>NC_081553.1:232480507-232797722 GCF_963082655.1 Stomoxys calcitrans | reverse complement strand
GTTTTGGTCACATAAAAGGCGCATTTATTGTCCGATGTCACCGAAATTTGGGAAAGAGAGTTAAGTTAAGCCCCTTGACACACTTCTGCATTATTGCACAGATCGGTCCAGATTTGGATATAGCTTCCATATAGACCGATCCTCCGATTTAGGGTCGTAGGTCCATGAAAGCCACATTTATTATCCGATTTTGCTTAAATTTGGGACAGTGTGTTGTGTAAGGCACTTCGACATCCTTCTTCTATTTGGCCAAGGTCGGCCCAGATTTGGAAATAGCTGCCATATAGACCGATTCTCCGATTTAGGGTCTTAGGCCCATAAAAGCCATATTTATTATCCGATTTTGCTGAAACTTGGGACAGTGAGTTGTGTCAAGCCTTCCAATATCCTTCGGTAATTTGGCTCAAATCGGTTCAGATTTGGATATAGCTGCAATATAGACCAATCCTTCGATTTAGGGTCTTAGGCCCATAAAAGCCATATTTATTATCCGGTTTTGCTGAAACTTGGGAAAGTGTGTTGTGTAAGGCACTTCGACATCCTTCTTCTATTTAGCCCAGGTCGGCCCAGATTTGGATATATATGCTATATAAACCCTTCTCTCGATTTAAGGTTTGGGCCCATAAATGGCGCATTTATTGTCCGATGTTGCCGAAATTTAGGACAGTGAGTTAAGTAAAGCCCCTTGATATAATTCTGCAATATGGCACAGATCGGTTCAGATTTGGATATAGCTGCCATATAGACCGATCCCTCAATTTAAAAATTTGGTCCCATAAAAGGCGCATGTAATGTCCGATGTCTTCGAAATTTTGGACAGTGAGTTAAGTTATGTCCCTTGGCATACTTCTGCATTATGGCACAGATCGGTCCAGATTTGGATATAGCTGCCATATAGGCCGGTCTCTCGGTTTTACATTTTGGGGCCATAATTGTCCGATGTCGCCGCAATTTGGGACAGTGAGTTGTGTTGGGCCCTTCGACATCCTTTTTCAATTTCACTCAGATCGGCCCGGGTTTGGATATAGCTGCCATATATACCGATATCTCGATTTAATGTTTTGGGCTCATAAAAGGCGCATTTACTGTCCGATGTCAGAAAGATGACAGAAAGAATGCAATTATAGAGTCACAAGCTGTGAAAAAATTTTTCAACGCCGACTTTATGAAAAATCCGCAATTACTTTTTGGGCAACCCAATAGAATAAAATTATGCTCTTCAACTAAATTTATTTTGTATAAATTTTCAGCTGAATCGAAGGACGTGGCTTCCCAAGATTCAAGTCGGCCACATATAGCACGCTTTAACTTGTTGATGATAAAATATTTCATTCTCATTATTAGGCCAGTATATCGTATATAGTAGGCACAAGCCGACTTTTGCCTTCCCTTCCTTTTAGAATTGGATAATAGAAAAATATTCGGCGAGAAAAAACTAATTTTTATTCGATTTAATATTAAATTTAACATTTTTTTATCCCATACTTCATTCATATTTTGCATAAAATTGAAAATTTTAACATTGTATTTTCCCCTCTGCTCAATTCTTCCACAGATACAAAGCCTAAGCTGAAAAACCATTATCGAGCCCATCGTTTATCCTTCTGGCTGAATCTCATACCGGATCTGCACAAACCAGGGGGTGACAATGTGCCCGTATCACACCACCAACTCAGCGATGATGACGAAATGGACAACAATATTGGTGAGGCTGCTGTGAAACCCCTCAATCCACCCTACTCGCCCAGCATTGGCAATGCTGCCTTGGGCAATTTCAGCATATTCACCAACCAGGTATTTTCGCTGCTCAACCTTAGTTCACCCTCGTCGTCGCTACAACGTAATGGCACGCGCTATTCGGGTAGTAAACTATACCCCGAAGATATGATGGATGGCGATGGCCATGGTGGCAGCCAGGCCTCTCAAGAAAGTGATGGCTTTGCTGCCTATTCCACCGCCCTCAGTGTGACCATAGCCATTGGCTGCAGTCTGCTCATACTGAATGTGTTGATATTTGCGGGGGTCTATTATCAACGCGACAAAACCCGCCTGAATGAACCACGTTCGCAGACCAAGCTCAAGCGTCAAGAGAGTGGACAAATGCCCAACAATATCTGTGGCGATTTGGAAACACTGACCATACACACGAAAAGTGACCCGGCCACCATATTGTCGCATCATCATGCATTGCAACATCATCAGCTGCCACCGCCAGAATTTGCCGACATACCCCATAGGGCACCACCACCACCCAAACATTTAAAGTCTATGCAACAAGATCCCGGGGGAGGGGGCGGAGGAAATGTGGGCATGGGTAACAATAGCAATGCTCAAAGTGCCACCATTATGGGCCTTCTGCCTCCACATGCCTTACAGGTAATGGGTAATCAGTGTGGAACTCTCACCAAAAAGAGTTGCATGAAGCAGTCCTCCATGCAACAGCAGCAACAACATCAGCAGCAGCAACAACAACAGCAACAAGTGCAACAAAGTCAACAGCAGATGATAGTGACGCATCAGCATCAACTACAGAATCCCCATAATCAGACAATGACAACGGCGCTGACCGGGTCGGGCATGGGGGGACCGGGTTCGGGGAATGGACCACCTCCAGCCCCGCCCACGGTGACAGTAACCTCGTCACAGGCCATGCAACAGCATCCGCTCTCCCAGTCCCAGGCCCACCCGCTAATGGACGAGCTAAGGGTGTGACATTAATTAACCGTGCGTTTCAAATGTGATCTCTAAGGGCATGCCCCAAAACCCCAAGACTTTTCCCCTCCTTCTTCCACACCCCATCTAGGGATCTTTCTCGATTCCCAACACCACCACCACAACCACAACTTCAATCCTCTAGTTCATCAAACACCCTTAAAAAGAGATTACATGGTGTAGCGTGCGTCAAATACCAGATAGAATACATTCAGAATTGTCTTTGCCCACAATTCACAAGTCGCAAAAGCCATAGACAAGCTTAGCAAAGAGACAAAGAAAAAAAATGGAAGGAATCTCCTCTCAATAAATCAATAAATGTTATGTTTTCTACCTTCGCAAGAGAAAAACAAAAAAAAAACAAAAAACCTTAAAACTGAAAAAATATTTCTACGTTTCGTTGTTGTTTGATACTCTGTTGTTTCATCTCTAGCAAATCTGTGTACATACAACATACAATAAAACCTTCCCATCAGAACCTTCATTACATCTACATACTTACACACTACTACATGCAGATAAATATACCCTCTCTGAGAATTAGTTTCCAACCAAATGTAAATGTAAGTAAATGTTAGTTAATTATTATAAACGAAGCAAGAAACCAAAAACAGAAAGAAAGAAACCAAACAAAAGAAAAGAAAAATCCTTTTTGCCATTAGGACCAAAAAATCGATGAGAAAAAACCCATACTTTTTAAAGTAAGTGTCTGCATTTCAGATGAGTTTACGTCTTATTGTTTTTAAATATTTATTTATTTTGTTTTAATATTCATTTTAAATCCCCAGCTCCTAATTTTAAGAACAATTTGTTAGTGATTTTGTTTGTCTTTTTGATTATTTTTGTATTATTTAACTGCGATCTAAAAGGCTTCATCAAATTTAATTGCAATATGTAATTTCAGTGAATCCATCTTGAAGAACATTATTATACAATAGTAAGGAATATTCCAAGCTAGGGGTTGGTAAAAAAAATTACATTGAAAGGAGCTTTGAGTGGTATTGGTAAATTTTGTTCCATAAAAGTTTGAGCGCAATCATAGCGACCCTCTTTTAATGATAGAGTCGGTAGGGCGTGTCGCTGAGCAACAAATGATGTGCATGCATTAAGGGGTAATATTCGAATGATGTTCTTGCTAGGATTGTAATCTAGATCTATAAGTCATAGGCAAATTGACCCATATTCGTACGCAAAAAAGACTGTCACATACCACAGAGGAGACAACATTTTTGCAAGTAAAGTAACCCATTAGCATCTGCTTAAATCTAAATCGGATCAGATTTTCTGTTTCGATGTCCGTCTGTCTGTATTGTAGACCTGAACCTCTATAAATCATGAGATCTTACCTGACGACTCTGAATTTTAGTACAATCGGTTGGAAATTGCACCCTCTTTAGGCGGAATGTATCTTATATGATGCATTCAGTGTCGGATCGCTTATTATACCCACCGCCGAAGGATGGGGGTATATTCATTTTGTCATTAAGTATATATATTCCTGATCAGTGTAAAAATCTAAGACGATCTAAACATATCCGTCTGTCCGTTTGTCTCTTGAAATCCCGCTACAGTCTTTAAAAATAGAGATATTGAGCTGAAACTTTGCCCAGTATTTTTTTTTGTCCATAAGCAGGCTAAGTTCGAAGATATCGGACTATATCTTGATATAGCCCCCATATAGACCGACCCGCCGATTTAGGGCCTTAGGCCAATAAAAGCCACATTTATTATCAGATTTTGCTGAAATTTGGGACAGTGAGTTGTGTTAGGCTTTTCGACACCCTTCGTCAATTTGGCTCAGATCGGTATAGATTTGGATATAGCTGCCATATAGACCGATCCTCCGAATTGGGGTCTTAAGCCCATAAAGGCCACATTTACTATCCGATTTTGCTGAAATTTGGGACAGTGAGTTATGTTAGGCCCTTCGACATCCTTCGTCAATTTGGCCTAGATCGGTCCAGATTTGGATATAGCTGCCATATAGACCGATCTCCCGATTTAAGGTCTTGCGCCCATTAAAGGCGCATTTATTTTCCGATTTTGCCGAATTTGGCAGGTTGAATTCTGTTAGGCCTTTCGACATCCTCCTTCAATTTGGCCCAGATCGGTTCAGATTTGGTTATAGCTGCCATTTCGACCAATCCCCCAATTTAAGGTTTTGGGCCCGATTTAAGGTTTTGGGCCCAACCGATGTCGCCGAAATTTGGAACAGTGAGTTAAGTTAAGCCCGTTGACATACTTCTACAATATGGCACAGAGCGGTCCAGATTTGGATATAGCTGCCATATAACCGATCTCTCGGTTTTAGGAACCATAAAATGTGAATTTGGTTAGGCTCTTTGACGTCCATCTTCAATTTGGCTCAGATTGATCCAGATTTGAATATAACTGCCATATAGACCGATCTCTCGATTTAAGGTTTTAGGCCCATAAAAGAAGCATTTATTGTCCGATGTCGCCGAAATTTGGAACAGTGCTTTTTGTTAGGATTTTCGACATCCGTGTCATGTATGGTTTAGATCGGTTTATTTTTGATGAAAGGTGGTTAACATATATACCCGAGGTGGTGGGTATCTATAGTTCGACCCGGCCGAACTTAACGCCTTTTAACTTGTTTTTTCTTGTTTTCGATAGTAATGCAAATGCAAATTTGTCCATGCACATTCTATTTAGGAACAGGGGCAAACTTTTCACATATCAATGCGGGCTGTTCGATTCAAGTTAAACTCAATGATAAGGGGCCTCCTTTTTTATAGCTGAGTCCGAACGGAATGCCACAGAGCGACACCTCTTTGGGGAGAAGTTTATGGCATAGTACCTCACAAACGTCGCCAGCATTAGGAGGGGATAACCACCGATGACTTTTTTTATATACACCACCACTGTGGTGCATATATAACTTTCATCCGATATGCTCTTTTTAAGCTGTAGAAGCCACAATTTTGGTCCGATCCTGACAAAATTTGGCACGAAGTGTTTTTTTTTTTTTTTGACGACCCAAAATGCTTGCAAAATTTTATTGAAATCGGTCCAGATTTAGATATAGCTCCCCTATATATCTTTCATCCGAGCCGCAATTTTTGGGCGATCTCTACCAAATTTGGCATGAAATGTTTCGTGTGACATTCCAATATGTGTGCAAAATTGCAACTAAATCGGTTCAGATTTAGATATACGTCCCATATATAATTTTCGTCCAATTTGACATATAAATGCTGTAGAAGGCACAATTTTGGTCCGATCTTTACAAAATTTGCCATGAAATGTTTCATGTGGCATTCCAATATGTGTGCAAAATTTCAACTGAATCGGTTCAGATTTAGATATACGTCCCATATATAATTTTCGTCCAATTTGACATATAAATGCTGTAGAAGGCACAAAATTTGGCACGAAGTGCTTTTTGTAACGTCCCAATATGTGTGCAAAATTTCATCATAATCGGATCAGATTTATATATAGCTCCCATGTCTTTCATCTGATATGCCCTTTTAAAGCTGTAGTAGCCACAATTTTGATCCCATCCATACAAAATTTGGCATGGAGCGCTTTATTCAACTTCCTTATATGAGTGCAAAGTTCCATAAAAATGGGTCGAGATTTAGATATACCTCCCATATATATTTTTCATCCGATATGGCCTTTTAAGGCTGTAGAAGCCCCAATTTTGGTCTGATCTTTACAAAATTTGGCATGGGCTGTTTTGTTCAACGTTCTCATATGAGTGCAAAGTTCCATAAAAATCGGTCCAGATTTACATATAGCTCCCATATATATTTTTCATCCGATAGGGCCTTTTAAGGCTGTAGAAGCCACAATTTTGATCCCATCCATACAAAATTTGGCATGGAGCGCTTTATTCAACGTCCTCATATGAGTGCAAAGTTCCATAAAAATGGGTCCAGATTTAGATATAGCTCCCATATATATTTTTCATCCGATAGGGCCTTTTAAGGTCCGATCTCTACAAAATTTTTCATGAGATGGTTTAATTGGCATCCCATCCCCTATAAGGTTCTATTCGATATTTTAATAGGTATGCAAAATCAAAGTCTGATTAAATTTGGATATAAGTGCTATCTGTTAAAAGTATAACGTATATTCGGTGGTGGTATAACATAATCGGCTCCACCCGACTTTTGCCTTTCCTTACTGGTTTTCTGAAGTTCTCGCCAGTATTCAAACCCAGGCGTTCAGCATCATAGGCGGAAATGCTAACCTGAGAGGTACGATGGCCTCCGGTAACTGTTCTTGTAAATTCGCTTTTGCCACCCGAATGTGAGTCCAAAGGCGGTATTAGCCATTGAGACAACACCATAAAAAAAACTAAAATATCAATTCTATTATTATTACAAATTTGAAAATGAATTAATAACCGAAGGCGTTTTAGTTTAATTGGAAATTACATTCGGCTAATGACAAACTGAAATAACATTAAAATTAATTACTACAAAACACAAAATGTCCTTTTAATTGATTGAAGGTCATTTAAAAAAACGTTTTATTTATAATTTGTTGATAATACTTTTTTTCGTACTCTCGATGTTGCAAACAAATATATTTTTTTTTTTTTAGTAAATTGCAATAATTTTCGATTATTACTCATTAAATGTTGTTCTTCCAAAGACTGAATTATTATGTATGTAAAATAAAAAAAAGTAATAATAATAAAAAAAAAACAAAACATTATAGGAGCAACAAAACAAATAAAAATTTAAAAAGCCCCCGAAAACAAAGTTCTAAATGAAAAAAAAAAAAATAAGAAATAAAAACAAACCATTTTAAACGAATTAACAAAACGCACACACATATACACATAGAAATAATAAATTACTGTGTAAAATAATTAAAACAAAAAATTAAAAAAAAACAATATCTATATATATGGCCATAAAAAGATATGGGAAAAACTATAAAACATAAAAACTTCATATGTATTTGTTAATTAAGTTATAAATATTGAAAAACTAACAAATAAGCAAAAATAGAAAAAAACTCAAACACACACACACACACATACATTTACAGAATGTAAAACTATGAAGTGAATAGACGAGATAAGTTCATAACATATGAAAAAGTTTCCAAACACACACACACACACACAACGCCCATACACACATAAGTAGTTTAGTACTCAAGCATAGATATTTAACGCGTAGTGCATAAATAGTTAATAGATAATTTAATTAAATGTTTATAAATATGGCATAAAGTTAGTTGGATTATATCCATTAGTAAATAAAACTAAACTAGAAAGAAAAAAATCAAATAAAAACAAGGAAAAGCGAGTTCACAGACGCATACACATACACATAAATATATGTGGAGTCAGAGAGCAAATCTAGTTATTAGCCCCTGGCTTAAATTGTAAAGTTATTTAGTACATTTACACAAAACACTCATTAACGTGTACATTTAAGGACCTCTATGCTCTAAGTACTGTATTCCGAAAGTAAAGCATCATTCCAACATTACATTGACTTGCAATCATACTCCCCTGCCCTCTATAGCTATCATCAAAAACTAGTTGTAAGTAGCAGAAATGGTAAACCAAAGCAAAACACACACACAGACACACACCCATCTATTCAATGCGAGAGATCAAAAAGAGGAGATGCCCTGGTCATAGTTACCGGATATTGCAAAAACAAAAAAGTATAACAGTTTATAGATAATTACAGTTGAATGTAATAAAAAAAAAACGAACGAAAATTACTGCAAACAAAAAATAATATCCAAAATTTAATGCAAAACCCAAAACATTGTTTGTTTTTGTTTTTTTTTTATTTATTTTGAGATAAACATGTTAAAATGTTATAGTGACTACGATAATATTCAACAACAACAACAACCATTATGGCCTCCCAAGACAGGGCCTGTGTAAAAACTAAAACAAAAAAAAAAACCAACCAACTTTAAAATATATTACATTATTATAATTATTATTATATTAACTATAATTCAATTGTGGTATACTGAAAGGAAAATTTGAACAAAACAAGAAAACTAATTCTATAAGCAAACCTATATACGAATGAACTAAAATAAAATGAAAATATAATAAAAAAAAATCTAAAGAGCTTTTTATTTCTAGGGAATATGTGTAAGTATAGTAATATAG
Organism: Stomoxys calcitrans; assembly: GCF_963082655.1. Taxonomy (NCBI): domain Eukaryota; kingdom Metazoa; phylum Arthropoda; class Insecta; order Diptera; family Muscidae; genus Stomoxys; species Stomoxys calcitrans. Next base: position 232,788,883 of record NC_081553.1, on the reverse strand, counting down.
GTTAGGTTGAAAAGAGGGAGCAGAAATTAATCCTCCCCATGCTACAATGGACATACACCTAAGCCAGTAGTCGGCTTTTTAAGCGCTCCAAATACTAAAAAAGTAACCTCATGATAGAAGCCGTTGTACAAACTTTCTGCCAATTCGGATGAGAGTTACGCCCTCTAGAGGCTCAAGATATCATGATCCCAGATGGGTTTATGTGGCAGCTATATCAGGTTATGCACCGATTTGCCTCATACTTAGCACAGTTATGGGAAGTCATAACAAAACAGATCGTGCAAAATTTCAGTCAAATGAGAATTGCGCCCTCTAAAGGCTCAAGAAGTCAATATCCAAGATCGGTTTATATGACAGCTATACCGGATTATGACCCGATTTGAATCATACTTAAAACAGTTATTGAAAGTAATACCAAAACACTACGTGCAAAAATTCAGTTACAACGGACGAGAATTGCACTCTATAGAGGCTCAAGAAATCAGTACCCCAAATCGGTTTATATGGCAGCTACATCAAAACATACACCGATTTCAACCATACTTAGCGCAGTTTTCGAAAGACGGACGGACATGGCTAGATCGACTTAAAATGTCACGACATTATGGGATCTTAGACGAATATTTCGAGGAGTTGCAAACAGAATGACGAAATTAGTATACCCAATCCTATGGTGTAAAATCTAAGTTAGGAATTCCGTGCTACATACAAAATCCTTAATTGTCTCCCATGACATGCCCCTAAGTTGGTTCATGTCTAGTATTGTGTCCCCTCCTAAGTGCCGCTATATGTTAGACGCGAAAGCCAAGCAATGACATTGGAAATTCTCCATGGTGTTATCATCTTCCCCGCATGCCCTATACATGATATCACTTGCCGCACCGATTTTACATAAGTGAGCTCGTATCCTCTGTGTCTCGTTATAATACCGAGAGCTGAACTTTGGATACCCAGCTCCTTGGGTATATATGTAAACCACCTTTCGTCAAAATCCGGTGAAAAATGATCACCTTATGCCCCATAGCAGCTATATCGAAATATGATCCTATTTGGACCAAATAAAAAATATTGGTCTTTTGAGTAGCTGTATCTAAAAATAAACCGACCTGAATCATATACGACACAGATGTCGAAAAGCCTAATATAAGCCACTGTAACAAATTTCAATGAAATCGGATTATAAATGCGCCTTTTACGGGGCCAAGACTTTAAATCGAGAGATCATCTATATGGCAGCTATATGCAAATCTTGATCGATCTAGACCAAATTGCAGAAATAGGTGGAGGGGTATAACATAACTTTCTGTCCCAAATTGCGGCGACATCGGACAATAAATATCGGTCTTTATAGCAGCTATATCCAACTCAGGACCGATTTGACCCAAGTTGCAGAAAAATGTCAAAGAACCTAACACAACTCACTGTACCAAATTTCGGCGAACTCGAACAATTAATGCGCCTTTTATGGCCCCATAACCTCAAATCGAGAGATCGGTCTACATGGCAGCTTTATCCTAAATAATCTGAACCTATTTGGGCAAAGTTGCAGAATCTGTACCCATCTATGCCATATTGCAGAAGTATGTCGAGGAGCTTAACTCACTGTTCCAATTTTTGGCACAATCGGACAGTAAATGCGTCTTTTATGGGCGCAAGATCTTAAATCGAGAGATCGGTCTATAAGGCAGCTATATCCCAATCTGCACTGATCTAGGCTAAATTGAAGAAAGATGTCCAGTGGTGTAGCACAACTCACTTCCCCATATTTCAAAAAAATCGGATAGAAAATGTGGCTTTTAGGGGCCTAAGACCCTAAGTCGTCGGATCGGTCTATATGGCAGCTATATCCCAATCTGGACCGATCTGGGCCAAATTAAAGATAAATGTTGACGGCAAGTCACTGTCCCAAATTTCAGCAAAATCTGTTAATAAATGTAGCTTTTATAGACCTAAGACCCTAAGTCGGCGGATCGGTCTAGATGACAGCTATATCCCAATCTAGACCAATCTAGGCCAAATTGAAGAAATATGTCGAGGGACCTTACACAATTCACTGTCCCAAGTATCAGCAAAATCTTAAAATAAATTTGGCTTTTATGAGTCCAAGACCCCAAATCTGCGGATCGGTCTATATGACAGCTTTATCCAAATCTGAACCAATCTGGGCGAAATCGAAGAAGGATGTCGTAGGGCCGAGAACAACTCACTGTCCCGAATTTTAGCAAAATCGGATAATAAATGTGGCTTATAAGGGCCCAAGACCCTAAATCTGCCCCATCTTCGAACTTACCCTGCTTATGGACAAAAACAGAATCTGTGCAAGGTTTCAGCTCAATATCTCTATTTTTAAAGACAGTAGCGTGATTTCAAACTACAGATGAACGGACATGGCTAGATCGTCTTAGATTTTTACGCTGATCAAGAATATGTACACTTTTTAGGGTCGGAAATGGATATTTCGATGTGTTGCAAACGGAATGACAAAATGAATATACCCCCATCCTTCGGTGGTGGGTATAGGAATAGGCGTTTATGACTAGCAAACCCGGGTTCGAGTCCCCCGGTCGGCGACAAAAAGGTTTCTTTTTTTTTTCATTTAACTTATTTAGAAAATTCGAATTTCGTATTCAGAAAAAAAATTTTAGAGTGGTTTTTACTTTTTTTTAATTGAATTAATTGAGATACTTATTACTGCGCAACATTAATTTTTGATTCCATTTTCATCATAAAAAAGATGATGTCGGTAGGCTAGAGCATGCGTGCAAGACTACCGAACATGAGATCATGAGTTAAATACCAAAATTATTAACATTTGTTTTTAAGGGTAATAGTAGAGTGTGTCAGAGGAAAACCCGAATGCAGCAGTAAAACGAACGAGACAAAGCAAGCGCGAGCCGAACAAATGAAACAAAAACACCACCACCCGACAAAGCACATGCGTTGACTGATTAGAAGTTTTTTTGATTTGCTTATGGATACGTTGTTGTTGTTGTTGTATGTTGGCTTGCAAAGAGTGCCTTTGAACAACAAATTTGCACTTTTGGTCGAGATTCAAAAAATATTGTTGCAGGAAAATTAACAATTTTCGAAGTTGTTTTTCCGTCCAAAGTTGCTGTTTTTTAAAATTATTTTTCTCTGAGTAGGAAAATACGAAAATACGGTAGATTGGTTTCCAATGCAGCTAGTTCGATCTAGACCAAGCTCGTCGCTAATGTCGTCAGAATGTCACTGTTCTAAATTTCAACAAAAAAGGGGCCCTTCAATCAGTAAGTCGGCCTATGTGGCAGCTATATGTAATTATGGCCCGATATGGACCATTTTCGGTTCGGATATCGAAGGCCTTAGTATAACTGGGGGTTTACAATTTCAATGAAATCGGATAATGAATGCGGCTTTTATGGGTTCCGTAATCTTAAACGGGAGATCGATCGCTATATCTAAATATGATCCGAATTTGCTCGTTCACGAACTTAACCTGCGTATAGACAAACTACGAATCTATGAAGAGGTAAGTCTCTAGTAAAAATCGAATCCAAGACATTTGCAGTGATAATCAGAACTCTGCTACTGGGTCACTCATCTTCTGTTAAGACCGTGAGCTGCATACATTTTTATACCCTCCACCATAGATGGGGGTATACTTATTTCGTCATTCTGTTTGTAACTACTCGAAGAATTCATCTGAGTCCCCATAAAGTACATATATGCCATGTCCGTCCGTCCGTCGGTCTGTCTGTCGAAAGCACGCTAACCTTCGAAGGAGTAAAACTAGCCGCTTGAAATTTTGCAAAAATATTTCTTATTAGTGTAGGTCGGTTGGGATTGTAAATGGGCCATATCGGCCCATGTTTTGATATAGCTGCCATATAAACCGATCTTGGGTCTTGACTTCTTGAGCCTATAGAGGGCGCAATTATTATCCGATTGGAATGAAATTTTGCACGACGTGTTTCGTTATAATATCCAACAACCATGCCAAGCATGGTTCAAATCGGAGCATAACCTGATGTAGCTGCCATATAAACCGATCTTGGGTCTTGACTTTTTGAGCCTATAGAGGGCGCAATTCTTATACGATTGGAATGAAATTTTCCACGACGTGTTTTATTATGATATCCAACGACTGTGTCAAGTATTGTTCAAATAGGCCAAACCTGATATAGCTGCCATATAAACCGATCTGGGGACTTGACTTCTTGAGCTTCTAGAGGACGCAATTCCTATCCGATTTGATTGAAATTTTCCACATAGTATTTTGTTATGATATCCAACATCTGTGTCAATTTTAGTTCAAATCGGTCCATTATCTGATATAGCTGCCTTATGAACCGATCGGGGGCTTGACTTCTTGAGCTTCTAGAGGACGCAATTCCTATCCGATTTGGCTAAAATTTTGCATGACTTTTTTTATTATGACTTTCAACAACTGTGCCAAATAGGGTTGAAATCGGTTCAAAACCTGATATAGCTGCCATAGAAACCGATCTCTCTATATTATTGGGTTGCCTGAAATTTTGTACGACGGATTCTCTCGTGACCATCAACATACGTGTTTATAATGGTCTGAATTGGTCTATATCCTGATACAGCTTAGATATAAATCGATTTTTCTATTTTAGTTCTCGAGCCCCCAAAGGGCGTAATTCTTATTCGAATTGGCTGACATTTTACACAGGTCTCCACCATATAATTTAATTGTGGGCCGAACCGGCCCATATCTTGATATCGCCCTAATAGCTTTTCTCTTATCTTTTTTTAGCTTAAGAAGAAATTATTGATGTTATTTCAAACATTAGCCCAGCCTAACCTAATACCATTTTTGCAAGTTTGAAAAACTGTTTTTATTTGGAATTTCTAACATTATATGTATCTAAAAGTTACCTTTTTGTTTCATTTCACAAATGTTAAATATTTGCCTTAGTCCCAAATGCATTCTTGTTTAATCCTAATTAGAAAATGAAAAAGTTATTTGAAAAATATTAAGCATAACACATCCTTGTATGATGTCAGTACATCAACAAATGTTTACAAAAGTTGTTGTTTCATCAAATTCTAGTGGATTTAACAATCCATATCCATAATGTGTGGCTTTGTTGGAGAACTGAAACACAATTCCAAGTAATTTCCTTAATCCAAAAATGAAGTTATCATGCTGGCACACACTGCCCATAAGTAATTCTCCCAGAGATATGCTGCTATGTACACAAAAGCCATGTATAATACACATATCTGAGGCAAATTTTTGGAAGAAGTAGCAACAGCACCATCGTCAGGACATGTTCTTGGTTTATTTATACATTTTGTGAAGCCAATACCATTTCCGTTTCAGTTCAAAATGTGCATTTGCAACAAAATGTAAATCAAAGGATTTTAATGTGTCATCATCACTTGGATGAATATTAAACTCAAATAGAAATGAATGCTGCCAAACCGACCATCATACCCACAGGCAAATGCACCGCAATATAAGAGAGAGAGCATAAGCATACATGTTTTGGGGCAACATAAATTAATGACTCTGTCATCATCATATAAAATTGATTTTGAATTATTTGAATTCATTATATGAGGTCCTGCATTAGTATTCGGCACTTCAAATAGCAACAATATAGAAAGGATATCCCTTAAAGGCAAAGAGGTAGAGAGAATCGCAGAAGTAACAAGGATTGAATGTTGCATTTTATTAGAATGTCCCATTGAAAATTTGATTAGAATCAAGTAAAAAGGCATTGGATACCCACAACCTTGCATATATATATATATTGACCACTTTTCGTCATCATACGGTGAAAAATGCATCAATGCTTATCTCCACCATACTCAGGAAGGGCTAAGGGTCTAACACAACTCTTGTAACAAATTCATCGGTTGAAAAATGCACCTTTTTTAGGGTGAAGAACTTAAATCTGGATTTTATAATGGGTTTACGAATAATAATTTGGGCCACTGCATGTATATATTGGGTTGCCCAAAAAGTAATTGCGGATTTTTCATATAGTCGGAGTTGACAAATTTTTTCACAGCTTGTGACTCTGTAATTGTATTCTTTCTTCTGTCAGTTATCAGCTGTTACTTTTAGTTTGCTTTAGAAAAAAAGTGTAAAAAAAGTATATTTGATTAAAGTTCATTCTAAGTTTTATTAAAAATGCATTTACTTTCTTTTAAAAAATCCGCAATTACTTTTTGGGCAACCCAATATATAATATCAAACCAAACATGGACCGATCTGAACTATATTGAAGAGCCTAACACAACCCACTGTGTCAAATTTCAGCTAAATCGAGTAATAAACCAGCTTTTATTTCCATAATAAATTAAATCGGTATATATGGCAGCTATATCCGCACATAGCTCGATCTTAACCATACTCCGTACGAAAGTCGAATGGTCTAACAGAACTCATTGTGCTAAAGTGCAGCCAAATTGGTCAATAAATATGTAATACGAGGAACATAACACAACTCACTACACCAAATCTGTGAAACCGGGCAATAAATGCGCCTGTTATGGGCCCAAGAACTCAAATCGAGAGGTCGGTGTACATGGCAGCTTTATCCAAATCTGCACCGATGTAGGCAAAATTAAACAAGGATGTCGAGGGGCCTAGCATAATTTACTGTCGTAAATTTGACCGATACCAAAATCTTGATCACGCTGTGATAGATCACGTTGTGATAGATGGAAGGCATTCATCCAGCTGAGATGTTAGATGTACGATCGATCCGTGGAGCGAATATAGATCGGATCATTACCTTGTTGCAGCAAAACTTCGCACCCGTTTGAACATGGCGAGGAAAGTACGATCTGACACTGCATGGAAGCTGGACATTGAATAGCTGCAAACACAACAAATGGTAGCGGCATACTCCACTCGACCGACCCAACTGCTTGATGAAAGCACTCCTTGTTCCGATGATATAATGGCGCAGTGGCAAACTATTGCCCACTCCATGGAAAATGCCGCGAAATCCGTACTTGGGTACCGGAAGCCTTCTCCAAGAAATCCATGGTACGACCAAGAGTGTCGAGATGCTACTAAAGCCAAGAATGCGGTATATAGAGCAACCTTGCAATCAGTAGCAACGCGCCAGATGAAGGAGAGGTATCGGGAGAAAAGGAGAGAGAGGAGAAACGTCTATTCCGCAGAAAGAAAAAGGAAATGGAAAAACGTGAGTGCGAGCGAATTGAGATGTACAGGAGTCAGAATGAAGTCAGGAAAATATACCAAAGAATTAAACATCAAACCGATGGCTTTGGTGCAGGCACATTGTCCTGTAGAGACAAAGAAGAAAATCTGGTAACTGACGCAAATAGCATACAGAGGATATGGAAAGAACATTTTACCCAACTGCTAGTGTCCGACGTTGGTGGCGAAGAGGATACCGCAGAAACCATCCCTGATGATGGTAAAGAATATTTACCTCCTAGTCAGAATGAGGTCCAAGTAGCAGTGACCCGACTAAAGAACAACAAGGCAGCAGGAGCCCACGGGTTACCCGCTGAACTATTTAAGACCGGAGGCGACACGCTGATTAAGGCGTATGCATCAGCTTATCTGCGCAATCTGGCTAGAATACCCAATGATTGGTACCTCAGCATACTATGTCCCGTACACAAAAAAGGAGACAAGACAGAATGTGCCCTCTACAGAGGAATAAGCCTCCTCCCTATCGCATACAAGACACTCTCGAGTGTACTGTGTGAAAGATTAAAACCTAAAGTCAATGAGATAATTGGGCCCTATCAATGCGGCTTTAAACCTGGCAAATCCACCCGAGACCAAATATTTACACTGCGCCAAATCCTGGAATAGACACGAGAAGGACAAATCAACACCTACCATCTTTTTGTTGACTACAAAGCCGCCTTCGATACTCCTTTACGTTCAAAGGTATTTCAAGCCATCTCTATGTTTGGTATCCCTGCAAAATTAATAAGACTCAGCAGGATGACACTTGCTGATACGCGTTTTTCAGTAAGAATAGGAAAGAATCTCTCCGAACCATTTAATACCAAACGAGGTTTCAGACAAGGAGACAGCCTATCGAGTTATCTCTTTAATATCCTGCTGAAGAAGATTATACGAGATGCAGTTGTGAATAGATATGGCACACTAAGAGAGCACATGCTACTCGCCTATGCCGAGGACATCGATATCATAGGTCGGTCACCGGAAGTAGTAACTGCAGTCTTTGAAAGAATCGAATGAGAGTCAGCGAAAATGGGTCTGGCAGTAAATGGAGATAAGACAAAATGGATGGTTTTAACTTCCAAGAAGCCTTGCACAACCGAGCAGATAAAGGAAATGGAGAAAGTTGGGAACCACAACTATGAGACAGTCAGTAACTTTATCTACCTCGGCACCGCCATAACCGAAACGAATGACACCAGTTTTGAGATTAAGCGAAGATGCTTCTTTGGACTAAGAAAGCACCTCGAAACTTGGTGTCAGAGATTTTAGAATGAGCGCAGAAGATCGAGGCGCTCGGAAAGCTATTCTACGTTCGGCTAGTGGAACAAATATTCTGTCATAGCCAATTAAAAAATCAAAATCTGGACCGATCTGGGCCATTTTAACTGTCCCAAATTTCAGCGAAATCGGATAATAAATGTGACCCTTAGTGGCCTAATATCCTAAATCGGCGGATCGGTCTATATGGGGGCTATATCAAGATATAGTCCGATATAGGCCATCTTCGAACTTAACTAGCTTATGGACAAAAAAAGAATCTGTGCAAAGTCTTAGCTCAATATCTCTATTTTTAAGACTGTAGCGTGATTTCAACAGTCAGACGGACGGACATGTCTAGATCGTCTTAGATTTTTACGCTGATCAAGAATATATATATACTTCATAGGGTCGGAAATGGATATTTCGATTGCACCGTAGCGCATAGGTATGCATGGTCGCCTATGATGCTGAACGCCTGGGTTCGAATCCTGGCGAGACCATCAGAAAAAATTGTCAGCGATGTTTTTCCCCTCCAAATGCTGGCAACATTTGTGAGGTACTATGCCATGTAAAACTTCTCTACAAAGAGGTGACGCACTGCGGCACGCCGTGAAGACTCGGCTATAAAAAGGCGGCCCCATATCATTGAGTTTAACTTAAATCGGACTGCACTCATTGATATGTGAGAAATTTGCCCCTGTTCCTTAGTGGAATGTTCATGGGCAAAATTTGCAATTTGTTTATTCCCGTTAAAGAACGGAATATCAGATTTGAATGCAATGCCCTTTGAATCTATTCTTCCCTAATCCGGTTTGGCAAGCATTTTGCATATAGTATTTTCTCCTGACTTCCAAACTCAGTGGTGTCTATGGTTCAAATCGGTGTATAATCTGATATAGCCTCCCATATAAGCCAACCTCCCGATTAGTATTCTGCGAATCAAGGAGCTTACACTGTTGGCTGATTTGCAGGAATTTTTTATGCAAAGTACAAATGGGCCCTTCAGCTAAGTTCATTTTTTTAAACTTTCAGTTGAATCCATATGGTGGTGGGTTCCCAAGACTTGGCCCGGCAGAACTTAATACATTTTTACTTGTTAAACGAAAATTTGATAAAATTAAAATGCCGCTCCTGCTCCTGAATACTCTTATGTTGCAGATAAATTTAGTACTCTGTCATACCTGACCACATAGTGACACAAATCTAGGCATGCATGTCCATGAAGTTTAATCATGCATACTTGCCAATGTGTATAAGTAGAAATGTCTTTTATGTTCACTACACTAGTCCACTGAACTGTGTATTACTATGGAGATTTTCGTAAATATAATGATGGGTTGGCATTCATTTACCAGAAGACATTCATTGAGATACATGTGTAGCAATACAACGTCCAACAATGCCAAGGCCCGGTTTGAAATGGATTTTCCCCAATGTATGGACTTATTATCTTTCCAATTAGGTATGGTTCAAAAAAAGGCCAATAAAATAAGGCATATAAAATGAAAATTTTAGAAGAACAAAATTGCATTTATATGCCTGAAGGTAAAAGAAACCCAATATTTCTTCAGGGCCTTTTTTCAAAAATTTCTTCGGGGCCTTTCGAATGGCTATGGCACCGCTGCTTTACACATATAAAGGAAGAGCTTTAACCAAGGTTTCTATTATCTTGGGCAGGTTAGTCGATATGTGTTCAATGGAATGAATACAAATTAACAGTAGTCTCTGAAAATTTCATGTCTTAATCACAATAATTACGTGCCAGATAAAATTGGTTGTGTTTGCCATTAGAAATTTAATAAGCAAAATAAAATAGGAGAGAGATCATAAACAAACCACATTTTCGTTTTGACAATCCCAAATAAGGGTATAACAGATTCAAAGAGACATTATCAAAGTGAAATAAGCAAAAAGGAGGTGAATATCTCACCGACATGAATCTAAAGGCGTAATAAAGTGGATCAGTAAAAAACTCCTAGCCGCAAAAAACAATTTAGGAGACATTCAACCCACAATTATTACACATCTTCACAAAATTTGGAACAAAAATCGTTGCACAAAATCGTATATGCATTGCCATTTTCTCATTGCGACCTTCATAGATGTTTTGTACCAAATTTGTAAATTTGTACCAAATTTTGTACCAAATACCATGTTTGGTAAGATCTAGACTATATGCGACATGCTTATGTAAAGATTCAGTCTAATACCTTCAATTTTGAAGATTTTATTTTAGGTTGAAAAGTAGTTGCAGTTATTAATCCTCCCCATGTCAACACACCCAACATACTAAAACCACTATGGCATATTATGACCATACTGTAACTAGTAACCTCGAAAAAAATGTTATTGGGGAATTCCGAGCTACTCCCAAAATCTCTAATTGTTCTTCATTCCACACACCTTAATTTGATCAAGTCTGATATTGTGTCCCCACCCACTCCCCTTAGGCCAGGCACCTTAACAATGTATTGATTTCCTTCTTATGCTGGGTATGCACCTCTAACGAAATTTTCGGTTGCAGCCAAGACATTTAAGTCGCCACCGAAAAATAGTTGTGTAGAATACAAGATGGAAACAAACATCGAATTATAATTTTGGCCGAATTTTAAACATTTTTGGCAAACAAAGAAAAGGGTGATTTTTCAGCTATTACCTTCTTGACAACACTGGTTTAAACAGCTGACGCACGTTTCGTGTTTTGTTTCACTGCCAAACATCTTCAGTTCGGTTTATAACAGAACCATATATCTTGATCAGCCAGAAGCATTTCTGCTAAGTTCGGTAGGGCCTCTTTTTAAGGCAAACATATGATAAAAGGAAAGAATTACTATGATATTGGAGCTTTAATATCAAGATATCGGACCATAATTGAACTGAATGTTGGAGACCATAGTTGAAGTCGTTGTGCAAAATTTCAGCTAATTCGAATAAAAATCGCGACTTTTAGGGGGCTCAAGAAGTAAAATAGTGAGATCGGTTTATATGGGACCTGTATCCGGCTATAGAACGATTCAGACCATAATTGACACGTATGTTAAAGGTCATGAAAGGAGTTGTTGTTCAAAATTTCAGCCAAATCGGATAATAAGTGCGACCTCTAGGGGCTCAAGAAGTCAAGGTCCCAAATCGGTTTATATGCAGCTATATCAGGTTATGGACCCATTAAAACCATATTAGGCACCATTGTTGAAAGTCATATCGAAATACTTCTTGCAAAATTTCATCCAAATCGGATAAGAATTGCACCCTCTAGAGGCTGAAGAAGTCAGGACCCCAGACCGGTTTATATGAGAGATATATCAGGTTTTGAACCGATTTGAACCACACTTACACAAAAGTTGGGAATCATAACAAAACCCCTCATACAAAATTTCAGCCAAATCGGAAAAGAATTGCGTCCTCAAGAAGTCAAGATCAAAGATCGGTTTATATGGCAGCTATATCATAACATGGACCGATATGGCCCAATTACAATCTACAACCGACCTACACTAATAAGAAGTATTCTTGCAAAATTTCAAGAGGCTTGCTTTACTTCTTCGAAAGTTAGCGTGCTTTAACCAGACAGACGGATGGACAGATGGACGGACGGACATGGCTAGATCGACTTAAAATGGCATGACGATGAAGAATATCTATACTTTACGGGTTCTTAGAGAAATATTTCGAGGAGTTACGAACAGAATGGCGAAATTAGTATACTCCCATCCCATGATGTTGGTTTTATGGGCTGGTGGCATCATTGGACCGTGCTTCTTCGAAAATGATGCAAACGTAACTGTGAATGTTGATCACTGCCGTGAAATTATAACCTACTATTTTTGCCCAGAATGCATGAGCATGACTTTGCATAAAAAGTGGTTTCAACAGGACTGGGCCACATACCACACAGGACGCATAACAATGGACTTATGAAAAGGCGAGTTTGAGGGACCATTCTATTTCTCGTTCGGGACCGGTCAATTGGCCACCTAGATCGTGCGACTTAACGTCTTTAGATTATTTTTTGTGGCGCTATGTTAAAGCTCATGTCTACACAGACAAGCCCGCTTTAGCTGACGCATTGGAAGACAACATTGAAGCATTTATTCTTGAGATACCGGGCGAAATGTTTAAAAAAGTATGCCAAAATTGCACTAAGTGGATGGACCATTTAAGGCGCAATCACGGTTAACACTTGCATGAAATTATCTTCAAACATTCATTGGGGCTATATAAACATTGTCATTCTTTATATAGCCCCCATATAGACCGATCCGCCGATTTAGGGTCTTAGGCCCATAAAAGCCAAATTTAACATCCGATTTTGATGAAATTTGGGACAGTGAGTTGTGTTAGGTCGTTCAACATCCTTCTTCAATTTGGCCCAGATCGGTGTAGATTTGGATATACAATAGCTGCCATATAGACTGCGTTGAGCCCCTCGACATCTTTCTGCAATATGGCACAGTTCGGTCCAGATTTGGATATAGCTGCCATATAGACCGATTTAAGGTTTGAGTTGTGTTAGGCTCTTCGACATCCGTTTTCAATTTGGCCTAGATCGGTCTACATTTGGATATAGCTGCCATATAGACCGATCTCTCGATTTAAGGATTTGGGCCCATAAAAGGCGCATTTATTGTGCGATGTCGACGAAATTTGGGACAGTGAGTTGCGTTAGGCTCTTCGACAACTTTCTGCAGTTTAGCCCAGATCGGTCCAGATTTGGATATAGCTGCCATATAGACCGATCTCTTGATTTAAGGCTTTGGGCCCATAAAAGGCGCATTTTTTGTCGGATATCGCCGAAATTTGGGACAGTGAGTTGTGTGAAGTCTTACAGCATTCTTCATCAATTTGGACCGATCTCTCGATTTAAGGTTTTGAGCCTATAAAAGGCGCATTTATTGTGCGATGCCGCCGAAATTTGGGACAAAGAGTTCCGTTAGGCTCCTCGACATCGTTCTGCAATATGGCACAGGACGGTTCAGATTTTGAGTCCATGTATTCTTGTAATCAAAGTGCAGGTCGTATTTGTTGTCTGATTGTCAAGAAATTTTGCACATGTCATTTCAAACGCTGTTGCTTTAAAAAAAAAAATCGGTTCAGATTTAGATATAGCTCCCATATATATCTTTCAGCCGATATGGACTTTTAAGGCTGTAGAAGCCTCAGTTTTAGTCTGATTTTTAAAATATTTTGCGCGAGGTGTTTTATTTGATGTCCTAGTAAGTGTGGAAAATTTCATGAAAATCGGTCCAGATTTAAATATAGCTCCCATATATATCTTTCATCCGATATGGCCGTTAAAGGCTGTAGAAGCCACAATTTTTTACCGATCTTTACAAAATTTGCCATTGGGTGTTTTATTAGGCGTCTTCATATGTGTGCCAAATTTCATAAAAATCGGTTTAGATTTAGATATAGCTCCCATATATATGTATCGCCCGATTAACACTTAAATGGCCATAGTAGATACAATTTTCAAACGAACTGCACAAAATTTGGCACGGACGGTTTTGTTACTGGTCTTAACATATCTGAAAAATTTCATCAAAATCGGTTAAGATTTAGATATAGCTCCCCTATATATCTTTCATCCGATTTGGCCTTTTAAGGCTGTAGAAGCCACAATTTTGGTCCGATCAAAATTTAGCATGAGGAACTACTGTTCGTGACTCCACCGTGATTATAGCCATAATGACCAGTTAACAGTCCGTAAGGATGTTCCCACTCGAGGTGCTTGTGTTAACACCATTCCAGCTCACTCATTCCTGGACCTCCGCCTCCAGGACAGTACTATGGTCAGTTAGTCGGTAACATATCTCAGTACCTGGGTCTCCTCTAGGTTTGACCCCTCGGCGTAGCATAAACTTCAAGATTGCAATACCAGAGATACGTTTATCCACGAATGTGCAGCTACCAGAAGTGTCCCCCACTCGACCTCAGGTGTTGTTTCTGGCATACAATCCGAAGCCTTTGCCATGCATTGCAGGTTTTCTATCGTCACTTTGGTTATACCGTGATGATATGACCACCTCTTATTCTCCATCTATTCTCTCATCGCCTTGAGTCTCATAGTTGCCTAAAGCTTAATCATTATGTCTATGGTTCGGATATTTTGAATAGTCTATACTTTCCTAGTGGGTGTGGTCCTTACCTATGCCAATATTGTACACCACATTTGAGCTAAAGCGTTAGTATGCTTTAAACACTTCTTTGTTCGACTTTATACTTAACGTCCTTTACACCAAGTCTACTAATTTTGTATTCCAAGCTATAATCTTTCGATTGCAGTTGTAAAACTTTAGAACATCAATTCGCATTAACTAGCTTTCATATTATGCGATAATATTTTGCAAATGTCATGCTGGTATTATGCTTTCGTATGAACATAGTCATAAGTATCGTCACTATGACTACTTTTAATTCTCTAACCTTTGCACAACTCAAAAGCCATAAAGACCTGTATGAATGACGGAATATACATTCACTCACAGGGCAACTTAACGAAAGATTTATAAGTTGTATCCTTTTTGACCATTTTTAACAGTTTCACTTGTTTATTTGGCATGGCAACAACACAGACTCTCAACTGCCACAAGGATAAGAGTAAGAGCAGTTACAACAACATCAATGAATACGACAACTACAACAACAACTACAGCGAGTAGTATGGCTACCACTCCTTGAATAACTTAATATTCTCTCGTCAACAGTTGTACTTGGGTGAAAGGCTTTGGCTACCAGCACTCTCCTGCCTGCTCTCTCCCAGTTTGTGTGTGTTTGTTTCAAGTAGGACCATCGAATCAAAGGTTTTGAGACAAGTACCCTTCCAAACTCCAAAGTCCTTTGAAGCAACAAGGACATCAACAGTACTTTTGTGATGATGAATTTTAATAATTTATCAAATTTTGTGTCCTGTGAGTGGCCAACCTAGCTAAGTGTGAGGTGAGAATGTGTGTGTGTGTGTGAGTTTCTTTGTGAGTTCATGCAGCAAGTTTGTGTGAAATAGGGGAGATGCGGCGACGGTAGTTGTCGCTGCAAACTCTGTGGCAACAACATTAATATTTCACTGTATATGTTTGTGTGCCACAGTTGACTTTATTGTTTCGTGTGGTCTGAACTTCCACCCTTTTTGATGGCACCATTGAGGAATAGAGGCTACCAACAATGCCTTTGGCTTTCTAATGCCATTCGCAATTCACCGCAGTTGTTGACCCGCATTCAATCAATGCTCCCTTTGCACTTCTTCTCATTAATTTTCGACATTTCCTTTGGAAATCAATGAAACGATATCTTAGTGCTACTACTATTTCTTGTTATGAGATTTCTCGTCCTATTTCTCTTTGCTAAGGACTTTTGGGAATTGAAGTTGTATTTGTTTCATTTGCTAAATTCGTTTTGTAATTCGATGATTTCGTTATTTGCCTTCGCAAACCAAAGAAGAGATTTAGGTCAGGATTTTGCCAAGAAAACTGTGGTAACTTGAGTGGCGATTCTCAATAAAGAGGAATGGGCATTTTATTCATTATGAAATAAGTTTGAGCTTTTGAATCAAACGAATGCCCTACACATGTATCGTTTTTCTGATTTGACCTCCTAAGAAGCTCTTGCCTTAGCAACTTTCAAAATAGTGAGCTGATTATGCTAATTTTTATATAAGAAATAAACATGCAGTTTCACATAATGAAATTATCTCCGTTATGTAAATAACTCGTCGACTGTTGCCAGTCTCCAGGCATAGTTCTTCAGAAATTTGACACAGACGGCACTTACAAATATTACTTTATTATTTTTAATTAATTTTCTGTTGTTATTGGTGCCATCAGGACACGTTTTTGTCACCACACAATGTCGTCACATAAATGTTTCTATTAATTGCTATTTGCCCTTGTTTGCAGCATGAATTATTCATGACAGGATTTCGTTTGCTTAACCTTGGCTCGGCTGGACCAGCGAGCTACGTTCATCCTAATGAAGATACTACCCCCTGACAAGGCACGAAAGCAATTTTAATAAACAACAATATCGATGATATTCAGGTCCCAAGAAAATGTGTAAGGTGTTTCGTAATGAATGTCAACAAGTTGACCATGTAATTGGCAAAACTTAATTTATTATGCGCCACCCGAGTGCCCAGAAGGGGGTGGAAGAGGTATAATTTGTGTTCAGAATATTAAATAATAATAAATATTATAGTAAGCAAGCCAAAGTAATTTAACAAATTAAAATTGACAATAGAAACTTCTTTTCGGCTTGGAAAAAATCTCATTATGTTGGTCAATATTGTCTTGAAAAATTAGTGCAAGGAATAGATAACAAGCTTAACAAGTAAAAGCGTGCCAAGTTCGGCCGGGTCGAATCTTATATACCCTCCACCATGAATCGCAATAATCGAGTTCTATGCGCGGTATCCCTTTTTCGGCAAACAAAGAATATTGAATAAGAAATGTTATGCTATTGGAGCTATATCAGGTTACAGTCCGATTCGGACCATTAATGAATGCTGAACATTGTAGAAGCCATTTTGTAATATTTCAGTTCATTCTGATAGGAATTGCGCCTTGTCCCCCACAAGAAGAAAAATCGGGAAAAAGGTTTATATGGGAGCTGTATCAAGCTGTTGATCGATTCAGACCATATTAGACACGTGTGTTGAAAGTCATGAGAGAAGGCGTTGAACAAAATTTCTGCCAAATCGGATGAGAATTGCGCCCTCTAGAGGCTCAAGAAGTCAAGACCCAAGATCGGTTTATATGGCAGCTATATCAGGTCATGAACCGATTGTAACCATACTTGGCACAGTTGTTAGATATCGTAACAAAACATGTTGTGCAAAATTTCATTGCAATCGGATACGAATTGTGTACTCTAGAGGCTCAAGAAGTCAAAATCCCAAATCGGTTTATATGGCAGCTCTATCAGGTTATGGACCCATTTGAACCATACTTGACACAGTTGTTGAATATCGTAACAAAACACGTCGTGCAAAATTTCATTCCAATCGGATAAGAATTGCGCACTCTAGAGGCTCAAGAAGTCAAGACCCAAGGTCGGTTTATATGGCAGTTATATCAGGTTATATACCGATTTGCGCCATACTTAGCATAGTTATTGTAAATTATAACAAAACACTACGTGCAAAATTTCAGTTAAATCGGACGTGAATTGGGCCCTCTAGAGGCTTAAGAAGTCAAGACCCAAGATCGGTTTTTATGGCAGCTATATCAAAATATAGACCGATTTAAACCATACTTGGCACAGTTGTTGGAAGTAATACCAAAACATAACGTGCAAAATTTCAGTTAAATTGGATGAGAATTGCGCCCTCTAGAGGCTCAAGAAGTCAAGACCCAAGATTGGTTTATATGGCAGCTATATCAAAAGATATACCGTTTTAAACTAGGCACAGTTGTTTGAAGCGATACCAAAACATTATGTGAAAGATTTCAGTTAAAACGGATGAGAATTGCGCCCTCTAGAGGCTCAAGAATTCAAGATCCCAGATCGGTTTATATGGCAGCTATATCAGGTTATGTACCGATTTAAACCATAATCAGCACAGTTGTTGCAAGTGATACCAAAACATAATAGAATAGAATTGCGCCCTCTAGAGGCTTAAGAAGTCAGACCCCAGATCTGTTTATATGGCAGCTATATTAAAACATGGACCGATTAAAACCATACTTAGCGTAATTGTTGGAAGTGATACCAAAACACCACGTGCAAAATTTCAGTCAAATCGGATATGAATTGCGCCCTCTAGAGGCTCAAGAAGTCAAGACCCAAGATCGGTTTATATGGCAGCTATATCAAGTGGGTGGGTTTCAAGTGGGTAGCTTTACTCCTTCGAAAGTGAGCGTGCTTTCGACAGACAGACGAATGGATAGACATGGCTAAATCGACTTAAAATGACATGACGATCAAGAATATACAAACTTTATGGGGTCTCAGACGCATATTTCGAGATGTTACAAACAGAATGACGAAATGAGTATACCCGGGCCCCTAAAAGCCCGTGAGCCCTCTTCAATTTGGCCAAGATCGGTCCAGATTCGGATATACAATAGCTGCCATATAGACCAATCTCTCGATTTAAGGTCTTGGACCCATAAAAGGCACATTTATTGTCCAATTTCGCCGAAATTTGGGACAGTGAGTTACGTTAGGTCCTTCGTAAGCCCTCTTCAGTTTGGCCCAGATCGGTCCAGATTTGGATATAGCTGCCATATAGACCAATCTCTCGATTTAAAGTCTTGGACCCACAAAAGGCACATTTATTGTCCAATTTTGCCAAAGGGTCAGTGAGTTGTGTTAGGCCCTTCAACATTCTTCTTTAATATGGCTCAGATCGGATCAGATTTGGATATAGCTGTCATATAACCAATCTCTCGATTTATGGTCTTGGACCCATAAAAGTCGCATTTATTGCTCGATTTCGCCGAAATTTAGGACAGTGAGTTGTGTTAGGCCCTTCGACAGCCCCCTTCAATTTGGCCCAGATCGTTTAAGATTTGGATATAGCTGCCATGTAGACCGATCTCTCGATTTAAAGTCTTGGCCTCATAAAAGGCGTATATTTGGATATGGCTACTAAAAAGACCAATATTTTGTTCTTCAAAATTAAACAATGACTTGTACTTATTAGCTCACTCAATATCCGTGTCAAATGTGGTCCAAATCGGAACATATTACGATAAAGCTGCTATGAGGGCATAAATAATGCATTTTTCACCGGATAATGACGAAAGGTCGTTTACATATATACCCGAGGTGGTGGGTATCCATAGTTCGGCCTGGTCGAACTTAACGCCTTTTTACTTGGTTTTCATTGTTTCTATACCCCCCATTGAAGAATGAGGGTATATTCATTTTGTCATACCATTTGCAGCACATTGAAATATCCATTTCCGACCCTATAAAGTATTCTAAGACGATCTAGCCATGTCCGTTTGTTGGTTTGTCCGTTGGTTTGTCTGTTGAAATCACACTACTGTTTTTAAAAAAAGAGATATTGAGTTGAAACTTTGCACAGATTCATATTTTGTCCATATGCAGGTTAAGTACGAAGATGGGCTATATCGGACCATATCTTGATGTAGCCGATCTGGCTGATTTCAGGTCTAAGGACCATTTAAGCCATATTTATTCTCCAATTTCGCTGAAATTTGTCACAATGTTTCGCGTTAGGCTCAACGGCATTCGTACCGAATATGGTCAAGTTCGGTCTATATTTGGATGTAACAGCCATATATACCGATCTCACGATTTAAGGTCTTGGATACATAAAAGGAGAATTTATTAAACGATTTTGCTGAAATTTCTGTATTCTGTGTTCAATATAGTCCTGATCCTTCTATGTTTGCATATAGCTGCCATATACCGAAGCCATAGTAGCGCATAGATTAGCATGCCCGTCTATGACGCTGAATGCAAAGGTTCGAATCCTGGCGAGAGCATACAAAAACGTTGCCTTTGCCCGACTTTAACCTGGCCTTACTAGTTTGGCATCAATTAAACAACATTGACAATACAATGCCTGTTAGAAACATGCATCCTTAACACTTGATGAAATCTCAATAATTTTTCAAAATTCATAATTTATACTCGTAATCCATATAAAATAAAAGCCCCAATTAAAATAATAACTTTTCAAGACAAAAGTAACATTCACAGAAATTCCTCTCAACAATACCTTCAAATTAAACACTATATCAATTATTTGATTCCTGAAGAGTATTCATTAAATTTGTATGTGCCTCACAAAAGGATGGCAATAAGTGAAAAAGGATAAAAGTAATTTACTGCACATGTTTTCTAAAACAAAAAAAAAGGTTTCTTGGCGAATCAAAACATTTTCGATTTGAGTGGATTTACACAAAGAAAACATTTGCATTAGATGGACAGACGAAATGGAAAGGATTACAACGGCAGCAGAGGGCAGAGACCAGCCTTTTTAATTTCTTGAAATATTTCATGGCCTACAACAACAAATGATTTTAGCTTCTCAGTCGTTGAAAGGGAAAAATGAATTAAATATACGATTTCTTGACGTCTATGTCGGCACAAGTCCTTATAGGGCTTTAGTATTTAATTACAAAGGATTTCAATGGTGTTATTGTTTTGGCTCTTGTTGTTATTGTTGTGCTATTTTAAATCGTATCAAAGAAATGCAAATAAGTGTAAAGAAAATAAGCCTATTCTCTGCATTGGGTGTATAAAAATATTTTGGTATATAAAGCGTGGCCGCAATGAGGGGATTAAATCTAATTATAATTAAGAAGCAACTCCACAGGACAAAGGACAAATAATAAGTGAGTGGTTGTGCGTGTAAAATCTTAAGAAACTGATCTGAGGTGATTAGAAGATATGTCTACACCCATAGCAATAGGTTGGAAGAACACAACTCATACCCTTGATGATACAGGGTGTACTGCATTTTCAGCATTTGTTTGCAAAGCTAAAAAGTGAAAAGGCCTGGCCGAACTTTGGAAACCCACCACCTCGGATATACATATATTTTAAGCACCTTTTGTCATAATACGGTAGAAAATGCAGCATTCATGAACCCATAGCGGCTATATCTAAATATAGACCGATCTTCACCATATTCAGGAAGGCTATATAATATGATATCGGATAAAAAAAGTCACCTTATATGGGTTTAAGAACTTAAGTCGGGAGAGCGGACTATGTATATGACAGCTAAATCCACGGATATCGAAGAGCTTAACAGTGCGAGCGATGTCACATTTCATCTAAACCGGGCCCCCTTATAGGTCCAAGACCTTAAACGGGAAGACCGGTCTATATGACAGCCATATCTGTATATAGACCGTACGAACGTCGAAGAGCCTAGCACAGCCCTCTGTGTCAAATTTCATCGAAATCAAATATTAAACGCACTTGTACGGTCCCAAGAACTTAGGTCGGCTATATCTGATTTTGATTATACTCGGTGCGAATGTTTAAGGGTCTAACACAACTCATTGCTCAATTTCAGCCGAAGTGTTTAGTAATTTACCTCTTATAAGGCAAAATCAAATCTGGAACGATATGAGCCGTATTGAACTAAATATCGAGTGGCCTAACGTAAATCGGTGTCCCAAATGTTATCACAATCGGACAATAAATGCGCCTATTAGGCAGTTTTATTGATATATTGGGTTGCCTAAAAAGTAATTGCGGATTTTTTAAAAGAAAGTAAATGCATTTTTAAAAAAACTTAGAATCAACTTTAATCAAATATATAATTGCCATGTTCGATAAGCTTTTGCCATCTTCCTGGCAAATTTAGTATTCCACGCTCATAGAACTTCTGGCCCTTATCTGCAAAAAACTGAACCAAGTGCGATTTTATAGCCTCATCATTGCCGAAAGTTTTACCATTTAAGGAGTCCTGCAAAGATCGAAATAAATGGTAGTCTGATGGTGCAATGTCAGGGCTATATGGTGGATGCATCAAAAGTTCCCAGCCAAGCTCACTCAGTTTTTGGCGAGTGACCAAAGATGTGTGCGGTCTAGCGTTGTCCTCGTGGAATATGACACCATTATGATTGACCAATTCTGGTTGCTTCTCCTTGATGGCTGTATTCAATTTGTCCAATTGTTGACAGTAAACATCCGAATTAATCGTTTGGTTCCTTGGAAGCAGCTCAAAATATACCACACCCTTCCAATCCCACCAGACAGACAGCATAACCTTCTTTTGGTGGATATCAACCTTTGAAGTGGTTTGAGCTGGTTCACAATGCTTGGACCATCGGGAAAACGGGAAATAAATAAAGCTTTTATTGGCTTCTTCGGTCTATATGGCAGCTTTATCTAAATATAGTCCGATCTGAACCATATTTAGGTCGGGTATCAGGAGGCTAAAAATAACCCACTGTTTCAAACTTTAGCGAAATCAGTTAAAAACTAAAGCTTTTATGAATTTCAAACCCTTTATCGGCAGATCGGTCTACATAACAGCTGTATCTAAATATAGTCCGATCTATACCGTATTTGGGTCAGATGTTGGGATGCATAAAACTGCGCACTACTCCAAATTTCAGCGAAATCAGTTAAAAAACAAGTATAAGCGTGCTAAGTTCGGCCGGGGCGAATCTTATATACCCTCCACCATGGATCGTATTTGTCGAGTTCTTTTCCCGGCATCTCTTCTTAGGCAAAACAGGATATAAAAAAAGATTTGCTCTGCTATTAGAGCGATATCAAGATATGGTCCGGTTTGGACCACAAATAAATTATATGTTGGAGACCTGGGTAAAATGTCAGCCAATTCGAATAAGAATTGCGCCCTTTGGGGGCTCAAAAAGTAAAATAGAGAGATCCGATTCTGACCATAATAAATACGTATATTGAGGGTCATGAGAGAATCCGTCGTACAAAATTTCAGGCAAATCGGAAAAGAATTGCGCCCTCTAGAGGCTCAAGAAGTCAAGACCCAAGATCGGTTATATGACAGCTATATCAGGTTATAGACCGATTTGAACCATTCTTGGCACAGATGTTGGATATCATGACAAAACACGTCGTGCGAAATTTCATTCCAATCGGATAAGAATTGCGCACTCTAGAGGCTCAAGAAGTCAAGACCCAAGATCGGTTTATATAGCAGCTATATCAGGTTATGGACCGATTTGAACCATACTTGGCACAGTTGTTGAATATCATAACAAAACACGTCGTGCCAAAATTCATTCAAATCGGATAAGAATTTCGCTCTCTAGAGGCTCAAGAAGTCAAGACCCAAGATCGGTTTATATGACAGCTATATCAAAACATGGGCCGATATGGCCCATTTACAATACCAACCGACCTACACTAATAAGAAGTCTTTGTGCAAAATTTCAAGCGGCTAGCTTTACTCCTTCGGAAGTTAGCATGCTTTCGACAGACAGACAGACGGACGGACAGACGGACGGACGTGGCTAGATCGACATAAAATGTCACGACGATCAAGAATATATATACTTTATAGGGTCTCAGACGAATATTTCGAGTAGTTACAAACAGAATGACGAAATTAGTATACCCCCCATTTTATGGTGGAGGGTATAATAAAGCTTTTACGGGCTTCAGAGCCTTTATCGGCAGATCGGTCTATATGGCTGCTATATCTAAATACAGTCCGAACGGAAACATATTTAAGTCAGATATCGGGAGGCTTAAAATAACCCACTGTTGCAAATTGCAGCGAAATCGGGTAATGAATTAGGCTTTTATGGCATTCAGACCCTTTATCGGCAAATCGGTATATATGGCAGCTATATCTAAATATAGTCGGATCTGAACCATATTTGAATCAGTTGTCGGGAAGACTTAAACTACTCACTGTTTCTAATTTCAGCAAAATCGGATGAAAAGTTTTATGGGTATTAGACAATTTATTAGAAAATCGGTCTATATAGCAGCTATATGCAAATATGGTCCGATTTGGCCCGTTCAAGAACTTAGCCAGCGTGCATCAAAAAGACGTATCAGCTCAATATCTTAATTTGTGAAGGCTCTAGAGTGATTACAACAGACGGACGGACAGACGGATAGACGGACAGACAAACGGACATCGCTAAATCGTCGATCGACGATCCGAAATATATATACTTTGTAAGGTTGGAATGACTAAATGAATATACGCACTTTCCTACGGTGGTGGGTATAAAAATACAGATGGTACCAAAATCTACATCTGAACCAAGGCCATATATTTTCAGTTTTTTATACCCTCCACCATAAGATGGGGGGTATACAAATTTCGTCATTCTGATTGTAACTGCTCGAAATATTCGTCTGAGACCCCATAAAGTATATATATTCTTGATCGTAGTGAAATTTTATGTCGATCTAGCCATGTCCGTCCGTCTGTCCGTCCGTCCGTCCGTCCGTCCGTCTGTCCGTCGAAAGCACGCTAACTTCCGAAGGAGTAAAGCTAGCCGCTTGAAATTTTGCACACATACTTCTTATTAGTGTAGGTCGGTTGGTATTGTAAATGGGCCATATCGGTCCATGTTTTGATATAGCTGCCATATAAACCGATCTTGGGTATTGACTTCTTGAGCCTCTAGAGTGCGCAATTCTTATCCGATTGGAATGGAATTTTGCACGACGTGTTTCGCTGTGATATCACACAACTGTGCCAAGTATGGTTTAAATCGGTCCATAACCTAATATAGCTGCCATATAAACCGATCTTGGGTCTTGACTTTTTGAGCCTCTAGAGGGCACAATTCTTCTCCAATTTGAATGAATTTTTGCACGAAGTATTTCGTTATGATATCCAACAACTGTGCCAAGTATGGTTGAAATCGGTTCATAACCTGATATAGTTGTCATATAAACAGATCTGGGGATTTGATTTCTTGAGCTTCTAGAGGGCGCAATTCCTATCCGATTTGGCTGAAATTTTGCATGACGTATTTTATTTTTACTTTCAACAACTGTGTCAAATAAGGTTCAAATCGGTTCATAACCTGATATAGCTGCCCTATAAACCGATCTGGGATCTTGACTTCTTGACCCCTAGAGGTCGCAATAATTATCCGATATGCCTGAAATTTTGTACGACGGATCCTCTCATGACCATCAACAAACGTGTTTATTATGGTCTGAATCGGTCTATAGCCCGATACAGATCCCATATAAATCGTTCTCTCTATTTTACTTCGTGAGCCCCAATGGGCGCAATTCTTATACGAATTGGCTGAAATTTTACACTGGTCTCCAACATATAATTTAATTGTGGTCCGAACCGGACCATATCTTGATATCGTTTTAATAGCAGAGCAACTCATTTCTTATATCCTTTTTTGCCTAAGAAGAGATGCCGGGAAAAGAAGTCGACAAATGCGATCCATGGTGGAGGGTATATAAGATTCGGCCCGGCCGAACTTAGCACGCTTTTACTTGTTTTAAACTGAGGACGAAGTCATGGTGGAAATTGCTTAATTTATACCTAGTTTTCATATTTGTGCATGGGTTGGTATACCCCATGGTATACCAACCGATACCTCCATTGGTATTATCCTCAAAACCAAAGCAAATCACCACAAAATATATAATAATTTTTGATTCCCAAAAGCGGTTTAGATAAGCTTGTAGATTCTAAACACATATCGGTCAGGCAGTTACCACTGAGGGCTTAGCATTGTAAATGACTCAAATAGGCCCTAAAAATCTTGAAATATGAATTTTAGATATTTCATATAAGAATTTGTTCATAGGGAAATCATTTCCTTTCCAAAATGCTTACACAAAATTGGGGATACGCCCCTGTCACTTTAACCCATTCCCAGAAGGGCTTAGGCCAATGATATTGTAAAAAATGAAAGTATTTACTTACACTTTCTTTAAGGGAGTGTTATTCTTGGTAACTAAACAGTGGCAGGCTTATTAACTTGGCAAATAAACTGAGCCATAAAATACAGCAGCCAACGGGCTCACAGCCTTAAGTGTGTAACTTCATACCGAAATACATAGAAACTCATACAAAAACACTCACACACACACACACATCCGAAAACACCTTAATGCTGGCTCTAATGGAAACGAAAGGCAAGGAAACATGCCGACTCAATGTCAACATTAATTCCTTTAACAACCGCCATTCGTCTTCATCCGTCTGTAATCCCGTCAGTGTTTCTACCCCATGAACCTCTTTGTTGTTTTATGGTATTTTTTTTTGTTTTTGGTTTTTTTTTTTTTTGCTTTGTTCTGTAAATCAAAAATCTTTGTCTGCCATTCCAACCATACAGGGAGAGGGAGACAAAGACAGAACATCGTGCTTAGGCAGATCTTACGCCAAATTGCTACGAAAATGAAATTTAATTGACCATTTTAATAGATTCGCCATTTCGAATGTGAGAGAGACAACATTTGAAGATTTCCCTGTTCGCGAGGCGAAATTTTATGCGAGGACATTAAAAATGCATAACACGAATTTATGATTTTGGCGCAAAGCAAACAAAATTGTAAGTGGCGACCCAAAAACGAGCACTTGCCCATTAAGAGCTGCTAAAAGCAAACAAAATTTATAATTCACAATATTTTAGCCGAAGAAATTCGCAGGAATTCAGTCTTATTTTGTCTAGAAATCGTAGTTAGTCGGAAAGGAGGAGATAACCCCAGACAGAGGCGGACTACACTGGAAAAATATATTACAGTATTTAGCCTATTTGAATGACGAAATTAAATGATTACCTCAATTCACAATAAAAACTGCCAGAATACTAGACAATTAAGAAAAGACAAATGCCTGATGGGGCTGTCTTTATAATGCCCAACAGGAATTTTGTCTAAATCAGATTTGATCTTATTTGCCCATTTTTTAAAAGAAGCAAATGAATATTCGAACCATTAAGACAAAATCACAGTTTGATTTAGTTTATGGGCTGGTGGCATCATTGGGCCGTACTTCTTCAAAGGTAATTACGTTCAAAGATAATCACCTTTCGCATTCGGGACCAATCAATTGGCCAACTAGACCATCTTGTGAGATACTTAGAGTCCACTGGTCTTCTTAGCGACCGACAATGTGGGTTCCGCAGAAATCGCTTCACGGGTGAGCTGATGGCATTACTGTCTGAACGTTGGATTTGCTCTATCCACCAGTTCGGTGAGAGTAAGGTCGTGGTTCTGGATATCTCCAAGGCATTTGATAGGGTCTGGCACGGTGCACTCCTTTCAAAGCTTGTCGCTTTTGGTGTCGGTAATAACTTCGCTCGTTATATATCGAGTTTTCTCAAAAATCGCACTATAAGAGTTGTTGTACATGGGTTCTCATCTGACGAATATAAATTGACCGCAGGAATACCACAAAGCTTTGTCCTTTCTCCTTCTCTTTTTCTTTTTACTAGGTCTGACTTCGAATACGATTTACTCGTTCGCGGATGACAGCAACGCCTGTCATTCATTTTCATTCGACCATAGGCCGAGTCTTCCAGAGATTGCAGACAGGAGTCGGATTATGAACGTAACACTCTGCCAGGATTTGCAAAACGCAGTGCTATTTGTTGTCCCACAAACGATTCACTGACACTTTACGATCTAATCGTTCGCGGATGACAGCAATGTCTGTCATTCATTTTCATTCGACCATAGGCCGGGTCTTCCAAAGATTGAAAACAGGAGGCGGATTATGAACATAACACTCTGCTAGGATTTGCAAAACGCAGTGTTGTTTGTCGTCCCACAAACAATTCACTGACACTTTACGATCTACTCGTTCGCAGATGACAGCAACGTCTGTCATTCATTTTCATTCGACCATAGGCCGAGTCTTCCAGAGATTGAAGACAGAAGGCGGATTATGGACATAACCCTCTGCCAGGAATTGCAAAACGCAGTGCTGTTTGTTGTCCCACAAACGATTCACTGATACTTTAGAATCGTCAATATCTATCAACGGAGTAGATATCAAGCAGTCAGAGGCTCTTGATGTTCTGGGCATGAAGTTTCAATGTGATGTCCGTTTGTCAAAACATGTAGTCGAAGTGTCGAAAGAAGCATTCAAGTGCTTGAGCTTTTTTAAGCGGTGTAAGAAATATTTCATTCCCGCTGATCTTCTTAATATCTACACTACGTACATCGAACTAGTTTTTTTTTCGATTCTATTTCACTGTGCATTGTCAGAATGTGAACAACTGTGGACATTTTCTAACGTTTTCTTTTGGACAAGAACTGCTGTGGATTTATTAACATTTGTGGTTGATACAGTTTTATGGACAATGTCATAATAACGTGCTTAAGTCACAAAACTTTTTGTATGGGTTTGCCCCAACTTAGTTACAAATTGTTTAGTTACCCATCTGATCATCCCTGTTGAAATCGATTAAGATATACCTATAGCGTCCTTTTAATAATGTAGGCTTACCTATGTCCTTAAGGGTCAGTGTAAGGTACTACATAGTCGGCACTAACCGACTTTTACCTCCCCTTACTGGTAATATTTTTTAAACCACTTTGATAATAATTTAAAAAATTTTTCTTCGTGTATAAATGATACAAATGCACTTTACATTCAAAGCGCAAAGAATGCGTCTACAACTCAATGAATGAACAGTGGGAATAGTAAAGCAATCAAGCGAAATGAACTAAAATGGGTCTCCTTCTCAACCTCATTAGAGAGCATTTTCATTGGGATGAAAAAAAAGAAAAGAAATCTAATAAAAGAGCACCCCAACAACTCCTAGAGAGATCTCTCAAGGCCACTTCTCGAGCCTGAACTAGTTTGGTTGCAGTGGCCCACATGAAACTAAACCAAATTAAATCTGTTGTGGGCTCTGCTCTAATGTAACATTAAAGAATAGTTCTGTGCCAAAAAAAAAGAAACGAAATGACAATACAATGTGACCACCACCGACAACAGCAACAATAACAGGAATGCCGTCGACAAGGACAATGGTGACGGCGAGCACCATAGCAACTATGGGCGAGGGGAGAACTTGGGGACATATCGAAATAACAAAACATTTTCTCTCCATTATATTGAAAGGAATTTTTGCAAACGAGTGACAGCGCGACAGGATATAAAATAATCAGAGCAAGTTAACGGAAACGGATGTGGTGGAGAACTACATACAGACGCACACACAAACATGCAAACATACAATATATAAAGCAGGCTACTCAGTTTCAGTTGCAACCACAAACACTGCTGCCATTACCAAATGTCCCTGATGTAGAAGTCGATGAAATCGAGCACAGTCTTTATAAACAGTGAGAAACGTTAGAAAGCTAAAAAGATATGGGGCAAAATTCTAATTTTGCCCATGAACATTCCTTCTCATGTATCAATTTTAAGCTCAATGATAAGGGGCCTCCTTTTTATAGACGAGTCCGAACGGCGTGCCGCAGTGCGATACCTCTTTCGAGAGAAGTTTTACATGGCATAGTACCTCACAAATGTTGCCAGCAGGGAAAAACCATCACGGAACATTTTTTCTTTCTTTCTATCGAGACCAGGATTCGAACCCAGGCGTTTAGCGTCATAGGCGTATATGCTAACCTCTGCGCTACGGTAGTGAACCAAGTAATAAAGTTCAGGCGGGCTCATCTTAACAAATTCGAATACAACTGATGTTGTAAGTCATACGATAGGTTTTTGAATCAAATTTCAACCAAATCAGTAGAATATTTAGGCTTCTAGGGGATCAAGAAGTCAAATCTGGGAATCGGTTTATATCTATTTATAGACCGATTCGCATCATACTGGGCATGGATGTTGGAAGTCATAACACAAGTCCTTTTTCCAAATTTCGGATGAAAATTGAGGTTTCTAGAGGCTCAAGAAGTCGAAACCGGGAATCGGTTTATATGAGGGCTATATATGTTTATAGACCGATTCGGATCATACTCGGCATGCATAGTGGAAGTCATAACACAAATCTTTGTTCCAAAGTTCAGCCAAGTCGGATGAAAATTGTGGCTCCTATGAGCTAAAGAAGTCAAGGGGATCAAGAAGGGGATCGGTTTATATGAGGGCTATATCAGTTTATTGACCGATTCGGATTATGCTTGGCATGCATGCTGGAAATCATAACACAATTCTTTGTTCCAAATTTCAGCCAAATCGGATGAAAATTGAGGCTCCTGGGGGCTCAAGATGTCAAATCAGCGGATCGGTTTATATGGGGGCTATTTCTAAATCCCAAATCAAAAAGGAGGCCACCGTGGCGCAAAAGTTAGCATGTATTAATATTGAGTAATATTGGTCTCGCAGCACTGTGCTCTAGCCATTGTTCCTAATGTTTCTTATTTTCTATTTCCTCTCCCTCTTTGGTAGTATTTGTACAGTTGTAATTTCCAGCAGAATTTGTCCATAAACGCCCAGTTTGCTTGAGTTTGTTTTAGCATCTAATTTGCCTAAAATTGAAGTTGGTTGGTATCTGAACAACATCACAACACTCGTAGCTATTGCTGCTCCATCTATAGACTGTCACGGACATTTCAGTGTCATTTGGAGGAGTGTCATTTGGCTATACTCGCTAAGAATTTCATTAAGGCAAAATTATGATATCTGCATGAAATTTTGCAAAATGACATAGACTTGGTTTAAGCACAACATAACACTTCATCACGACTATGTCTACGTTTTATGGTCATGCTGCTATAAAATTTATAATAATTTTTTGCCCACTCTCTGTGCCAAGTGTAGATAGTCAGAAGCGATGTCATATTTTAATCAAGTAGTTTGCAAATAAATGTAAATATTTGTTAACCACAGAACGTTGATACCACGATGCTATTTAGTTTAAGATTTAGGGTTTCTTACTAAGACGACAAGTTTGGAAATGTTGTAAAGAAGAATAAGAAAAAGTCAACAGTGTGAGATTTTTTTAAGGTTTCAGTTTTGAAATCAAATCTTTTTAAATGGAGATTATGGAAAACAAATTTTGGGAACAAACACCATGGATTGTGGTATAAACTTAGTTAAGAGGGCATAATTTTCCTGTATTTACCTAATTTCTGCCAAGCCAGGCAAGAATTTAAGCTTCAAGGGACAATAGAAAGATAATTTTGAGATACATTTATATGGGAGTTATATCAGACTATAGACAATGATTACCATGAGTGTTGAAAGTCATAACGAAATTCGACTTGCAAAATTTTAGTTAAATCGCTAATCGCGAAATCGCGAGCTATAACACAACGTACAGTGGGAGAAAATCGGAAAAAGTAAAAACAAGTAAAAAGGCGTTAAGTTTGGCCGGGCCGAACTTGGATACCCACCATCTCTGGTATATGCGTCTTTTATGGAGCCAAGACTTCAAATCGAGATATCGATCTATATGGCAGCTATATCCAAATCTGAACCGATTAGCTCCAAGTTGCAGGAAAATTTTGTATGACCTAACACAACTCACTGTCCCAAATTTCGGCGAAATCGGACAATAAATGCGCATTTTATGAACCCAAAATTTTTATATCGAGATATCGGTCTATATGGCAGCTATATTCAAATCTGGACCGATCTGAGCCAAATTGAAGAATGAAGTCGAAGGACCTAACACAACTCACTGTCCCAAATTTCGGCGAAATCGGACAATAAATGCGCCTTTTATGGGCCCAAAATCTGAAATCGAGAGATCGGTCTTTAAGGCAGCTATATAGAAATCAGGACCGATCTGTACCATATTGCAGAAGTATGTCGAGGAGCTTAATCTAACTCACTGTCCCAAATTTCGGCGAAATCGGACAATAAATGCGCCTTTTATGGACCCAAAATTTTTATATCGAGAGATCGGTCTATATGGCAGCTATATTCAAATCTGGACCGATCTGAGCCAAATTGAAGAATGAAGTCGAAGGACCTAACACAACTCACTGTCCCAAATTTCGGCGAAATCGACAATAAATGCGCCTTTTATGGACCTAAAATTTTTAAATCGAGAGATCGGTCTATATGGCAGCTATATTCAAATCTGGACTGATCTGAGCCAAATTGAAGAATGAAGTCGAAGGGCCTAACACAACTCACTCTCCCAAATTTCGGCGACATTGGATAATAAATGCGCCTTTTGACGGACGGACAGGGGACGGACGGACAGGGGACGGACGGACAGGGGACGGACGGACAGGGGACGGACGGACAGGGGACGAACGGACAGGGGACGGACGGACAGGGGACGGACGGACAGGGGACGGACGGACAGGGGACGGACGGACAGGGGACGGACGGACAGGGGACGGACGGACAGGGGACGGACGGACAGGGGACGGACGGACAGGGGACGGACGGACAGGGGACGGACGGACAGGGGACGGACGGACAGGGGACGGACGGACAGGGGACGGACGGACAGGGGACGGACGGACAGGGGACGGACGGACAGGGGACGGACGGACAGGGGACGGACGGACAGGGGACGGACGGACAGGGGACGGACGGACAGGGGACGGACGGACAGGGGACGGACGGACAGGGGACGGACGGACAGGGGACGGACGGACAGGGGACGGACGGACAGGGGACGGACGGACAGGGGACGGACGGACAGGGGACGGACGGACAGGGGACGGACGGACAGGGGACGGACGGACAGGGGACGGACGGACAGGGGACGGACGGACAGGGGACGGACGGACAGGGGACGGACGGACAGGGGACGGACGGACAGGGGACGGACGGACAGGGGACGGACGGACAGGGGACGGACGGACAGGGGACGGACGGACAGGGGACGGACGGACAGGGGACGGACGGACAGGGGACGGACGGACAGGGGACGGACGGACAGGGGACGGACGGACAGGGGACGGACGGACAGGGGACGGACGGTCAGGGGACGGACGGACAGGGGACGGACGGACAGGGGACGGACGGACAGGGGACGGACGGACAGGGGACGGACGGACAGGGGACGGACGGACAGGGGACGGACGGACAGGGGACGGACGGACAGGGGACGAACGGACAGGGGACGGACGGACAGGGGACGGACGGACAGGGGACGGACGGACAGGGGACGGACGGACAGGGGACGGACGGACAGGGGACGGACGGACAGGGGACGGACGGACAGGGGACGGACGGACAGGGGACGGACGGACAGGGGACGGACGGACAGGGGACGGACGGACAGGGGACAGACGGACAGGGGACGGACGGAAAGGGGACGGACGGACAGGGGACGGTCGGACAGGGGACGGACGGACAGGGGACGGATGCATATGCATAAATACTTTTTTCTAAAGCAAGCTAAAAGTAACAGCTGATAACTGACAGAAGAAAGAATGCAATTACAGAGTCACAAGCTGCGAAAAAATTTGTCAACGCCGACTATATGAAAAATCCGAAATTACTTTTTGGGCAACCCAATACATAAGATTAATCGCCATGATGTCATAAGTAGACTGAATCTTGTAATCCTAAATTTGACTTTTTA
Organism: Stomoxys calcitrans; assembly: GCF_963082655.1. Lineage (NCBI taxonomy): Eukaryota > Metazoa > Arthropoda > Insecta > Diptera > Muscidae > Stomoxys > Stomoxys calcitrans. The sequence goes on along the minus strand of NC_081553.1, from coordinate 232,755,559 downwards.
GCATAAGTATTGCTTTTGCAGAGGTGGGTATCCCCATATTAATGTTAACCCAGAGTAGACTGAAATCTGCCTGTTCACGAGGAAGACGTACCACGTTTCCTCAATAGAACAGTTACGTTATCTGACAAGGTCAAACTCTTAGATATGATGTAGGACGGGAAACTGAATTGGCAGTGTCACATTAAAGAGCTTACCGAGTAGGCAACAACAGCGATTAGGACCACGCCCACTAGGGCAATGGAGACTATTTTAGATATCCGATCTATAAACATACAGCTTAAGTGGGAGGCATACATTGAGGTTATGACACTTAAGACGATGAGAGATTGAAGCTAGGAGCAGATCATACCATCACGATATAATTGAGGCGACGATAGGAAACCTAGAAGGAATGAACCAGGTTTCCGATCGGATACCTGAGACGACACTTGAGGTCGAGTGCGAGGCACTGCTGTTAGGCCTCTCGACTTCCTCTGTTAATTTGGCTCAGATCGGTTCAGATTTGGATATAGCTGCCATATAGACCGATCTCTCGATCTAAGGTTTTGGGCCCATAAAAGAGTCATTTATTGTCCGAAATTTGGGACAGTGCTTTGTGTTACGCTCTTCGACACTTTTATGCAACTTGACCCAAATCGGCCCAGATTTGGATATAGCTACCATGTAGACCGATATCTCGATTTAAAGTCTTGGCCCCATAAAAGGCGCCTTTATAATCCGATTTCACTGAAATTTGACACAGTGACTTATGTTAGGCTTTTCGACATCCGTGTCGTATATGGTACAGATCGGTTTATTTTTAGATATTGCTAGTGTACTTATTAGTATTTGGTCCAAATCGGAACATAATTTGATATAACTGATATGGGACATAAGGTATGCAATTTTCACCGAAATTTGATAAAAGGAGGTTTACATATATACCCAAGGTGGTGGGTATCCAAAGTTCGGCCCGGCCGAACTTAACGCCTTTTTACTTGTTTATATTGAAACTCATCCATTAGAATAACACCCTGAACTCTAACCATATGCCTCGCGTCCTCCACTCTACAGCTAAATAAGTTGTCAACTTATATTGCAAATGTACATCGTTGTGCAACAACCGCTAATCCTTTGAATTATTCAAGTTTTGGCACTTTTGGAATGTTTATTTTCACTTGGGCATTTGGCTTGCAATTTGCCCAAATACACAATTGCATCCTTATGTACTATGTGTGTGCACTTAAAAAAGTTCTCCCAAATCTCTGCAACAAAAAAAAAATCCCAGAAAACGCCGGAAGTTATAGCTACAATTGCCAGAGATAAAACTTTCGAATGGAAACCACAACTGGCATAGCTTTTACAATTGTTAAAACTAATTTTATTTTATGTTTGGCATTTTTTTGTTTTTCGTTCCTAGGAAGGAGCTTTTTCGCTCTTTTGTACTTATCCACACAACTTGGCATTTGCATGTAGGGTGGAATCAGGCTGCCTGTTTACCTGGTCAGCTGTGGCTTTCGAGCTGATGTCGCTACTTTAGTCTGTGGCAATGGCAAAAGTTGAAATTTTACCAACATTTTCCATATAATACGACGACCATTTTTGTGAGGTCTCCTTACTTTGTTATTTTTATAAAAATATCATGAGGTAGAATTGTCATTGTGGCCACATACGAACAAAGAGCTTCTGCCTGGGTACACAGCCGTAGCAGCTGTGTGTGAACACACACACACAAAAGCTAAATGAAAAACCAAAAGCCAATTAGTGGTCCATGCTGTGTCCAAGAAGCAAGAAATGGCAATAAAATTAAATTATCTATTTAAAGTGGAATATTAAATTGACAGTTTGCATGTGCTTTAATTATTGCTCTTGCTTTGACTTCCACTTGGGGCAACCAGTTGAACACTGGATGGCATGTTGACCAAGGACAAAAACAAACAAATAAATGATTCGGTGCAACCATTCTCTAGTAGACGTTGCAGTTCTCATGATTTTTATATCAACCAATAAACTGGGGTTTCAAAGCAAAATGGCTTGTTTTGGAAACTTTTGCATAGAGCTCTCTGGACAAATAAGACATTCAACATTAGCAATAAATGATCATAGTAATAGGAAAAAATTTAAATTTAATGCAAACCATTTGAAAAATAATTTCCAAAGGATTTAAGGGAAGCTTCGTCCGTATTTATTTTTATACGCACCACCGAAGGATGGGGGTATATTCATTTTGTCATTCCATTTGCAACACATCAAAATATCCATTTCTGACCCTATACTGTTTATATATTCTTGACCAGCGTAAGAATCTAAGACGATCTAGACTTGTCCGTCTGTCTGTCCGTATGTCTGTTGAAATCACGCTACAGTCTTTAAAAATAGAGATATTGAGCTGAAACTTTGCACAGATTCTTTTTTTGTCCATAAGCAGGTTAAGTTCGAAGATGGGCTATATCGGACTATATCTTGATATATCCCCCATATAGATCGATCTACGAATTTAGGGTCTAAGGCCCATAAAAGCCACATTTACTATCAGATTTTGCTGAAATTTTGGACAGTGAGTTGTGTTAGGCCCTTCGACTTGCTTCGTAAATTTGGCCCAGATCGGTCCTGATTTGGTTATAGCTCCCATATAGACCGATCCTCCAATTGAGGGTCTTAGGCCCATAAAAGCCACATTTATTATCCGATTTTGCCGAAACTTGGGACAGTGAGTTGTATTAGGCTCTTCGACTTCCTTCGTTAATTTGGCACAGATCGGTTCTGATTTGGTTATAACTGTCATATAGACCGATCCTTCGACGATCCCTTAAATGAATGTTCAAACGCCGGGTTGTGTCAGGCCCTTCGACATCTTTTGTCAAATTGGCCCAGACCGGTCCACATTTGGATTTAGCTGAAATTTGGGACAGTGAGTTGTGACAGGCCCTTCAACATCTTTCTTTAATTTGGCCCTGATCGGATCAGATTTGGATATAGCTGCCATATAGAACGATTTCTCAATTTAAGGCTTAGGGCTCATAAAAGGCGCATTTATTGCCCGATGTCAAATCAATTTGGGACAGTGAGTTATGTTAAGCCACTTGACATACTTCTGCAATATTGCACAGATCGGTCCAGATTTGGATACAGTTGTCAAATAGACCGATATCTCGGTTTTAGGTTTTGGGGCCGTAACAGGCGCATTTATTGTCCGATGTCGCTGAAATTTGAGACACTGAGTTAAGTTAGGCTCTTCGACGTTCTTCTTTAATTTGGCCCAGATCGGTCCAGATTTGAATATAGCTGTCATATAGACCGATCTCTCGATTTAAGGTTTTGGGCCCATAAAAAGCGAATTTATTGTCCGATTTCGGCAAAATTTGGTACAGTGCTTTGTGTAAGGCTCTTCGACATTTTTCTGCAACTTGGCCCAAATCGGTCCTGATTTCGATTTAGCTGTCATGTAGACCGATATCTCGATTTAAAGTCTTGGCTTCATAAAAGACGTATTTATTATCCGATTTCACTGAAATATGACACAGTGACTTATGTAAGGCTTTTCGACATCCGAGTCTTATATGGTTCAGATCGGTTTATTTTTAGATTTAGCTGCTGTACTTTTTAGTATTTGGTCCAAATCTTAACATATTTCGATATAACTTCTATGGGACATAAGATATGATATTTTCACCGAATTTTGATGCAATTTTATTGCATCATCTTCAAATTTGGCACAAATCCATACATTTTTTTCGCCCTTTAGACGAAGCTCATAGAAATTCAAAGAAATCGGTTCAGATTTGGATGTAGCTCCCTTATTTGTTTGAGCGACTGCTAGCGATTAAGGGACCCAATTTGGATTAGAAGCCCTATCGGTGACACACACACTATAGGCGACGCTCATTGAAATTCAAAGAAATCGGTTCAGATTTGGATATAACTATCATATTAGTTTGGGCGACTTTCGGCGATTAAGAGACCTAAGTTGGATTGGAAGCCCTATACCTACAATGAGGGCTGTATTCGTGTAAGCCCTGTGTATGAGCCAAAGCCAGAGAAGAAGCTTAGCGATGACCAATAGAAACTGGTGAAGCACAAATTCCAGTTTTCAGTGTCGGATAGCAATAGGATGGGTAGATTCATGGGCCGTAGATCAACGGATCAAGTCGCTCGATGGTAATAACTATAATTTGATTTTTAAGCCAGTAAAGAGAGACACAAGTCGGGCGGTGCCGACTATATAATACCCTACACCTACCCTATATGTACCAATTGACAGCTATTGGGTTGCCCAAAAAGTAAGTGCGGATTTTTTAAAAGAAAGTAAATGCATTTTTAATAAAACTTAGAATGAACTTTAATCAAATATACTTTTTTTACACTTTTTTTCTAAAGCAAGCTAAAAGTAACAGCTGATAACTGACAGAAGAAAGAATGCAATTACAGAGTCACAAGTCAACGCCGACTATATGAAAAATCCGCAATTACTTTTTGGGCAACCCAATAAATGAAGGTTTAAAATCAATTTTAACCGATTTTTATATAATTTAACAAACATTTGAACAGTTATTAGAGAAGAAGACAATTTTCGTGACTATCGACAAATGACAGCATTATGGTAATTTACTCAAAATTGGATGAACATTTATATGTGGGTTAGTTCTATGTCTAAACCGGTTTTGACGAAACTCCCTAGATATTGTGATAATTATCTACGAAAGGGTTGTACAAAGTTTTGGAAAGATTGGTAAAAAAAATACGCTTGCAGTTTCTCTAGAACTGAAAATCAGGCGATATATATATTGGAGCTGTATACAGATTCGAACCGATTTCTATGAAAGTCGCCCTAAATGTCAAGAGTCATGAGAAAAACTCTCATGTCAAATTTTGAGAGAATCGGTAAACAAATTAACATATTTTTACAATAATGCTCAAATTCGGACGAACATACTCTCATATAAATGTTCGTCCGAGCGTTGTTCAATTTCGAGAAAATTGGTAAAAAAATACGCTTGCAGTGGCTCTAGAAGTGCAAATCGGGCAATATATATAAAGGGTGATTTTTTACGAGATATAGGAAATTAAACAAAAAAAAACACATAAAATTCAACAAGTAAAAATGTGTGAAGTTCGGCTGGGCCGAACTCTAGAAGTCACTATGGCAAATTTCAGTGAAACAGGATTATAAATGTGCCTTTTAAGGGGCCAAGGCTTTAAATCGAGATATCGGTCTATATGACAGCTGTATCCCAATCTGGGCCGATTTGGGCCAAGTTGCAGAAAACTGTCGAAGAGTCTAACAAAACTCACTGTAAAAATTTTCGGCGACATCGGACAATAAATGCGCCTTTTTTTGGGCCCAAAGCTTTAAATCGAGAGATCGGTCAATATGACAGCTGTTTCAAATCAAGATCGATCTGTACCATATTGCAGCAGTACATGAAGGGGTTTAATTTAACTCACTATCCCAAATTTCGGTGACATCGGATAATATATGTGCCTTTTATGGGCCCTTAAATCGAGAGATCGGTCTATATGGCAGCTATATTCAAATCTGGACCGATCAGAGCCAAGTTGAAGAATGATGTCGATAAGCCTAGCGCAACTTACTGTCTCAAATTTCAGCGACATCGGACAATAAATGCGCCTTTTATGGCCCCAAAACCTTAAAGCCAGAGATCGGTCTATTTGGCAAATGTATCCAAATCTGGACCGATCTGTGCAATATTGCAGAAGTATGTCAAGGGGCTTAACATAACTCACTGTCCCAAATTGCGGTGACATCGGGCAATAAATGCGCCTTTTATGAGCCCTAAGCCTTAAATAGAGAAATCGGTCTATATGGCAGCTATATCCAAATCTGATCCGATCAGGGCCAAATTAAAGAAAGATGTTGAAGGGACTGTCACAACTCACTGTCCCAAATTTCAGCAAAATTTCAGCTAAATCCAAATCTGGACCGGTCTGGGCCAAATTGACAAAAGATGTCGAAGGGCCTGACACAACCCGGCGTTTGAACATTCATTTAATGGATCGTCGAAGGATCGGTCTATATGACAGTTATAACCAAATCAGGACCGATCTGTGCCAAATTAACGAAGGAAGTCGAAGGGCCTAATACAACTCGCTGTCCCAAATTTCAGCAAAATCGGATAATAAATGTGGCTTTTATGGGCCTAAGACCCTTAATTGGAGGATCGGTCTATATGGCAGCTATATTCAAATCTGGACCGATCAGAGCCAAGTTGAAGAATGATGTCGATAAGCCTAGCGCAACTTACTGTCTCAAATTTCAGCGACATCGGACAATAAATGCGCTTTTTATGGCCCCAAAACCTTAAAGCCAGAGATCGGTCTATATGGCAGCTATATCCAAATCTGGACCGATCTGAGCCAAATTTAAGAACGTTGTCGAAGAGCCTAAGACAACTCACTGTCCCAAATTTCAGCTAAATCGGATAATAAATGTGGCTTTTATGAGCCTAAGACCCTAAATCGGCGGATCGGTCTATATGGCAGCTATATCAAAATCTAGACGAATCTGGGCTAAATTGACGAAATATTTCGAGGGGCTTAAGACAACTCACAGTCCCAAATTTCAGCAAAATCGGATAATAAATGTGGCTTTTATGGTCCTAAGACCCTAAATCGGATTATCGGTCTATATGACAGCTATATCCAAATCTGAACCGCCAAATTGACGAAGGATGTCAAAGGGCCTTAGATAACTCACTGTCCCAAATTTCAGCAAAATCGGATAATAAATGTGACTTTCATGGGCCTAAGACCCTAAATCGGCGGATCGGTCTATATGGGGGCTATATCAAGATATAGTCCGATATAGCCCATCTTCGAACTTAACCTGCTTATGGAGAAAAAAGAATGTGTGCAAAGTTTCAGCTCAATATCTATATTTTTGAAGACTGTAGCATGATTTCAACAGACAGACCAACAGGGACGGATGGGACGGACATGTCTAGATCGTCTTGGATATTTACGCTGGTCGGAAATGGATATTTCGATGTGTTGCCAACGGAATGACAAAGTAAATATACCCTCATCCTTCGGTAGTGGGTATAAAAATCTTTGAAATAATTCAGTAACAACTGAACATATAAAGAATTCTACATGCAACTTGAAACAATACTCTAGTAGGTTTAGGGGCTGACATGGGGAGTTTATGGTAGTCATCTCGAACATTTAAAATTTTGAAGTTCTGCCAAATAAGCAAACATAGGCCGACCGTCGTTATTCTTTTTGCAAAAGATAGAGATCGTGAAATCGTACAAAAAACATACCTACATGTCTGGAATAACAATGCAACATTTTTATTAAGATTTCAGTCTAGGTAAAATGCAAATTTTGTCCATGAACATTCCACTAAGGAACAGGGGCAAACTTCTCACATATGAATGAGTGCAGTCCGATTCAAGTTTAAGCTCAATCATAAGGGGCCTTCTTTTAATAGCCGAGTCCGAAAGGCATACCGCAGTGCGACACTTCTTTGTAGAGGAGTTTTACATGGCATAGTACCTCACAAATGTTGCCAGCATTAGGAGGGGAAAGCCACCACTGATGGTCTCACCAGGATTCGAACTCAGACGTGCGGCGTCATAGGCGGACATGCTAACCTCTGCGCTACGGTGGCCTTTGTCAAGGTATGGTTGGCATTTTTGGAATTGTGGCACCATCTTTTTCACCAATCGCACATCCGATTACACCATTGGAAATGTTAAAAAATTCTCCGAATCGTACTCAATATGAATAAAGATTGTCCTTTCCTACTAAAGGTTACACGATTCACAACTTAAAATGTCCAAAAAAGGCCAATAAAGAAAGGCAAAAGTCGGGCGGCATGCCGCATAGCGACACTACTTGGTAGAGAAGCTTTAACATGGCCGGATACCTCACAAATGTAGCCAGCATTATTAAGGGGAAGAACCCCCGCTGAAAGTTTTTTTTTATGTTCACACCGGGATTTGAGCTCAGGCAATCGGTGTCAAAGCCGAACATGCTAACCCCTGAGCCTTGTGGGCCCCCAACTACTACCTCATAGGGGGTGTAATTATAGAAAATTATTTCGCTCAATCTATTGTGATAACATTTTCTTCCCTAACCACACAAATGTTTCGATTCAAATGTGACTTAATTCAAATCGCTAACAAACCCCTTTAAATAGCACCTGTTTTTTAAGCCCTGGCTTTTGAATTCGTGTGCTGCCACACCGTACTCCCATGCGTATGATTGGTAGCCGGGGTCTAGCAACCACGTTACTCATGCAACCAGCAGGACCCAGGAAATACTGGTCTTTCCTTCCGTTGAGCATTAATTTTATTCATAAATTAGTCCGTACATTATTATATCACTTTTGCTTCCTTATTGTGCAATTTTGTAATCCGCTGAAATACAAAGAGGCCACCGCAAAACAAGCACCCCCACCCACCTGCCTGGCCAACTTGCCAGCACATTGTAAAGCTGAGCAATATGACAACGGCTTTATGAAATCCAAGCACCAATGAATGGACGGTGCGACTTGGCTACAGCCGCCATTAACAATGTTGGTAAACAACCAAAATATTCATAATACAAAACAGCTAACAACAGCTCCAGCTTCTGCAACTGCTGCTGGTGCTGGTGTGGAAGCTTCTGCAAACAATCTGACGCAGAAACACCCGTCATAGTCATCAATGCCAATGACAGCGGCGACACAACAATATCAAGGTAATGATTTGGTGAACAATGCCAACACCACCAGGGGTGGCCACCACCCCAACCAGCGGCCCACATTTTTAAGCAGCCTCTCCTCAAGAATTTCCTTTAGTTTTTAATTAATTTAAGTACCTCAGCCAGGCAAAGGAACACCAGAGCAGAGCACCATCGTCAAGAAGCAAAAATGAAATGTGTACCGAGCGTGTAATAGGTAAAGTGTTCAGGTAATAAGCACCCCACCCACAATCCACCACTCGATGGTGAAATACTACCAACTTTGCAGCAGATAATTTGTGTGCTGAAAGCTGCAGAAGGGTGGTGGGTGGTGTAATGAAGTGGGTGAAGGCATTAAAATACCATAAATTAGCGTACTTTGATGAAACACGTAGCTGCACACTACAACTGAACGAAACAAGCATTGTTCTTAAGTAGCTGAATGAATAGTCCGTGAAGCGAGAGACTCTGGGTATGGGGAATAATAAAAAACAAAAGACCGCTCATAAAAGCCTTCACTGAATGGTTTAATTATTTTGTTGTGAGTTGGAAATTTTCACGGCAGGGCAAATAAATGTGCCTAAGCGTACCCCCGCTCGCCGGATGAAGTGAAATGTGGCCCGTAATGTAATGCAAAGCCTTTCGATGTAATGGCCTTTTAAAGGGATTTCTTTCGCTACGTAGTCATCGTCATCGTCAATATCATGGCGAAGGTTTAATGGGCTTTTTATTTTATTTTTTGAAGTTAGTGTTATCTTTGAAATGTAAAACCAAAACCATCACATTTTTGCAATAAACCTTCGCTTGATTACCTGTAAAATTGAATGTATTTCTCTTCTCACTCACCCCATCCTCACTCTTTTGTTTTATGAACACTTGAAGCGTAATAGACTCAACAACCCCCCAAAATAAAAGGATATGTGCTACAAAAAATCCATGAAGTTCCACATTAGCGGGTCTGATTGAAGCTTAAATATTTTTTGTGGCTTTAAGGAAGCATAACCAAAAATGGAAGGAGGACGCCTCTCCTTCCATTTCGGGCAAAACTATTTCTGTTAGGAGTTGACTATCATATTCTTATCTTATTCAAAGTTTATAGACTTTAGGAAAGGACGATTAAAAACTAAAATAAAATATTGATATCCTGTCATTAGTATCAAGAAGCATTTAAAGGTCTTAATTGGGCGCCAGCTGGAAATATAATAATATTATTTTATGATTCAAAAACCAGTAAGGAAGGGTAAAAGTCGGGCGGTGCCGACTGTATAATACCCTACACCTACCCTATAAGTACAATGTGGAAGCTATATCAAATTCTGAACCATTTTTGATGGACCTCGGCGAGCAAAAATATGTCCAAACTATAATAACTGCGGTTGACAAATGACAACATTATTGCAAATTACCCAAAATCTGAGGAACGGGAGCTATTGGGTTGCCCAAAAAGTAATTGCGGATTTTTTAAAAAAAAGTAAATGCATTTTTAATAAAAATTAGAATAAACTTTAATCAAATATACTTTTTTTACACTTTTTTTCTAAAGCAAGCTAAAAGTAACAGCTGATAACTGACAGAAGAAAGAATGCAATTACAGAGTCATAAGCTGTGAAAAAATTTGTCAACGCTGACTATATGAAAAATCCGCAAATACTTTTTGGGCAACCATATAACTAATATTGAACCGATTTCCATGAAATTCGCCAGTAATGTTGAAAGTCATTAGGAAATCCTGCCTGCCAAATTTCGAGAGTATTGGGTAACAAATGACAATTTTATTACATTATTATTGCAAATCGGACGAACATATATATGGGAGCTATATCCAAATCTGAACCTATTTTTTCCAATTTCAATAGGCTTCGTCTATAGGCTGAAAAAGACGCCTGTACTCAATTTCGAGAAAATCGGTTAACAAATGACCATTTTATTGCAGTATAACTGCAAATCGGACGAACATATATATGAGAGCTTTATCCAAATCTGAACCGATTTTTTCTAATTTCATTAGGCTTCGTCTCTAAGCCGAAAAACACGTTCACACCAAATTTGAAGACGATCGGATTTTCATTGCGACCTGTAGTTTGTACACAAATTAACATGGACAGACAGACAGACAAACGGACAGACAGACAGACAAACAGATAGACAGACAGACGGACATAGCTAAATCGAATCAGAAAGTGATTCTGAGTCAATCGGTATACTTATCAATGGGTCTATCTCTCTTCCTTTTGGGTGTTACAAACTAATTCACTAAGTTATAATACCCTGTACCACAGTAGTGGTGTAGGGTATTAAAGTGAAAAAATAAAGTGTAAATGGTCCATATTTTGATATAACTGCCATATAAACCGATCTTGGGTCTTGACTTCTTGAGCCACTAGAGGGCGCAATTCTTATTCGATTGGAATGAAATTTTGCTCAACGTGTTTTGTTATGATATCCAACAATTGTGCTAAATTAGGTTCAAATCGGTCAATAACCTGATATAGCTACCATATAAACCGATCTTGGGCCTTGACTTCTTGAGCCACTGGAGGGCGCAATTCTTATCCGATTGGAATGAAATTTTGCACAACGTGTTTTGTTATAATATCCAACAACTGTGCTAAATAAGGTTCAAATCGGCTCATAACCTGATATAGCTGCCATATAAACCGATCTTGGGTCTTGACTTCTTGAGCCACTAGAGGGCCCAATTCTTATCCGATTGGAATGAAATTTTGCACAACGTGTTTCGTTATGATATCCAACAAGTTTGGTTCTAATCGGCTCATAAGCTGATATAGCTGTCATATAAACCGATCTTGGGTCTTGACTTCTTGAGCCACTAGAGGACCCAATTCTTATCCGATTGGAATGAAATTTTGCACGACGTGTTTTGTTATAATATCCAACAAGTTTGGTTCTAATCGGCTCATAAGCTGATATAGCTGTCATATAAACCGATCTTGGGTCTTGACTTCTTGAGCCACTAGAGGACCCAATTCTTATCCGATTGGAATGAAATTTTGCACAACGTGTTTCGTTATGATATCCAACAACTGTGCTAAGTATGGTTCAAATCAGCCCATAACTTTATATAGCTGTCATATAAACCGATCTGGGAACTTGACTTCTGGAGGGCGCAATTCCTATCCGAATTGGCTGAAATTTTGCATGACGTATTTTATTATGACTTTCAACACCTGTGCCAAATAAGGTTCAAATCGGTTTAAACCTGATATAGCTGCCATACAAACCGATCTGGTATCTTGACTTCTTGAGCCTCTAGAGGTCGCAATTATTATATGATTTGCCTGATTTGCCTTTTGTACGACAAATCCTCTCATGACCATCAATATACGTGTTTATTATGGTCTGAGTCGGCCTATAGCCTGATACAGCTCCCATATAAATCGATCTCTCTATTTTACTTCTTGAGCCCCCAAAGGGCGCAATTCTTATTCGAATTGGCTGACATTTTACACAGGTCTTCAACGTATAATTTAATTGTGGTCCGAATCGCAGAGCAGAGCAAATCTTTTCTTATATCCTTTTTTTGCCTGAGAAGAGATGACAGGAAAAGAACTCGACAAATGCGATCCAGGGTGAAGGGTATATAAGATTCGGCTCGGCACGAATTTTGCACGCTTTTACTTGTTATAATGCACAATTTCCCAACATCGACGCAGGTATCATCTATTTGGAACTTTTATGTTATGTTTCGAACTATAATTTCTTCATAATCATTTTCACCAGAACTTTATTTCCAAATAAAATTTAGTTTAAACCTTATGTTACACACTCTATACACACATAATTTTGTATATGTGAGCATTCCTTTTTACTTTCCAATTTGAATAAAATGCAAAAATTAATTTTATTAAACTTATCGAAATTAAAATCCATAAACCATATACAGAAGAGGTGCTCCCATAATGTCAACACATACATATCCATGGTCCATTGAGTGCTGTTCGGCCTTCCAATTTTCGTTGGTTCTTTTCTTATTTACACATTCACTTTGAGGGCAGCAATATTCTTGACCATTATCGCCCCATAATAATCTGCCTTGGCCATCCATTCAAGGACGAAGAAAACTTTTGCATACCAAATGGGAGTGTAGTGTACATGATGTTGATAGTATCCATATCGATATCGTTATTGGCAATGTGACAATTTATGTAGGAATAAACAACAAAATTGTTGAAAATATTTTCCAAACTCCAACAGATGCTCTTTGGTAACTTATGATGCGGAGAGAAGGGTGCAGGGGGTTTCTTACAAATAATAATTACTATTTGTATTCAGGACTAATACCTTTAAGACAACCCAAAGTTATTGCAGGGGGGAGGGTCCTCCACCACTCTGCAGTATCTCAAGATGTATGTGGGCTTATGTTAGCTCTCACACTTGCCTGGAGCAGAGCATTACAGTTTTGGGTAGCCCAGCACTGGCAAGTGACGAGATTGTAAAATGTTTATTTTGGAAAATGAAATTTTATATTTGTCCATAAAGTAAATTGTTTAAGGTATGTTCGAGCTGTGCACACCAAACGACACAAAGGTACAGAGTGGCAAACAAAATGTGGCCTTTAAAACAAACAAAGCTACGAAATTGCTGTCCTTTATGGTGTTGCATGTTCTGGCCAGATATGGATTGGTTTATGTGTGAATTTTGAAAATTTATTTAATCTTCATTGAACTAAGGTATAGCAGTTTTACTCGGATGGTACCACACTAAAGGAAAAACAAGATGATTAATTTTGTCTACAAAAAGTATGAGTGCCTCAAATATAAATTTCTTTTTACAAACTAACAGGGAAAAAATGAGATAATAGTGTACAAAGCTAAAGGTGAAGTGTTGCTTAAAATTTATTGTACTCGTATAGTTCATGTCTAAGGGGCCAATGACGCTGAAATTTGGCTGATTAATGCCGCATAGTTTTGTGTAGCTGGCCATTTTGTTCTTCGCTGCACCCTAAAATGGCTGTTCAACAATAACTTTACCCACCATCATAGGTTGGGGATACACTAATCTAGCAGTGTCATTGTACCACATGTCCGATGTCAACGAAATTTGGGACAGAGAGTTGTGTTAGGCCTTGCGACAGCCCTCAACAGTTTAGCCCAGATCACTTCTGATTTGGATATAGCTGCCATATAGACCGATCTCTCGATATAATATTTTGGGGCCATAAGAGGCGCATTTATTGTTCGATTTCGCCGAAATTTGGGACAGTGAGTTGCGTTAAGCTTTTTTACAACTTTCCGCAATTTGGTCCAGATCGGTCCAGATTTGGATATGGCTGTCATATAGACCGATCTCTCGATTTAAGGTCTAGGGCCCATAAAAGGCGCATTTATTGTCCGATGTCGCCGAAATTTGGGACAGTGAGTTGAGTTAGGCCCTTCGGCAGCCCTCTTCAATTTGGCCCAGATCGGTACAGATTTGAATATTGGTGCCATATAGACCGATCTCTCGATTTAAAGTCTTGGCCCCATAAAAAGCATATTTATAATCCGATTTCGCTGAAATTTGAAACAATGACTTGTGTCAGGCTTTTCGACATCCGTGTCGTTTATGGTTCAGATCGGTCTATATTTGGGTATGGCTAACAAAAAGACCAATATTTTGTTCTACAAAATCGAACAATGCCTTATACTTATTAGACCTCTCAATATCCGTGTCGAATTTGGTCCAAATCGGAACATATTTCTGCTGTGGGGGCATAAATTACGCATTTTTCACCGGATTATAACGAATGGTGGTTTACACATAAACCCAAGGTGATGGGTATCCAAAGTTCGGCCCGGTCGAACTTAACGCCTTTTTACTTGCTTTTAGTTCTGGTGACCTCTTTTTTCGATACTCGTGGTTTTGCGTTACCAAAAGGGTGCAAACCCCATTTTTCTTCCATCCATACACCCATATTTGAAATCAGCCATCTTTGAAAACTGAGTATTAAATCTGCAGCCTAAAAGTATGCTATTATATAGGTTATAGTTCACCTCCCATATAGGTAGTGCTCATTGGGTCATATATGGCAGCTGTGAAAGAGGAAACCCTGATGGAGTTAGACGCTTATCGGTGACTGAAGAATCAATTTGACCTCTGCCTTACTAAATTTTCAAAGCAGTGTTTCGGAGTAATGTTAACGGATGTAAGCGAAGCTTTACCATAAGTAATCCAAGAACAAAACTTATGCCGCCAAGAGCTCCCAATTGGACCGAGGTCAAATCGGGAGTTCGGTTTATATGGGAGCTATATCAGGCTATAAACCGGTTTCGGCGGTACTTGGCACAGTTATTGGAAGTCATAACAAAATTGCTTCTTCCAGGGTCTCAAGAAAGGAGATCGGTTTATATGGGAGCTATATCACAATCTGAACCGATATGATCCCAACTACCTACATCAAAAGTAAGTGTCTGTGCAAAATTTCAAGCCTCTAGCTTTACGCGTTCAACCGCTATTGTAATTTCGATAGACGGACGGACGGACGAATGGAAGGACGGACATGGCAAGATCGACTCAGAATGTCGAGACGATCAAGAATATATACACTTTGTGGGGTCTTAGATCAATATTTCGAAGTGTTACCAACGAAATAACTAGATCAGTATGCCCCCATCCGATAGCGCAAAGGTTAGCATGGCCAACTATGACGCTGAACGCCTGGGTTCGAATCCTGGTGAGACCATCAGGAAAAATTTTTCAGCGGTGGTTTTTCCCTCCTAATGCTGGCAACATTTGTGAGGAACTATGCCATGTGAAAACTTCTCTCGCAAGAGGTGTCGCATTGTTGCACGCCGTTCGGACTCGGCTATAAAAAGGAGGTCCCATATCATTGAGCTTAAAACTTGAATCGGACTTCACTCATCGATATATGAGAAGTTTGCCCCTGTTCTTTAGTGAAATGTTCATGGACAAAATTTGCAAATTTGCAATACCCCCATCCTTTGGTGGTGGGTATAATAAATCTTCTTCATTACTTCACTCTTCGATTACATCGATAAGTTTGCATGTGACACAAATTTGCTCGATTGTCCTTGTTTTCAGTCTGGACATTGTAATATATGCATATGATTATTCCTAAAAAATATAAAAAAAAAAACTTGGCCATGCCTTTGTAGCTGCTAAATTCTAGACTACGAAATTTTCATTTTTCAATTGCCTAAGAAAATTCTACAAGAAATTCACAAAAATCCTTTTGTACACACAACTGTACGAAACCACAGCTCTACTAATGCAATACCAATATCCCATGGACTAATCGGTAAATCATAAACATGTTCTTAAACTTTTTGCCTTACTTCTGCATTTCGCCATGGCCATTTTCTATGGCCGTATAGTATTTTCAACATAATTTCCAAGCAATTAAATCACATCACATATTATTGGCATTCATCCAGATAGCTGCATACAGTCGTTTTTGCTATGCAAAAGAGGGAAAATGAATTCTGTGAATTGTTCAAAAAGAAAAATGGCAGAAAATTCATAGTTACCATTGCAAAGACACAGTGGGATACATAGGCTTAGGATTTTTTTTTTTTTGTAAATTTTTAAAAATTTTAAAAATCATCTCACATTATTAAACAGTTTTCTCTTTTATTAATTTTTTCTTAAGCCTTTTTAACTTTCACTAGATTAGTTTTCAAAATTTACAAATTCACCATAAAGCTTTGTTGTATCCACAGTTTAATTTAAAAAAAAAAAAACTCTAAACATAGATGACAACCAAGAATTTGAAATTGTCTAGGAGAGGGTGTGAAAGTAGGAGAGAGAGGTTTCCTTTTTCAAACATCTCTGGCAGTTGTAATGCAAGTGTTTTGTAATTCAAACTTTTTCGTTTGTTCGTCCTTTTGGATTTCCATTCTGGTGTGGTCTGGTTTGGTCCTGTCCTTTTCAGTTTTGACTTTTGGGAGTTTTTGGTAGTGTCAGTGCAGTTGGTTGCCATAAATTTGTTTGACTAACAACAGAAGCATAAGGGAGCAGCACTACAGAACAGAACCGAACTAAACAGAAGCCCGAAGAATATCAGCAAATGTATCGGCCCAATGTCCTCCCCGCCACTCTTTGGACAGGACCAGCTTATAGTTAAATACAAATTTCGCAAACACTCCAAAGTGCAGGCACTTTTACACACACACACACACACACACATATTTGTGAGCAAACACACACAAACTCTGCCAAGAATGTGACAGAAAGCAGCGGCTAACAACGTACGCGGTTTCTTCAATTTCAAGGCGATGTTAGGGCTAAATACTTCTAACCGGGTTTGTTTAATACAGGGGTATGTATAGAAAAGTAATTAGTGGTGCTGGCATAAGTTGTGCAAGTGACAGCTCAATATTACAAAAAAACATCATAATTTAAGCTAAACATGTTCTTTTCCATCATGAGATCCCAATCTTTCTTGCTTCTGTTAAAAATCAAATAACTAAAAAACTTTTCATTTAAAGTAAACCAACTGTGCTAGTCATATAGCTATGTCAAGATATCACGTGCAACCCAGCTCATTTTCAAAATCGGAGAAAAAAATAGTAAGGAAGGGCAAAAGTCGGCCGTTGGCGACTGTATAATACATTACACCTACCCTATAAATACAATGTGGGACCTATATCCAATTCTGAACCAATTTTGATGGACCTCGGCGAGCAAATATGTTCAAACTGTAAAAACTACGGTTGACAAATGACAACATTATGGCAAATTACTCAAAATCTGACAAACATATATATGAGAGCTATTTCTAATTCTGAACCGATTTCGAGCAAACTTCTCAGATAATGTGGTAGTCGTCAAGGAAAGCGTTGTGCAAAATTTTGCCAAGATTCGTCAAACAATGCAGTGGCTCTTGGGGTGAAAATCTGGCGATATACATATATGACAGCTATATCTAAATCTCAACCGATTTCCATGACATTCACCAGTTATATTGATAGTCTTAAGAAAATACTTCCTGCAAAGTTTCGTCACAATCGGTTAACAATTGAGCACTATTTTGCAATATTTCTCAATATCGGATGAACATATATATGAGAGCTATACCTAAATCTGAACCGATTTCGAGCAAATTCCTCAGACATTGTGGCAGTCATCGAAGAATGCATTGTGCAATATTTTGGCAAGATGGGTCATTAAATGTGCTTGCAGTGGCTTTAGGAGTGAAAATCGGGCGATATACATATATGACAGCTATAACTAAATCTGAACCGATTTCCTTGAAAATCAACAGTAATATTGAGAGTCAAAAGAAAATCCCTCCTGCAAAATTTTAAGCAAATCGGTTATCAAAAGACCATTTTATTGCAATATTACTGCAAATCGAACTAACATATATATGGGAGCTATATCTAAATCTGAACCGATTTTGACCAAACCCTATGTATATTGTGGTAGTCGCAGAGGAAAGCGTTGTGCAAAATTTTGGCAAGATGGGTCAATAAATGCACTTCCTGTGACTCTAGAAGATTAAATCGGGCGATATATATATGTGAGAGCTATATCTAATTCTGAACCGATGTCTATGAAATTCACCAGTAATGTCGAGAGTCGTAAAAAAATCCTTCCTGCCAAATTTCGCGAGAATCGGCTAACAAATGACCATTTTATTGCTTGAATACTGAAAATCGGACGAACATATATATGGGAGCTATATCCAGATCTGAACCGATTTTTTCCAATTTCTATGGGCTTTGTCGCTAGGCCGAAAAACATGTATGTACCAAATTTTAAGACGATCTGATGAAAACTGCGACCCGTACTTTGTACACAAATTAACATGGACAGACAGACGGACGGACAGTCGGACACAGCTAAATCGAATCAGAAAGTGATTATGAGTCGATCGATATACTTACCAATGGGCCTATCTCTCTACCTTTTGGGTGTTACAAACAAATTCACTAAATTATAATACCCTGTACCACAGTAGTGGTGTAAGGTATAATAATGCTTTAAGGTTTATGCGGAACCTATTGGTGGTGAGAAGGGAGGCCACCGTAACGTAGACGTTATCATGTTCGCCTATGACGCTGAAAGCTTGGGTTCGAATCCTAGTGAGAACATCAGAAAACATTTTCCTAATGCTGGCGGCATTTGTGAGGTACTGCATAGAAGCTATGTACAAATACAAATTTTACCCATGAACATTCCACTAAGGAACAGGGGCAAACTTCTCACCTGTCAATGAGTGCAGTCCGATTCAAGTTTAAATTCAATGATAATGGGCTTCCTTTTTATAGCCGAGTTCGAACGGCGTGCCGCAGTGCGACACCTCTTTGGAGAGAAGTTTTACATGGCATATTACCTCACAAATGTTGCCAGCATTAGGAGGGGAAAGCCACCGCTGAAAAATTTTTCTGATGGTCTCGCCAGGATTCGAACCCAGGCGTTCAACGTCATAGGTAGACAAGCTAACTTCTGCGCTACGGTGGTCTCCATTAGAAGCTAGAACAACAAAACGCCCTTCCGACTCGTGTTTAGGAGGAGGTCCCCTATCATCGACCCTAAACTTGAATCGGACAGCATTCTTTCATATATTTAGTATGTGAGAAGTTCGTACCTTTTCCTTTAAGCAAATAGAATAACTAGTAATAAGTATTGGCCAAATCGGCCTATAACCTTATAAAGCTCCCACCGATTTCCCGATTCGATACCTTGAGCCCCTAGAAGCGGAAAAAATTTTTTAAAAAATCTGACGTTCGAGAACGGATAGAGATAACTTTTATACCCACTGCTGAAGAATGAGGGTATACTTATTTTGTCATTTCGTTTGCAACACATGGAAATATCCTTTCAGACCCTAGAAAGTATATATATTCTTGATCAGCGAAAAAATCTAAGACGATCTAGCCATGTCCGACCTTCTGTCCGTCCGTCTGTCTGTTGAAATCACGCTACAGTCT
The DNA here is from genome assembly GCF_963082655.1 of Stomoxys calcitrans. NCBI lineage: Eukaryota > Metazoa > Arthropoda > Insecta > Diptera > Muscidae > Stomoxys > Stomoxys calcitrans. The sequence goes on along the minus strand of NC_081553.1, from coordinate 232,736,000 downwards.
TTAAAAATAGAGATATTAAGCTGAAACTTTGCACAGATTATTTTTTTGTTCATAAGCAGATTAAGTTCAAAGATGGGTTACATCGGACTATATCTTGATAAAACCCCCAGATAGACCGATCCGCCGATTTAGGGTTTATTTTGCCCAGATAGGTCCAGATTCGGATATAGCTGTCATACAGACCGATCCTCCGATTTGGGGTCTTAGGCCCATAAAAGCCACATTTATTATCCGATTTTGCTGAAATTTGAAACAGTGCGTTGTATTGGGCCCTTCGACACCTCTCTTCAAGTTGGCCCAAATCGGTTGAGATTTGGATATAGCTGCCATATATGGCACAGATCGGTTCAGATTTAGATATACCTGCCATATAAACCCATCTCTCAATTTAGGGTTTTGGGCCCATAAAAGGCGCATTTATTGTCCGATGTCGCCAAAATTTCGGACAGTGAGTTAAGTTAAGCCCTTCGACATTCTTCTGCAATTTGGCTCAGATCGGTCCAGATCTGGATATAGCTGCAATATAGACCAATCTTTCGATTAAAGGTTTTTGGGTTCTAAAAGCCCTTCGACATTCTTCTTCAATTTGGCTCAGATCGGTCGAGATTTGGAAATAGCTGCCATATAGACCGATCATTCGATTTAAGATTTTGGGGCCCTAAAATGCGCATTTATTGTCCGACAGTGAGTTGTGTTCGACATTTTAATGAAACTTGACCCAAATCGGTTCAGATTTGGATATAGCTGCCATATGGCTCAGATCGGTTTATTTTTAGCTATGACTACTTAAAAGACCAATGTGCATAAGGTATGCATTTTTCACCGGATTTTAACGATAGGAGGTTTACATATTACCCGAGGTGGTGGGTATCCAAAGTTCGGCCAGGCCAAACTTAACGCCTTTTTACTTGTTCCATCACATTTAAGGCAAACAAAGCATAAAAGAAAAGGACTGCTATTCTAATGGAGCTATATTGAATGTTGAAGACCATAGTAGAAGTCATTGTGTAAAATCTCAGGCATTTCGAATAAGAATTGAACCTCTTAGGGGCTCAAGAAATAAAATAGGGAGATCGATTTACATGGGAGCTGTATCAGGCTATAGATCGTTTCAGACCATATTTGATACGATACGTGATACCATTTTGATACGGAAAAGGTCATGGAAGAAGCCAATCTACAAAATTTCAGCAAAATCGGATAATAATTGCGCCCTCTAGAGGCTCAAGAATTCAAGATTCCAGATCGGTTTATATGGCAGCTATATCAGTTTATGAGCCGATTTGAAACATACTTGGCACAGTTGTTGGAAGTCATATCGAGACACGTCGTGAAAATTTTCCACTAAATCGGATAAGAATTGCGCCCTCCAGAGGCTGAAGAAGTCGAGACCTCAGATCAGTTTATATGACAGCTATATCAGATTATGGACACATTTGAAGAATTTTTGGCAAAGTTGTTGTAAGTCATAACAAAATACGTCATGCAAAATTTCAGTCAAATAGGATAAGAATTGCGCCCTCTAGAGGCTCAAGTAGTCAAGATCGGTTTATATGGCAGCTATATCAAAACATGGTCCGATATGGCCCATTTACAATTCCAACCGACCTACACTAATAAGAAGTGTTTGCGCAAAATTTCAAATGGCTAGCTTTACTCCTTCGAATGTTAGCATGCTTTCGATAGACAGACGAAAGGATGGAAAGTAGTGCGGACATGGCTAGATCGACTTAAAATCTCATGACGATCAAGAACATATATACTTTATTGGGTCTTAGACAAATATTTCGAGTAGTTACGAACAGAATGACGAAATTAGTATACCCCCATCCTATGGTGGAGGATATAAAATGATGGCATACAAGTTTCGAGGCCTTATACCTGGGGCCTCTAGGCAGACCATTAAACTCAGTCACCTTTTTTTTGCCCCATTTGGCATGTAGTGTTCTATTACGACTTCCAACCATTGTGCCTAGTAAAGTGAAAATCAGTCTATGACCTGATATGGCTCCGACATAAACCGATATCCCGATTTGACATTTTGATCCTTTGGAAGTCGTAATTGTTGTCCTGCTTGGCTAAAATTTTGCACATACCCTATACTATATGTAGGGAATTTACAGTCGGCAATGCGCGGCTTTGCCTTCCTTTACTTGTTTATGGGAGATGCCTACCATTCTATGGTACGCAAAACATTTGGCGGATCTAAAACAGAACCGGTTACCACTTCCGGTTACCACTTCTGCATGCAACGTAGTCAAAGTTGCTATGGTAGTATGTGGCATCAATAAATTTAAATTAGCAGCAGATTTTCGGTTACTCTGTAAGATACATTGTGCCTTGTGCATCTTCCTCCCGGTCTGTTGCTGTTGCAAGGCCTCATTCATTTGTTTCCCCCCTTTTTTTATTCTTTGTGGCAGTTGCAAACACAAAAGGCATTTGCATCGCGCTCACATTCAAGTTCTACACCAGACAGGCCGAAAATAAAGCGACAGATACTCGAGCCGAATGGCAAATGAGAATGGGGTCATTCATGTTTTACAATCACTTCCATATTTATGCACTTTGACGCATGGTTGCAGCTTGTTGGATTTTTTTGATTAAATGTAAATATGCTGAAGAGACACTGTTTGGAGTCCAGAGCAAGCTGCAGGATACTTTGGCAAAATTGTGAACTCACACTGCCAACCAGCCAGCCAGTCAGCCATCCAGTCAACCAGCCAGCCAGCAATTCTGCCAGCATATGAAGTAGAAATCAACAAAGCTGGTGCTAATCAATTTGAGCCTTGGAGACAATGTTTGTGAGTGCCAAATAATTTTGTGCAGTAATTGCGTCATGGCCCAGAGAAAGTTGCATAATGCTGGATTTTTGAAGGAAGTTTATTACTGAATTGTTAGCAAAATTTCTTTGGTTAACCAACAGATGGTCATATGAATGGCAGTAACTATGGACCAAGTGTCTCCAGCAATTATTATTCGAGTAATTGCATATGACCCCAAGTTACATCTCAACGCATGGAACAACAACGATCTACGCCATGCTTTATGTGCAATCTGGAATTTAGGTAATCTTCCCACATAGCACCAAGCATTAGTAGAAGAGTTAACAAATTTGTAAGAACTTGGAAATGAGCAATTAGTAAAAAAATAGTCGTCTATATCGTATCCTTGTCATAGCATTAAAATGGTGACGCCTAGTATTTTGCCCTGCATTGGGTATCTAGTGAGAAAGGAAGTTTTGTACAAAGGTTCTAAAGTGAAAATCGGGCAATATTATATATGAGGGAGGTCCCGAGGCTTAAAAGAACTCAGTATATGAAATTTCAGCGAACCATTAAAGCTTCATTTACTACCCAATTTCGCTGAAATTTGAAATAGTGAGTGGTTTTGGGCCTCCTGGCGACCAACTTAAATATGGTTCAGATCGGACTACCATAAGATATAGCCACCCCATAGTCAGATCTGCTGGTTAAGGGACTGAAACTCATAAAAGGTGCATTTATTAACCCGATTTCGCTAAAATTTGAAACAGTGCAATTTTTTAAGTCTCCCGACATCTGCCTCAAATATGGTTCAGATCAGACCATATTTTGATATAGCTGTCATAAAAGGTCTGTGGATAAAAGGTCTATAGCCCATAAAAGCTTTATTTATTACACAATTTCGCAGAAATTTTAAACAGTCATTTGTTCTCAACATCTGACCCATCCGACGGTTGAGGGTCTGAAACCCAAAAAAGCTCTATTTTTATACCCACCACCGAAGGATGGGGTTCGAAGTTCGAAGATGGGTTATATCGGACTATATTTTGATATAGCCCCCATATAGACCGATCGGCCGATTTAGGGTCTTAGGCCCATAAAAACAACATTTATTACCCGATTTTGCTGATATTTTGGAAAGTGAGTTGTGTTAGACCCTTCAACATCCGTCTTTAATTTGGCATAGATCGGTCCAGATTTAGATATAGCTGCCATATAGACCGATCTCTCGATTTTAGGTTTTGAGGCGCATTTATTGTCCGATGTTGCTGAAATTTGAGCCATTGAGTTGTGTTAGGCTCTTCGACGTCCTTCTTCAATTTGCTTCAGATTTGAATATAGCTGCCATATAGACCGATCTCTCGATTTAAGGTTTTGGACCCATAAAAGGCGCATTTATTGTTCGATGTCGCTGAAATTTGAGACAGTGAGTTGTGTTAGGCTCTTCGACGTCCTTCTTCAATTTGGCTCAGATCAGTCCAGATTGTGATATAGCTGTCATATAGGCCGATTTTTCGATTTAAGGTTTTAGGCCCATAAAAGACGCATTTATTGTCCGATGTCGCTGAAATTTGAGACAGTGAGTTGTGTTAGGCTCTTCGACGTCCTTCTTCAATTTGGTTCAGATCAGTCCAGATTGTGATATAGCTGCCATAGAGACCGATCTTTCGATTTAAGGTTTTGGACCCACAAAAGTCGCATTTATTGTCCGATTTCGCCCAAAATTTGGGACAGTGAGTTGTGTCAGGCTCTTCGAAACTTAACGCCTTTTTACTTTTTATAGTCTGATCTGGATGTTGGAAGGTTTAAAAAAGCTGACTATTACAAATTTCAACGAAATAAGGTAGTAAATAAAGCGTTTATGTGCGTCAAAGCCGATTGGCCCAAAACGCAGCTATATTTAAATATCGTCCCATCAGAAACCTTGTGCCACCGTAGCGCAAAGGTTAGCACGTCCGCCTATAACGCTGAACGCGTGAGTTTGAATCCTGGCAAGACCATCAGAAAAAAAATTTCAGCGGTGGTTTTCCCCTCCTAATGCTGACAACATTTGTGAGGTACTATGCCATGTACAACTTCTCTCCAAAGAGGTGTCGCACTGCGGCACACCCTTCGAATTCGGCAATAAAAAGGAGGCCCCTTATCATTGTGCTTAAACTTGAATCGGACTGCACTCATTGATATGTGAGAAGTTTGCCCCTGCTCCTTAGTAGAATGTTCATGGGCAAAATTTGCATTTACTTTGTTCACAAATTAACATTGAAAGACAGATTGACAGACAAGTGATTCTAAGTCCTGGGGGGTTACAAACAAATGCACTATGTTATAATACCCTGCTCCACACTGGTGGTGTAGGGTGTAAAAATATCATTATGCGTTTGGGTATACAATATGCATGTTAACACAGTGATGTCAGCACATAAAATCCACTAGCAATACGTTAAACATGATTTTTACTTTTTTTGATGTTACTTGCCCCAAAAGAAATTTGCCAAACGGAAAAAACAAATTAACAAATTCGAGATAAAAGTTTAAAATCTTATGACAACTCAACACTCACAATGCATATATTTTATGGCAAAGCACATTTTTCATATTTTATAAATGGTTTATTATGACCTCGCTTCTTGGAATGTCTGCAACAGCACCTTTTTAACGCCGTGACATTAAATAAAGTACCACCTGACCTATGGGAAAGCAATGTCAATTCCTGTCTCGAACTGAATCAGTTAAACAATTGTTCTTGTTATGGGATTCCTTTCACTGCTTTTAATATATGTCTTCATTTAAACTGTTTGTACATTGCCATACATCTTCTCGCTGGAATACATTTCAATGTCCTTTGGGTTGCCTCCATTGCGCTCGGGAATATGGAAACACTGAAGTAGCTCCTAGATGTTGCTGTTTCAATTGCTTTCATCTTTCTCTGTCTCTCTCTCTCTCTCACACACTCCTTAACTCTGAGACAGTGGCAGTCATTTCTCCGCTTCCTTGTTTGGGTTACACTCGTCTGACAACAATGATGACAGCTGCCCTAATGGAAAAAGTCGTCTCAATTGTTCAAAGTATTTTGTGATTTAATGCCAAGGTCTTTTGTCATTTTTTATTCCTTTGCAACCACGTTGTGCGAGTGAAATCCGGGCGAGAGGCAAACAATATCAAATCAGAACCGGGACAAGTCATAGCAATGCCAGCATTCACAGTCGACAATAATAATGAAAGCGAAATGTGCTGTAAATAAAATAAATGAATTTACAAAACATTGAATGTGAGCGTCATTTATTTTTATGATGCATTCACGTCCATAACAGCCGTTTCTACACAATTAGTTATGGAAATCGTTAACAAAAGTCCAACACACTCACCTAATGGTCTAATGGACAATGACCATGTGCCGATTATTTATGGCAATTGGAAAGCTGTAAAATGCTCAGGTGGTAGAGCGAACTCGTAACAGACATGCAGTACATTTTAAGTTCACCTGGCGGCCATTGTCCAAAAGCAGGCCATGAAAAAAAAATAGTACTGAATTTTAGGAACATAGGCAAAAAGGTTGAAAGCCAAATTTTAAGGTGAAATATATCAAAGATTGAGATTCCATTACAGGAAATGGCAATTATATGTATATAAAGGGTTTTCCAAGGCTTTTTCGTCGCTTGTGAAGCTTATATCCTTTGACATTTGACAAGAAGAAACTACCCCATTATAATAAATAGAACGATACGCACTTCAACTACGCATTGAAATTATTAAAACTCACTACAACAAGTAAGTGCGTGCTTAGTTCGGCCGGGCCGAATCTTATATACCCTCCACCATGGATCGAGTTCTTTGCGCGGTATCACTTTTTAGGCAAACAGAGAATATTGAATAAGAACTGTTATGCTTTTGGAGTTATATCAAGTTATGTGCGATTTGGACCATAAATGAAAGCTGAACGTTGTAGAAGTCATTGTGTAATATTTCAGTTCATTCGAATAAGAATTGCGCCATCTAGTGGCTCAAGAAGCAAAATCGGGAGATAGGTTTATATGGGAGCTGTATCAAGCTGTTGATCGATTGAGACTATATAAGACACGTATGTTGAAGGTCATGAGAGAAGCCGTTGTACAAAATTTCAGCCAAATAGGATGATAATTGCGCTCTCTAGTGGCTGAAGAATTCGAGATCCCAGATCGGTTTATATGGCAGCTATATCAGGTTATTTACCAATTACTTAGCACGCTTGTTGTTACTTAGCACGCTATTGGCTCAAGAAATCAAGATCCAAGATCGGTTTATATGACAGCTATACCAGACTATGAACCGATTTGAATCATACTTAACACAGTTGTTTCAAGTGATACCAAAACACTACGTGAAAAATTTCAGTAAAATCAGACGACAATTGTGCCCTCTAGAGGCCTAAGAAGACAAGACCCAAGATCGGTTTATTTGGCAGCTATATAAAAACATGGACCGATTTGAACCATACTAAGCGCACTTGTTGAAAGTGATACCAAAACATCGCGTGCAAAATTTCAGTCAAATCGGACGAGAATTGCGCCCTCCACCATAGGGTGGGGGTTATACTAATTTCGTCATTCTGTTTGTAACTCATCGAAATATTCGTCTGAGATCCCATAAAATATATATATTCTTGATCGTTGCGATCTAGCCATGTCCGTCCGTCTATCTAAAGATCGGTCTATGTGCTATATGTAAAGATCGGTCTATGTGCTATATGTAAATACAGCCCGATCTGAACCATATTGGGGCCAAATGTTAGTAGACCTGATACACCTCACTGTTTTAAATTTCTCCGAAAATGGGAAAGAAATGCGCCTGTTATAAGCCTTAGACCCAAAATCGGCAGTCCTGTCAATATGGAAACTATATCCATATATCCATGTGTTGCGATATGGACCATATATGGTTCGGATATCGGGAGACCTAATAAAACTCTCAATTCTGACTTTCACCGAAATGGGGTTATAAATGCGCCTGTTACGGGCTTAAGACGCTAAATCGGCATGTCGGTCTATATGGCAGCTATGTGTAAAAATGACCCATTATACACCACATTTGGGTCGCAGTAACGGTTCACAGTATAAAATTTCTTTTACAAAATCCGCAATTACTTTTTGGGCAACCCAATATATAGGAGCTATATCTAAATCTCAACCGATTTCTATGAAATTCACCGGTAATAATTCACAAGTCATAAGAAAATCCTTCTTGCCAAATTTCGAGAGAGAGAGAGAGAGAGATGAGCACTTTATTGCAATATTTCTCAAAATCGGACGAACATATATATGGGAGCTGTGTCTAAATCTGAACCGATTTCGACAAATTTTTTAGATATTGTGGTTGTTGTTGTTGTAGCCACATTTGCATGTGGAATTGGCGATCCTCGTCAACCTCTTATAAGCGAGCAAGCTCGTTCGGCCCGATCGCCGCGGAAACATGATGGCCATTGGTTATTTAAAGGCGCCAATAACTCACCTTGTCGTATCGACCATCATAGGCACGCAGCACGCCCTCTAGAAGCTCAAGAAGTCTTATCGGGAGATCGGTTTACATGGCATCTTTATTAGGTTATGAACCGATTTGGCCTGTTATCAATCCCATCCGACCAACACTAATAAGAAGGATTTGTGCAAAAAATCAAGCGCCTGGGTTAACTCCTTCGAAAGTTAGCGAGCTTTGGACAGATAGATGGACGGACAGACGGACGGATATGGCTAGAACAACTTCAAATGTCATGACGTTCAAGAAGATGCATTTTTCGAGGTGTTACAAACGGAATGGCGAAATTTGTATACCCCCATCCTATGGTGGAGGGTAAAAAAATCCATGAAATATGTTGGTCACATCTCATTATTATTTTGTAGTTTCCCCCATAGAGAAACCTTGAAAAGAACTTCATCCATGCGATTCATGGTGTAGGGTATATAAGATTCGGTCCGACCAAACTTGGTACATTCTTACTTGTTACTTGTTATTCCTTCATTGGAGCGGGGCTTGTTTTTGTCCGAAAAAGCTAAGGGTCTTTTTCTCTAGACCCCCGGTAGATGGCGTTGCAGGCTACCCTTGTTGGAGGCCACCGTAGCGCAGAGGTTAGCACATCCGCCTATGACGCCGACCGTCTGTGTTCGAATCCTTGAGAGACCATCAGAAAAAGTTTTCAGCGGTGGTTATAACCTTCTAATGCTGGCAACATTTGTAAGGTACTATACCATCTGGTATGACAGCCATATAAAAACTTCTTCACATAGAGGTGTTACACTGCGGCAAGCCGTTCAGCCTCGGCCATAAAAAGGAGGCCCCTTTTCATTGATCTTCAAACTTCAGCATCGGACAGCACTCATTGATATGTGAGAAATTTGTCCTGTTCCTTAATTTTATGTTCATGGGCAAATTTGCATTTACTCCAGTAGTGAAGTTTCAGTAACAAACAACATGCTACGGCTTCACATGGTGGTAGTTAATGAAATCGCCAAAAATCACCAGCATTGCTGAGAGAAATATCTGCTGAATGCTTTTTTTCAATTTCTCGCCAGGGTACTGCTTGGAGGCTGGTACTTTTTTCGCTTTTCAAACAAGCCAAGGACTTACGGCCTAATTCACAAAACTTTTTTTAGCCTTCTTTGACAACTCTATGAAGCAAATCTATCAAATTAACCTAATTCCAATCTACATTCAGTAAGGCCGTTTCATATTTTATAATAAATTCCAACGAATCGAACTTAAAACACTTCACTCAACGATTGAAAAGAAATTCAAATATGTCTTATTAATTTTATTATAACAATAACTTTAATAATACCAATAAATTACAACAGCTCTTCTGGCTCATAGAATTCATCCCATACTCTCAGTTTATTGTATATAGGCAAATCCATCATTTCCACATCATCTGCTATGGACAAACATTTGATGGGCATGCTATAGTCCTCGATTGGCTTCCATAACGTAGGGTAAATTTCTTCACAGTTAGGATTGGTAGTCAAAGCAAAGCTATACCACATGCCAATCATGCGTTGCATGCAGATGTATTCCTTGGTGCCAGTTTTCAATTTGCCCGAAACGGCACCATGAAAGAGATAGGAAATATCATCGGCATGGCATGTGCCACGCACCGAAGGACCACACATCACAGTACGAAAGAGATTGAAATACTCTGAATCGAAATCGAAGTAATAACAGTAGGTTGGCACATCGCGAGCATACATGCCTCTAGCACTTATCGATCTGTGAATTCCATGCCAAAACGATCTATAACTCAAGAGATCTAAAAATTGATAAAAGTTTTCCTTGAAGTTGGGCTTCACACCACCAAAGTAGACCTGCTCCAAACGCAAAGCCTTTTCTTTAAGTTCTTGCTGCGGTCGCATGCGTTGGACATCATCAGGCAGCAGATTGACGTAATCACTTAACTCGTCTATGATGAAATTGTTTTTATGAACTGTGGCATAATGCAAAAGACCCTCGAACGAATTTCCGCCAATCATCAGGGGAATTTCGTTTCCCCAACCCTCCCTCATGAATTGAACAAATGGCTTATTGACCACACAGTCCAAGGTCTCGTAGGGCTCCACGACAGGACGCATAAGGACAATCAATTGGTTCATTAAATCCTCCTTGGACATAATAGACAGATCATCGAAAAACAAACTACGCGCTGACTTCTGGGACAAATACTGGTAGACACTCTTGTCATCGCTCTCTCCCTTGTAACCAATATGGCGGGCAAATTTATAGCCCAAATCATGCTTGTCGGTAAAGGCCCAGGGACATAATATCGAACCCGATTGTATTATGGCTTTGTGAAATAGTCCCCTAGTTTGGGGAGTCATCAACATAAACTGCGTAGAGGCACCACCAGCACTCTCTCCAAAAATGGTAATATTATTGGGATCACCATTGAAGGCATATATATTTTGTTTCACCCATTTCAAGGCTAGAACTTGATCCTTTAAGCCAGCGTTACCAGGAATATTTAGATCGGGATCATCTAAACACAGAAATCCTATGAGGATATAAAGAAATAACAAAATGTCTATTTATAGCTTAACAAGTAAGAGCGTCCTAAGTTCGGCGGGGCCGAATCTTATATACCCTCCACCATGGATCGCATTTGTCGAGTTCTTTGCGCGGTATCTCTTTTTAGGCAAACAAAGAATAATGAATAAGAGTTGTTATGCTATTGGAGCTATATCATGCTGTAGTCCGATTCGGACCATAAATGAATTGAATGCTGAACATTGTAGAAGTCATTGTGTAATATTTCAATCCATTCGGATAAGAATTGCGCCTTGTAGGGGCTCAAGAAACAAAATCGGGAGATCTATTTATATGGGAGCTGTATCAAGCTATCGATCGATTCAGACCATATTGGACACGTATGTTGAAGTTCATGGGAGAAGCCGTTGTACAAAATTTCTGCCAAATCGGACAAGCATTGCGCCCCCAAAAAGCTGAAGAAGTCAAGACCCCAGATCGGTTTTATGGCAGCTATACCAGGACATGAACCGATTTGCGCAATACTTTGCACAGCTGTTGGAAGTTATAACAAAACATCTTCTGCAAAATTTCAGCGAAATCGGATACGAATTGCGCCCTCTAGTGGTTCAAGATATGAAGATTTCAGATCGGTTTATATGGCAGCTATATTAGGTTATGGACCGATTTAAACCATACTTAGCGCAGTTGTTGGAAGTCATAACAAAACACCTCCGCAAGAAGTCAAGATCCAAGATCGATGAATGTGGCAGCTATACCAGGTTATGAACCGATTTGAACCATACTTAAAACAGTTAATGGAAATAATACCAAAATACCATGTGCAAGACTACAGCCAAATCGGATAACAATTACGCCCCCTAAAAGCTGAAGAAGTCAAGACCCGAGATCGGTTTGTATGGCAGCTATATGAGGTTATGAACCGATTTCAACCATACATAGTACAGTTGTTGGAAGTCATAACAAAACATCTCGCGCAAAATTTCAGCAAAATGGCATAAGAATTGCGGCCTCTAGTGGCTCAAGAAGTCAAGACCCCAGATCGGTTTATATGGCAGTTACATGAAAACATGGACCGATTTGGCCCTTTTACCTACACTGATAAAAAGTATTTGTGCAATATTTCAAGCGCCTAGCTTTACTCCATCAAAAGTTGGCGTGCTTTCGATATACAGACGGACGGGCGGACAGACAGGCGGACGGACGGATGGACGGACAGACATGGCTAGATCGACTTAAAATGACACGACGATCAAGAATATATATACTTTATGGGGTCTTAGACGCATATTTCGAGGTGTTACAAAACAGAATGAGGAAATAAGTATTTCCCCATCCTATGGTGGAGGGTATAATAAAACGAAATCTTACCTAATATTCCCAATCTGTAATTGAAAGTGACAAAAACCACATCTCGTTGCAAAAAGTAATCCGGGCAGTATATATCTCTGGAAGACTCGCCTACCTGAAAGCCTCCTCCGTATATCCACACCATCACTGGCAAAGGTTTTGGACTTTTGAGCTTGAAAAAAATATCATATGAATAAAGGAAAAGATAAATAAGGAAAATTGTCATACTCTCGATCTTTAAGAAACATTATATATAATGTTCTAATATGAGTTAATAAACACCGATTGAAATGTAGGTTAGGTTAGGTTCAAAGGAGGATGCAGATATTATTCCGCCCCATGCCACTATGGACAAACACCTAAGCCAGTAATCGGGTTGTAGTGCGCTCTAAAAACTATAAACTAACCTCTGAAAAGAACATTTTAAGTTAGGAACTCCGTGCTACTTACAAAATCTTAAAATGTTTTGAATACCACATCCCTAAGTTGGTTCATGTCTTATAATGTGTCTCCACCTAAGTACCGGTATGTGTTGGACGCGAAAGCCGGGCAACGTTTCATCATCTTCCCCGCATGCCCTACACATGCTATCACTTACACAAGTGAGCTCATAGTCCTATGTGTCCCGTTATGATACCAATAGCAAAACTGACCTCCTTCTTACTTCCTTTCAGTAATAGCCTCGTCTTCTCAAGATCTGAATCCCACCATATGATTTTCGCTGTCCTACGGAACGTTTCACTGTTCCACAATATTTCAAGCGCATTCGTCGCCCACTCCCTTAACTCGGACTGCGTCGACCCGAAAGGCTTCGGGTTAACCAAGTTTATTGACGGCAGTCCTCTGGCCTTCCCCGCCAAATCGTCTGCCCTTTCATTACCCCTTACTCCGTTATGGTCCGGCACCCAAACGATGCGGATTTTTCCATCCTCAGAGAAGGCATTAATCTACTTCTTACACTACAAGACTGTTCTTGACCTTACCGTCCTGGTTCTAATTGCCCCTAAGACAATTTTCCTGTCGTTAAGGATGTTCACACTGGACATCCTGGCGTTAGCACCACACCACTTCACGCATTCCGTGATCGCCCGAATCTCCGCCTCCGATTGAAATTTAGATATAACTTCCATATGTGACATTCATCCGATATAGGATGAATATATGATTAGTTAGGGGGCGGATTGAAGAGAGTGCGGAATATATTCCCTCATAACACTGTGGACAACAAGCCAGCAAACGGCTTGTTGTGCACTCTACATACCGAAAAGTAACACTGAAAAATGTATGTCAGTAATTCCGTGCTGCTTACAAAATTTCTAATCGTTCTCGATTCCAAGTTCCTAAGTTGATTCAAGTGTGACATTGTATTTAAGTGCCGAATCAGTTTCAACGTCATCATCTTCCCCACACGTCTAACAAATGCCTTCAATCATCCCATCTATTCTGCATAAGTGCGCTCGTAGTCCTATGAGTCGGGTAATAATGCCGAAAGCCATATTGTCGCATCGATTAGTTAGGCTCGAGAATCTGAATCTGATCAAATTTAGCTGAAGCTTCCATGTGTATATGTACATCGTCCAATGCCTTAGCATTTGCCTAAAAATGGTTGGTATACTCAGAGATGTAAGGTATTACATAGAAGACCCTGTCCAACTTTTGCCTTTTTTGCTTGTATAATTTTTGAATTTTATATTTACCACTTCGGCTCTGTTAAACTGTGTGCTGTCGAAATTAACAACAATGGGATATCCCCTTGAAATAATGATTATCACTTTATACGTACCTCCTTCACATACACATTCACATACAAACAATCCTCTGAGCCTTCTATCGTTTTTATTCCCAAATTGTATTGCATAGGTTTCGATTTACATTTTAAACACTCCAAGACACCCTGCCATGGCTCCGCTGGTTGTGGGGCTCTAAATCTCAATTCACCAATTGGGGGTTTGGCATAGGGTATGCCCTCGAAGCTGTAGTAGTTGCCAAATTCAGGATAGGCATTACATCGCTTCAGACCTTTCACTTGGCCTTGTGGGGTAGTGATGACATCGGTCTCGGAAGTTTTCTCCCAAAATTGCCGAAATTTGTGTGCAAAAAACTTAAAAGAAGCAAAAAACAATTTTTTCATTAGACATCACCCATATAAGATAACTAAAAGCGCGTGAAATTTGTCTGGGCCTAATCTCATATACCCTCCACCATGGACCACCATCGCAAAAAAAGGTTCTTTGAAAGACTTATTCAAATACCTATGAGTTGTGGACCGTACCTGTCATAGTTGTTAGAAGTCATAAAAAAAACAATGTTTAAAATTTCAGCCAAATTGTATTTAGATCATACTTAGCGTGTATTGTTAAATTATAAATAACACTATATTGGCAAAATTTTATTTGAATATAACTCACCTCCAACAAATATGGTCTAACATGTATATACCGATCTGGGGTCTTGACTTCTAGAGTCTCTAGAGGTCGTAATTATTATCCAATTTGGATGAAATTTTGAACAACGGCTTTTCCCATAACCTTCAATATACGAATCAAATATGGTCCGAATCGGTCTATAGCCTGATACAGCTCCCACATAAACCGAACTCCCTATTTTACTTCTTGAGCCTCTAGAGGGCGCAATTACTATACGATTTGGCTGAAATTTGGCATGACATGTTGCATAACTTTCAACAACTGTACTAAGTATGGTTCAAATCGGTTCATAACCTGATATAGCTGTCATAGAAACCGATCTGGGATCTTGATTTCTTGAGCCTCTAGAGGCCGCAATTATTATCCAATTTTGATAAAATTTAGTATAACGGTTTTTCCCATAAGAAATATACCTGTCAAACATGGTCTGAATCGGTCTATGACCTGAAACAGCACCCATATAAACTGATCTCCCTATTTTACATCTTAAGCCCATAAAGGTCGCAATTCTTATTCGAATTAGCTGAAATTTTACACAATGACTTTTACTATGGTCTCCAACATTCATTTCAGTTATGATCCGAATCGGACAATAACTTGATATAGCTTCAATAGCATATTATTTCTTATCTTTTATTCTTTGTTTGCTTAAAAAGAGATGCCGGGAAAGAACTCGACAAATGCAAGTGGAGGGTACATAAGATTGGAGAGTATATAAGATAGGAGGGTATATAAGATTCGGTCCGGCCGAACTTAGCGCGCTTTTAATTGTTTGTTTTGTCTGAGCAGAAAGCAGCTCGGATTTGTGCGGGTGGTAAACTCGGAAAGTGACATTTTTTAAAGTTTCGGTACAAAAATGCAGGTATGTCCAATGACAAAAATCATTAGAGCAACTGACAAATGGCCGCCAGGTACAAGAAGACACATCAGGAATTTCAAAGACACATACATTGTTTGGTAACATTTACGCGGAAACCTCTTAGTAGTGCGACACCTCTATCGGGAGAAGCTTTCACATGACATAGTAATAAGCTGTAAAAATGTATACCCTCCACCATAAGATGGGGGTATACTAATTTCGTCATTCTGTTTGAAACACCTCAAAATATGCGTCTAAGACCCCATAAAGGGTATGAATTCTTGATCGTCGTGACATTTTAAGTCGAACTAGCCATGTCCGACCGTCTGTCCGTCCGTCCGTCCGTATCGAAAGTTCGCTAACTTTGGAAGGAGTAGAGCTAACCGCTTGAAACTTTGCACAAATGCTTCTTATTAGTGTAGGTTGGTTGGGATTGTAACTGTAATCGGTCGATGTTTTGATATAGGTGCCATATAAAACGATCTTGGGTCTTGATTTTTGAGCTTTTAGAAGGCGGAATTCTTTTCCGATTTGACTGAAATTTTGCACATAATGTTTTGATATCACTTCCAACAACTGTGCGAAGTATGGTTTAAATTGGTCCATAACCTGATATAGCTGCTATATAAACCAATCTTGGGTCTTGACTTCTTGAGCCGCTGGAGGGCGCAATTCTCATCCGATTTAGCTGAAACTTTGCATGAGGTGTTTTGTTATAACTTCCAATAACTGTACAAAGTATGGCTGCCATATAAACCGATCTCGACTTTTTGAGCCTCTAGAGGGCGCAATTATCATTCGATTCGTACAACGACTTCCCTCATGACCTTCAACATACGTGTCTACTATGGTCTGAATCGATCAATAGCTTGATACAGCTCCCATATAAACCGATCTCCCGGTTTTGCTTCTTGAGCCCCTACAAGGCGCAATTCTTATCCGAATGAACTACAATATCACACAATGACTTCTACAATGTTCAGCATTCGTTTATGGTCCGCATCGGACTATAACTTGATATAGCTCCAATAGCATAGCAGTTCTTATTCAATATTCTTTGTTTGCCTAAAAAGAGATACCGCACCTAGAACTCGACAAATGCGATCCATGGTGGAGGGAATATAAGATTCGGCCCGGCCGAACTTAGTACGCTCTTACTTGTTTCAGATGTTCTCACCAGGAACATAATACGAAGTAGCAAAATTTCAAACGCCTAGCTTTACTGGTTCGGAAGTAAATGTGCTTTCGACAAACAAACGGACGGACAAAGGGATGGATGTGAATTAATTGATTTAGATTTTCAAGAGTCTCAGTTCAATATATCGATGAGTCATAAACGAGTGACAAAGTTACTAAGCCCAAAATTTGCTATTTAGCCATAGGATTGATGTATTTATACCCCACACCATCACTGTGGTACAGGGTATTATAGATTTGTGCATTTGTTTGCAACGCTAAAAAGGAGAAGAGCTAGATCCATTGATAAGTATACCAATCGACTCAGAATCACTTTCTGATTCGATTTAGCTATGTCCGTCTGTACGTCTATCCATGCATCCTTGTAATCAAGTTACAGGTCGCATTTGTTGTCCGATTTTTACAAAATTTTGAAGTGTCTTTTTTGATCCATGGACAAACGCTATTGATTTTGAAAAAATCGGTTCAGATTTAGATATAGCTCCCATATATATAACTTTCATCCGAAGTGCTCTTTTAAACCTGTAGGAGCCACAATTTTAGTGCGATCTCTACCAAATTCGGCATGAAATGTTTCGTGTGACGTCCCAATATGTGTGCAAAATTTCATCTAAATCGGTGCAGATTTAGATATAGCTCCCATATATGTCTTTCGTCCGATATGCCCTTTTAAAGCAGTAGGAGCTAAAATTTTGGTGCGATCTCTACCTACTTCGGCATGAAATGTTTAGTGTGACGTCCCAATATGTGTGCAAAATTTCATCTAAATCGGTTCAGATTTAGATATAGCTCCCATATATGTCTTTCGTCCGATATGCCCTTTTAAAGCAGTAGGAGCTACAATTTTGGTGCGATCTCTACCTACATCGGCATGAAATGTTTCGTGTGACGTCCCAATATTTGTGCAAAATTTCATCTAAATCGGTTCAGATTTATATATAGCTCCCATGTATATCTTTCATCCGATATGCGCTTTTAAAGCTGTAGTAGCCACAATTTAGGTCCCATCCTTACAAAATTTGGCATGGAGTGTATTATTCAACGTCGTCATATGTGTGCAAATTTCCATAAAAATCGGTTCAGGTTTAGATATAGCTCTCATATATATTTTTCATCCGATATGGCCTTTTAAGGCTGTAGAAGCAACAATTTTTGTCCGATCTTTACAAAATTTGGCATGGGCTGTTTTATTCAACGTCCTCATATGTGTGCAAAGTTTCATAAAAATCGGTCCAGATTTAGATATAGCTCCCATATAAAATTTTCATCTGATATGGCCTTTTAAGGCTATAGAAGCCACAATTTTGGTCCGATCTTTACAAAATTTGGCAGGAAGTGCTCTTTATCACGTCCCAATATGTATGCAAAATTTCATAAAAATCGGATCAGATTTAGATATAGCTCCCATATATATTTTTCATCTGATATGGCCTTTTAAGGCTTGAAAAGCCCCAATTTTGGTCCGATCTTTACAAAATTTGTCATAGGCTGTTTTTTCAAAGTCCTCATATGTGTGCGAAGTTTCATACAAATAGGTCCAGATTTAGATATAGCTCCCATATATATTTTTCATCCGATATGGCCTTTTAAGGCTGTAGTAGCCACAATTTTGGTCCGATCAACAACAAAATTGTTCATGAGTTGGTTTAATTGACATCCCAATTCGTGTGCAAAATATCATCAAAATCGATTTAGATAAAACTCCCATATATATATCTTTTATGCGTTTCGACTTTTAAGGCTGTAGAAGCCACAATTATTGTACCATCGTAAGAAAATCGATATTTCAATTGGTAGCAAAATTAAAATCTGACTAAATTTCGATATAAGTGCTATCTATTAAAAGTATTACGTATACTCGGTGGTGTAGGGTATTGTATAGTCGGCTCCGCCCGACTTTAGCTTTTCCTAACTAGTTTTATCATAAAACTGTTATTGTATTATTAAGCTGTTCTTAATATGAAGCAAATGTTGACATTAATTATGCTCAAAACAAGTATACACTCGCAACAATGGTTAAAACTTTCCGCACATTTCGGTTAAATAAAGATTAATAATTCATTTTACTCTTCCATGTATTAATGGAATCAACTCAAAAATTCTATAAATATATTCTATAAATATATAAACTGCTAGTTTTTCAATATCGTTGTTCTCTCTTATGGAGTTTGAAATGAAAGTTATCTCAATACACGTAATTACAATTCCCTTTTCAATTCTTCAATTTCATGTAAAATTTTTAAAATAATTATTTATTGCTGTATTACTCTTGTGTTACCTGCTACCAAGCACCACTTTTGTTTGAAATCCCACATTCGTCTCCATTTCAAAATAGTTCAAAAATATGTAGTCCGAGCGTTTTTCTAGACGTCAATTTAAAATCAAAATAAATTAAGAAGTAATCACCAACACATTTGGGACACTGAATGAATTCATTCCCCTCATGTTGTTTCATTAAAAGCTTGTTGGGTACAATTTTTCGAAGTATTTATAAAACTACACCTAGCGATAATGATACCCTACAGCGTAGATAAGATTTGTTAAGTTGCTGTATGTATAATCGTTTTTGTTGGCCAAAAGCTATAGGCTGATGGTATACTAATCTTGTCGATTTCTTCAAGCCCTTCTAGTGTTGCCCTGGTTCCGGTTTTTTTGTTTAATTGCTTTGTTATTCTCATCCCACCGAATATTGTGTGTTTCAAACAGGCGGCCAACGCTTAATACATGGTTGATAGCCAAATGTGTTATTTATGTGAAAGTGTAAGGCTTATCTCTTACCGGCGATCTCTGGACGATGTAGGCTGAAACTTAACAACAAGTTAGAAAGCGCTTAGTATGGCCGGAGCTGACCTTGGGCAACATGATTGATCTTGCTTAAAATGTATAGATACTTGAATTATTTTGGAAAAAAAGGGAATAACGTTGATGAATGAAGCTGATCTACTTATAAAGCTGAACCTAACCAGCTCCACTGCGCTTTCATTAGCACCACGCGAAATATATGTTTATACCCTGCATCACCACTGTGGTACAGGGTATTATAGATTTGTGCATTTGTTTGTAACGCTAAGAAGGAGAAAGGCTAGACCCATTGATAAGTATACTGATCGGCTTAGAATCACTTTCTGATGCGATTTAGCCATGTCCTTCTGTCCATCTGTGAGTCCATGTATTCTTGTAATAAAAGTGCAGGTCGTATTTGTTGTCCGATTGTCACGAAATTTTGAACATGTCACTTTTTTTGCCCAAGGACAAAAGCTATTGATTTTGAAAAAAATTGGTTCAGATTTAGATATAGCTCCCATATATATCTTTCATCCGATATGGCTGTTTAAGGCTATAGAAGCCTCAATTTTCGTCCGATCTTCACAAAAGTTGGCATGAGATGTTTTATTAGACGTCTCTATATGTGTGCAAAATTTCATAAAAATCGGTTCAGTTTTAGATATAGCTCCCATATATATGTATCGCCCTATTTGCACTTAAATGGCCGTAGTAGCTACAATTTTCAACCGATCTGCTCAAAATTTGGCACGTACTGTTTTGTTACTGCACTTAATATGTCTGAAAAATTTCATAAAAATCGGTTCAGATTTGGATATAGCTTCCATATATATGTTTCATCCGATTTGAACTATTAAAGCTGTAGAAGCCACAATTTTGCACCGATCTTTACCAAATTTGGCGTGGAGTCGTTTTTGTAAAGTTTCAATGTATGAGCGAAACTTTATAAAAATCGGTTCAGATTTAGATATAGCTCCCATATATATGTATCGCCCGATTTGCACCTAAATGACCGTAGTAGCTACAATTTGAAACCGATCTGCACAAAATTCGGCACGGATATGTTTTGTTACTGCACTTAATATATCTGCTAAATTTCATAAAATCGGTTCACATTTGAATATAGCTCCCATGTATATCTTTCATCCGATTTAGCTTTTTAAGGCTGTAAAAGCCACAATTTTGGTCCGATCATTACAAAACTTTGCATAAGGTGCCTTATTAGAAGTCTCCATATGTGCGTAAAATTTCATTAAAATCGGTTTAGATTTAGATATAGCTCCTATATATATCTTTCATCCGATTTGAACTATTAAGGCTGTAGAATCCACAATTCTCGCCCGATTTTACATGAGAGACGTTTAAATTGACGTTATAATACGTGCGCAAAATGTCATTAAAATCAGTCCTAATTTAGATTTAGCTCCAATGTGTATATTTCATCCGAAATGGACTTAAGGCAGTAAAAACCACCATCAATATAACTCCCATATAATCTTTTATCCGATATGGCCTTTTTTAAGATGTGGAAATCCAAATCTTTTGTCCTATGGTAGGAAAATCTTACAAGGTCTTAAATTGCTATTTCAATTGGAATCCAAATTAAAGTCTTACTAGATTTCGAGATAAGTTCTACATATAAATGGTACTGCATGCACTAGTTTTTATTTATTTAATACCATATGCATCTCCCCAAAACAAATCTGGATCGATCTGACCCATGTTGACGAATGATGTCGAAGGGCCTAATACAACTCACTGTCCCAAATTTCAGCAAAATCGGATAATAAATGTGGCTTTTATGGGCCTAAGACCCTTAATCGGAGGATCGGTCTATATAGCAGCTATATCCAAATATGGTCCGATTGGGCCCATTCAAGAACTTAACCAGCGCTCATCAAAAAGACGTATCTGTGCCGAA
The DNA here is from genome assembly GCF_963082655.1 of Stomoxys calcitrans. Classification (NCBI taxonomy): domain Eukaryota; kingdom Metazoa; phylum Arthropoda; class Insecta; order Diptera; family Muscidae; genus Stomoxys; species Stomoxys calcitrans. Next base: position 232,714,697 of record NC_081553.1, on the reverse strand, counting down.
TTTCAATATTTAAATTTTTGAAGGCTGTACAGTGATTGCAACAGACGGACGGACAGACACACGGACATTGTTAAATCGTCTTAGAATTTCAGATCGTCCTACGGTGGTGGGTATAGAAAAGTAAATCTAGCCCAGGAATTCCAAAATTTTTTCCATACCACAACTCCTAGTTGGATCTTGTCTGTTCTTGTGTCCCCACCTAAGTTCAGGCCTCTTGGCTGCAAAGCCGGGCAATGACATTGGAAATGCTTCATCTTCCCCACATGCTATCACTTGCAGCACCTATTTTGCAAAGTTTGGTACCGATTGTTTATTTCCCATCTATAAAACTCTGACAAATTCCATTAAAATAGGTTCCGATTTACATATAGCATTTATATTATAGGGTATTATACCGACAACGCCTGACTTGTGTCTTTCCCAACTTGTAATTCTTATAAATGTTTTCATCAAGTCCAACCCCATCACTGCTATCACGTTCATGTAACAATTTTGCCTACAAAAAGTTCCAGCCATTGTGTGACAGGACAATTTGTTCGGCACACTGATACATATAAATAACAAAAAGTTTTTCCTTTTTTGTAGCCTCGCACAATCAGCACTCTCGATGTAATTCATACAAAAATATATTTTGTACATTTTGCATGTTCGGCAAATATTGAATTAATATTTACTTTATGCAAAATAACACATCACAAAAGCAAACACAGACAGCCAACAACATATCTATTAGGCCATTATGTCGGAGAGTGCATGTAAGTGGTCAGTGGACAGTGGATGGGATGGTGGTTGGTGTGAGGAGGGTGGCTAGGTAATGGATGGGGAGATTGGAGGTAGGAATGGAACTGAAAACAAATCCCTTAATTGAATGTATTGTTGCGTAAATGTGTCAATTAAAATTGTTGATGGAAGGATTTGGCCATAAACGCATACAACGAAATATGCATACGTGTCATGATTCTCGAGGTGTTGATGTTGCGGTAGTTTCCGTTTCCGTTCCCTTACATCCTGTATGTTGCTGTTTTCCCCCACGTCCTGCCTGGGTAAATACGAGTGTACATCAAAGTAAATGATATCGAAAATATGCTTCTTTTTTTTTGTAACACACAAAAGGGAGTGGTGGGCATATATGGCTTTTGTGAGCAAGAGCGTATGGATGTGTGCGTTTATTCAGCACACTTTGTATTAACCCCAGTGTTCGCTCAACACTTCATTTAAAGTTTTTCCATTTCAGCTGTTATCCTTCTTTTTAATTTTGAAACATTCAGGTTAAGTTTTAGTTTTGAAACGTACAAACATGCTCGAGTTGACAAAAGCTTTTTTCGTTTGAGTTTTTTTTTTTGTTAGCACACATGCACACTTATTGCTCACACATGTTGCACAAGTGTACATGATTATGGCAAGGTTGGACATTGTCAGTGTGTAAGTAATCGCACTTGTAGTTATGGGTGGTCGAATTTCTATGCAGTATTCAGCATCAGCACAGTGTTCTAAAAAGCTCAGTCTAGCCTCATATTGACTATAAATCAATTTTTAAAGGCCTCAGCAGTGGATGGAAATGTAATAACTTATAGTTGTAACAAATTGTAATAACTATCTTATGATTTCATTTCCCCTATATATTAATCATTTTCATGACTTTCGTATTTGAAGTGGCGGAATCCCTCCACCTTAAAGCATAACATAAACTCAAAAAAAAAAAAAAACAGTAAAGAAGGGCAAAAGTGGGGCGGTGCCTACTGTAAAATACCCTACACCTACCCTATAAGTACAATGTGGGAGCTATATCCAATTCTGAACAATTTTTGAAGGACCTCGGCGAGCAAAACTATGTTCAAACTGTAGCAACTACGGTTGACAAATGACAACATTATTGCAAATTACCCAAAATCTGACGAACATATATATGGGAGCTATATCCAAATCTGAACCGATTTCTATGAAATTCACCTGTAACTTTTCTGCCAAATTTCGAGAAAGTCTAACCGATTTTATTGCAGTATTACTGCAAATCGAACGAGCATATATATGGGAGCTATAACCAAATCTGATCCGATTTTTTCTAATTTCAAAAGGCTTCGTCTCTAAGTCGAAAAACACACCCATACCAAATTTGAAGACGATCGGATGCTAATTGCGACCTGCCGTTTGTACACAAATTAATATGGACAGACGGACATAGTTAAATCGAATCAGAAAGTGATTCTGAGTCGATCGGTCTATTTATCAATGGGTATATCACTCTTCCTATTCGGTGTTACAAACTAATTCACTAAGCTATAATACCCTGTTCCAAATTAGTGGTGTAGGGTATAACAAGTATAACGGCGTTAAGTTCAACAGGGTCGAACTTTGGATACCCAACACCTCGGATATATATGTAAACCACCTTACGTCAAAATCCGGTGAAAAATGCATGTGTTATGCCCCATAGCAGCATATATTGGGTTGCCCAAAAAGTAATTGCGGATTTTTTAAAAGAAAGTAAATACATTTTTAATAAAACTTAGAATGAACTTTAATCAAATATACTTTTTTACACTTTTTTTTTAAAGCAAGCTAAAAGTAACAGCTGATAACAGACAGAAGAAAGAATGCAATTACAGAGTCACAAGCTGTGAAAAAATTTGTCAACACCGACTATATGAAAAATCCGCAATTACTTTTTGGGCAACCCAATAGAAATATGTTTCGATTTGGACCAATTACTTACAAGTACAAGTCATTGTTCAATTGCGTATAAAAATATATTGATCTTTTAAGCAGCTATATCTAAAAATAAACCGAACTGAACCATATGTGACACGGATATCGAAAAGCCTACCATAAGCCAATGTGTAAAATTTCAGTGAAATCGGACTATAAATGCTACTTTTATGGGGCAAGACTTTAAATCGAGATATCGGTCTATACAGCAACTGTATCCAAATATGGACCGATGTGGGCCAAGTTTCAGAAAAATGTCGAAGAGCTTAACACAACTCACTATCCCAAATTTCGGCGAAATCGGACAATAAATGTGGCTTTTATGGGCCTAAGACCCTAAATCGGAGGATCGGTCTATATGGGAGCTATATCCAAATCTGGACCGATCTCAGCCAAATTGAAGAAGAATTTCGAAGATCCCAACACAACTCACTGTCCAAAATATCGGCGATATCGGATAATAAATGCGCCTTTAATGGCCCCAAAACTTTAAATCGAGAGTTTGGTCTATATTGCAGCTATATACAAATCTGAACAGATCTGGGCCAAAAATGTAGAATGAAGTCGAAGGTCCTAACACAACTCACTGTACAAATTGTGGCAACATCGCACAATAAATGCGCCTTTTATGGGCCCAAAACCTTAGATCGAGAGATTGGTCTAGATGGCAGCTATAACCAAATCTGGACCGATCTAAGCCATATTGCAAAGGTATGTCAAGGGGCTTAACCTTACTCAACGTTCCAAATTTTGGCGACATCGCACAATAAATGAGCCTTTTATGGGACCAAAACCCCAAATCGAGAGATTAGTCTATATGGCAGCTATATCCAAATCTTGAACGATCTGGGTCAAGTTGAAGAAAAATGTCGAAGGGCCTAACACAACGCACTGTCCCAAATTTCAGCAAAATCGGATAATAAATGTGGCTTTTATGGGCCCAAGAACCTAAATCGGAGGATCGGTCTATATGGCAGCTATATCCAAATCTGGACCGATCTAAGCCAAATTGAAGAAGAATGTCCAATACAACTCACTGTCCCAAATTTCGGCGACGTCGGACAATAAATGCGCCTTTTATGGCCCTAAAACTTGAACCACACTTATTGGAAGTGATACCAAAGTACCACGTGCAAAATTTCAGTCAAATCGGACGAGAATTGGGCCCTCTAGAGGCTCAAGAAGTCAAGACCCAAGATCGGTTTATATGACAGCTATATCAAAACGTGGACCGATTTGGACCATATACAATCCCAACTTACCTACACTAATAAAAAATATTTGTGCAAAATTTCAAGCTAGCTGTACTCCTTCGAAAGTTACTGTGCTTTCGACAGGCAGACGGACAGACGGACGGACAGACGGCTAGATGGACTTGAAATGACCTGACGATCAAGAATTTATATACTTTATGGGGTCTCCGATGCATACTTCGAGAAGTTACAAACAGAATGATGAAATTAGTATACCCCCATCCTATGGTGGAGGGTATAAAAACGGTATTTTTAAAGTTTGGCAGAATATGTCTTTTGCTTTGTAATAGCATTTGATAGCGATTTGGTACCACACCAGTGTTCAACAAGGTTATCATAATTTCAAATCCCTTTTTCCTAACCCAATTTCTTGTTCAATTTCTTTGTTACATTTCTTTAATTTTTTGCATTTCATTCTTAACCACTGTGCCTCACATCCTTGCCAATGTTTTCGTTTTGAACGTTTATTTGTATCAATTTTGTTCAAATACTCGTAGTTTTTTCGTTTACTTTCGCAAGGACACAACACATGTTGCAGCTGTTCAGTCGATAAACTTATAGATTTGCTCAGCTTTATTTTAGAATTTTCTGTGTCTCTTTTTTCGTTTTTGTTTTTTTTTTTGGCTTCAACTTGTGAAAATGCTACGGTTTGCTAAGCTCACATGAATAAACCGGACTTTTCTTGGGATCTTAAGTCCCTTTTCATGTTTTTGGCAAACATTCAAACACTTGCCCGCCTTTCAGGCGTTCGTTTTTTGGCTTGACTCCCCTCGTCACCAGCACTAGAAATGGAAAATGGAAACAAGTGAAAAGAGTTTTAATGAAAAGTTTTAACTTAAAAGTAAGCAGAACTTGTATTTGGTTGCCAAGTGATGTAGATGAGGACTGAGTCAAGTGGTTAAGTTTTTCAAAGTAAAAAATTTAATTTGTGATCTATGTTACTCTTACTGGACGAAAGGACACATTGCGAAAAACAGAACAAACTGCATAAATAAAACAAAATAATGCTTTTATGGTCATTTAGGAAACCAAAATGAATATCTGCTCCATCAAACCGGAAATGGCTGGTTTTCGTTCAGAAAAGTTGCTTGGAAAAGAGCACAAATGGAGCAGAGTCGACTAGAAAACAGCATGTTCCGCATACAAAAATGTATTGAATGAACAATTTGTGTACCCTACACCATCATCAGCCAAATCGGACAACAATTGGTATTTCCAGAGCCTCAAGACATCAACACGGGAGATTGGTTTATATAGAAGCTATATCAGGTCATGAACCTGAGTATCATACGCTTGCAGAGTTTGAATGTCTGACGGTTCGTCATTGGATTTTGTGTCATTATATCTGCATCTGCGGGATGAGCTGAGGATTTGCCACCTAGACGCCCTGATTGGCTTGGCTGTGGGAGAAATTATAAGAACGTGTAGAGATATCTTTTTGAAATTTGGGCAGAGGGTTTAGGTGTCAGCAAAATCGTGTGAAAAATGGCAAGGCCCTAGGTTTCCCGCTTTTTGGCAGGCCCCTAATGATGGTCACCTCTATATTTCGAAAATTAGTTGGAGCTGCCATATCCTCGTTTGCGGTCCAATTATTTGCTGGATAGTGCTCAAAAATCCATACACCAAATGTAGACCCTTGAGGTGTACAAAATCTCCATTGGATTCGAGGATATTCGACTTTTATTTTTTTGCAATTTTGCGGAAATCGGACTACAAACGAAGGTTTGGCAGCTTCCACAAATTTTTGAAATACCGAGATGACAAAAATTAGGCCCCCCGACAACCTAAGGCCTCTTATACACAATCTCGCTAACACCTCAACTCTGACCATTTCAAATTTCGAAGAGATATTTCTATCCGTTCTCACACGCTGAAATTTAAGATAGTGAGTTGTGTTGGGCCCCTCGAAATTCATCTTCTATTTGGCTCAGATCGGTCCAGATTTGGATATAGCTGCCATATAGACTGATCTCTCGATTTATGGTCTTGGGCCCATCTAAGGCACATATTATTATGCGATTTTGCTAAGATTTGGTACAGTTAGTTGCGTAAGGCCCTTCGACCTCTTTCTTTAATTTGGCCCAAATCGGTTCAGATTTTGATATAGCTGCCATATAGACGATATCTCGCTCCATATTACCAGGAGACGGTACTTCTCTGCGAACACATGACTCCCAGTCAGAACACATGACTTCGAGTCAGATCAACCTCGTGAGCCCTCGACTTACTTCGACTATTAGAGGATGAATGCTCGGAAGGCTGCTTGGGTATTGAATATCCCCTATTTCTCTTCCATAGAATATAAATTTGATGGGATGATTGACTGATATTGCACTGTTCCGGCGATCCTGGGATCCATGGTATTTTGCGGACAGATATCCGCAACCATGGCATGATAATCCCGAGTGCCATCTACCATTATAAGAAGAGTGACGAAAGGATCGATTGGACGGTATAAGGGTAAATTCCTAAATATATAGGAAAGCTAAGAGGGCTGCTGATCTTGCTGCCAGGTAACATATTCAGGACATTGGCGCGAAAGATTGATCCACGGTCTTAGAAGACAGGATTAAGGCATATCTGAGGAAGATGATCACCTGGACGATATACAGGACGCGATTAACTCGATCAACGACTTGGTAAGGTCAATGGTGGGACATGCAATAGAGAATATACATGATGGAGCTTAGCTGGTGGCGTTTCCTGGGGCGTTTATGGCTGAGGGTTCGTCAGTTTTCGAAAGATCGGTATAGAATAGCGTCGTTTGGAATTCAAAAAAGTCCTGTGGAATTGACGGGATCCCTGACATAGTTTTGAATAAAACAAATGAGTTGGTTCATTTTTTTCTTGCTGTTCTCTTCAATTGTTGCCTTAATCTCGGCTACATTACGGCGGCTTGGAAGAAGGCCATGGTGGTGTCAGATAGGAAGCCTGGCGCTGTTCTCGTTTCCAGCGGAGGTTATAGACCGATTTCCGTTCTCTATATGATAGCTCTTCACCACGATCCAAAGTGGAGGATTATTGTTACCCAGGAAATGTGTTATTTTGGGATTTTCCTTAACAATTGACCTCCTGGGTACGACAGTGCTGTATAAATGATGGATAAAATATAGTAAATAGTCGAAAAAGAATGGTAGATGGTGAGGAGCTGAATAGATGGTAATGAGGTGAGGGACGTATAGCTGATGATGGACGGTTGAAGCGATGAGTTGGAGGATTGATGAGTGGTTATTAAACTGCATTGAAAAGGTCGGTGAGTTGAAGGCTGCTGTACCGGGTTGAAGTCTTCGGATCTGGTCGTGTGGATGTTTCGGTGATATTGCTACTTTGATTCAGATTTGTCCTGAGTCATTTTGCGTTATGCCACCAGATTTCTGTCGGTTCTGAATGGGGTGTTGCTACGAGATGGTGCTTGCATAATCCCACTAGGTGACCAGTCCGGAACTGTTTCGAGTTCCACTGAAGGCAGTTGGACTACATGGTCGCATCAGAGTATTTAAACTGGGTGTCAGTAGCCCCTAGAAATTCGGTTTCAGCCTGACTATGGTGAGACCCCAGTTGGGAGTCATCACGCTGGCTGTGGTTTAGACCTAAAATAGCAGCAAGGGCATTTTGATGCTCGGTGTGGTGTTGCATGTAATTAACTGAGTGCCGTGAACCATAGATTGGAAGGAGTTTTACATGGTGCTCCGCTTCTAACAAAGGGGGAGGAAGACATGCTGATTTCAGTCATGTATGGAGGCGTTGCTAGACGCATTTTATTCACCCTGTGTCTATTCGGCTTTAGTTCTGGTTTAGGAATTTCATACGCTCTTTTGGCGGCTTTGGAAAAAGGTGGAGTTGCATTTCGATCGCTTTGGATTTCTCAAGGCGTTTGACCCCGTCTGGCACAATAAGCTTCTCTACAAGCTTCTATCCTTTGGTTTTGATCTTCAGATGATAACAAGCTTTCTCCGGGGGCGTGATTTCAGGGTTAAGCCCTGTGAGGAGATGTCCATGCAGCATCACGTTACCGAAAGGGTGCCGCAAAGTTCTTTGCTGGGAGCAGTATTGTAAAACGTAGTAGTGTATGACGTTTTGGCAGTGGGTAGCACATTCATAGCCCAGCACAACACCTATCTTAAATCGCTATACCGTTACTTCAATCGGAGTGCATTCATTGATATGAGAGAAATATCTCCTGTTCCTTAATTCATGCGAAGCTTAGTTTAGTTAGTAGTGCGGCGGTGTCTTTAGCCCAATATTAGGCGCTATCTTGAAGGTTTTTCCATGGTCGCTTCGACTTCCGCCGTCACTTTGATTTTATCCTCCTCAAGTCCAAGTCTGTTCATTTTGGCTACCATAAGATCCCTGGCATGAGGAGGGTCTTTCTCCCAATGAAAGGATTCTAATATACCGACACCGGCAGGTAATCAGACCCATACTTACATACGCTTTTTCAGCCTGATGTGGTATTTCATCACACGAGATGGAATATCAGACCGATTCACGCCTCTGCGCTACGGTGGCCTACAGACTTACCACCGCTGCATAACTAATCTGATTTTCTCTCCGAGATTTTAGCCCAGGTGTTCGACTGATGCCGCCTTTGCCATGATATAGGGTAGACGCATACGAAAATTTTATTATTTTGCAAATTTGAAAAATAAAAGTTCAAAGCGATGTTAACTTGAGGAAAAATTAAACTTCAGCTTTTGGAGTTGCTGTGGATATGAACATTTTATGTAAATCGTGAGTTTGAGTAAGTTTTGCAATGTTATCTCTATCGCCATCTACCAGATGGCCCTTACGTTTAGTTAATTTGAAAAATATGGTCATACGTTACGTGCCAAAAATTTCCCAAAAAACTTTGTCTTAGGAATGTTTTCAGCTTTAATCAAGAAAGTCTTACACCCTAATGCTGATACTCATACAGAGTAGAGAAAATAAAAGCAGACCTCTTTGAAGGATGTCTTTAAACATTTTGGCAACAAACGATGACTGTCTTTATAAAGCTTCTGTTTTGAGTTTCTGTCGAATGCGTTTGAGTGTAACAAGAACCCAACCACTGGCCTTATTCCGCAAAAGGACACTCCCCACAAGGAGGTATACGAAATAAAACTTCAAACTAAAGGGGAGAAGGAAAAGGATTTTTCGGTAGAGTCCAAATTCCCAGTGGTGCAGAGCCACTAGACCAATGTCCAAAGTGAAAATTCACCCACTTCTTGCTGCGGCTGCAGCTCTTGGCGTTGAGTGCCCTGTGAAACTTTCGTGTATTGCTTCAAGTGGGTCCAAAAACATACAAATCAACACACTTGGAGGAAACCAAATAAAACTTTAACCAACATCTCTATCCTAAGATTTCTCTTTTTCCAGGTCATACCAGATTCTTAGACATTTTATTTTGAAAACAAAGTTTGCATACGTCTGTGCAACCCCAAAACCCTTGCTATTTAGTTCATAGGAGAGTAGAAATCCGCAAAAGAAACAGCAGCAGCAGTATAACTTGGTTAAAACTACTTTAATGCAGTGAATAACATAGCCGGAAGTTAGCATGTGTGGTTTGCGTGCTTTGTTAACTCATTTAAATTAATTAAATCCTTATAGAAATGCATCTTCTGCCTATAATGCCTTGCTACAATGGCAAAGATAAGTCAAGTGAACCTTTCAACTGCTCCAACGCCGACCATTGTGGGGGATGGGCGGCCACTCAGTGAGTTGGCCTTGAAAATATATATCGGATTCGTGTTCCACTTCAAAAACCCCCTTATTTGAGCCTCATATTGCAATAGTCAGAAAATACTTACCATTTGGGTGGTGTTGTGGGGGTGGGGTGGCCCCATAGACACTTTTCCCGAATGTTGATATCAAATTCGTGCTTTACTCCCAAAGACCTTTCATTTGAGCCCCTCCCTAGAGAGATTTCTGCGGAACCCATACTGTCTGTCGCTAAGAAGGCCATTGGACTCTAAGTATCTGACATGACGATGGTTAACCATACTCTCCATAACCTCGGAGAGCGCAGAGCATATCGCAATTGGCCGATAATTCGCAGAGTTGTAAGCCCCACGTTTTTTGGGGATGGATTGAACGTTCGCAACCTTTTAACGCGCCGGAAAACTCCCGCACGGTAAGCAAGGTTAAATAGGTTGTGTAGTGAACGAGCAAGCGTCGAAGAACACTTACAAAGGACAAGTGCTGATATACCGTTCGGGCCCGGAGATTAATTGTTAACGTCGAGATCCGCAAGGACCCTTTCTGAACAAATTAAAACCACACTTGGCGCAGTTCTTGATGGTCATACCAAAACACTTCGTGCAAAATTTCAGCCAAATGGTGTACAAATTGCGCCCCCTAGAGGATCACGCAGTCATGATCCGAAATCAGATTATAAGGGAGCTATATCAGGTTATGAAATGACTTAGGCCATACTTGGCGCAGTTGTTAAAAGTTGTGCTTTTTTCCAAGGCTCAAAAACTAATGTTCCGAGATCCGTTTATATAGGAGCTATATCAGATTATGAACCGATTTAAACCATACTTGACCCAGTTGATGATAGTAAAACCAAAAGATGCGAAATTTCGCGCTCTATTGGCTCAAGAATTCAAGACCCATGATCGGTTTATATGGCAGCTATGTCAAAACATGGACCGATTTGAACCATACTTAACACAGTTGTTGGATATCGTAACAAAATACGTCGTGCAATATTTCATTCCAATCGGATGAGAATTGCGCACTCTAGAGGCTCAAGAAGTCAAGATCCTAAATCCGTTTATATGGCAGCTTTATCAAAACACAAACCGATATGGTCCATTTACAATCCCAACTGACTTACACTAATAAGAAGTATTTGTGCAAAATTTCAAGCGGCTAGCTTTACTCCTTCGAAAGTTAGCGTGCTTTCGATAGACAGACGGACGGACGGATGGACAAGCGGAAGGACATGGATAGTTCGACATAAAAGGTCACGACGATCACGAATTTATGGGGCCTCAGACGAATATTTCGAGTAGTTACAAACAGAATGACGAAATTAGTATATCACCATCCTATGGTGGAGGGTATAACAATCATGAAAGCTATATCCAACCTGAACTGATTTCAATGGAATTCAACATTAAGGTCAAGAGTCATAGGAGGCATTTTATACCAAATTTCGATAGTTGGTGGGTAAACAAAATTTAAATCCAGAGTTGTGGTAAGACTTTGGAATATAAATAACAGAAAGTGCAGCGGTGGAACCCTCAATAAGCAAAGTCGAGTCTGATAACTGAATTTATTGGCTTCGCAGTTATAAAATCAAATTATTAATTCGAATAGTTTTTGACTACAACTATCACCCAGCACTCGTTCGTTTTCCTTTACTTAACGAAATTTGAAATTAAATAAAAATGCCATAGCATAGCACAGCATGACTAGCGGCGTTTAACGTTTACGCCAATATTCGTTACATCTCTTAGTCAGTTTGGCTGCCACAAATGTGCATGCAATTTAATTAACAAATAACGTATCTGCTGCTGAAAGTTTTTTTTTTTTTTTTTTTTGCTATGCTATGCCAAAAACGCTCCATAATTGATAAACCATGGATGGCCACATATATCTCCATTTGCATCAGCGAAAAACTCAATTTTTCGCATACATATGGTTACGGATTTAATTGTGGCAAAAAGAAATTGAAATTTGAATGTAAAACTTTTTTATGAGAATTAATCCAATTATGGCAAGCAGACTGTGTGCGAGCAGTGTCACATCCCATACGAACGTCCATCTCCTTTGACATATGCCACCGACAACAAACTAAACGTAGCGTAGTGTTGCCTCTGGTGTCACTACAAAAACAAAATCATAGGAAAAAGTTAAAGCGATGTATAAAAAAAATTAAAAAATAAAACGAAATGTTAAACTCAGCATTAGTTGCTTTCCCCTTTTTATTTGGCTTTCCTCGAATGCCTTTTTAGAAAATGTAATTTATTTGCGATATAATTTAAGTTTATCCGCTTTCGAACGAATTCATTGATTTCGAATTTCATTCGCTTTTCCAGCTACACATAGATTCTCATTTGCTAGTCCTATGGCTTATAGCACAAATCTTGGAGATTTCTTCGTTTGTTCCTTTTTATGTAAATTTCTAGTCACTGAATGGATGTGAATTTATACCTTAAGATAATCTAGGGTCATTGAATTGTGAATGAATTTAATGAGAAAATGTAGAAATCGGTCTACACTTTGCCAACTCCAAGATAAAATCTGGAATTACGCCATGATAGTATAAAAATAACAAGAGAAAACGTGCTCAACTTTTTAGAGGCTTAAGACATCAAATCGAGGGATCGGTATTTATAAGGACTTTATGTACTATCTGGGACCTATCTGGGGTAGATTTCGTGGGGGTATAAACGTAATTGACTTACAAGGTTTCTGTCAAATCACACAAATGGTTAAACTTCAAGGGCCTAAGGAATGCAAATCGAAGGACTCCTTTATATGGGTGTCAATATGACTCATTTCCCCAACGATCTATACCAATCCGAAGACCATGTGCAAATTTTCAATTGAATACTCATATTTTTATTGGTTCGACCGCTTACGTAATTCCGACAAACATGGCTAAATCGACCTAGAATGTCGAGACGATCAAAAATGTATAGAATCGCACATTAATATTTCGAGTTGTAACAAAGGCAATGTGCGCTTCCTATCCTGTGGTGGTGTTAATGATAAACTCATCACATTTGTCTGCCCAATGACTGTAGCTATAAGCATCGTCAAAGTCTAGTGCGCTCATATGCATGAATTTTATATCCACCGCCATTATACTGGAGGTATATTCATACAATCATGCCGTTTGCAACACATCGCAATATAAATTTCCGACCCTACGAAGTATAAATTTTTCGGATCTTCGTAAAATTCTAAGACGATTTAACAATGTCCATCTGTTGTAATCACGCTACAACCTTCAAAAATTTAAATATGAGTAAAAATTTAGCACGGATCTGCATATTTTCAATACACAGGTTAAGTTCTTGAATGGGACAAATCGGATCATATAGGGATATAGTTGCCATATAGACCGATCTGACTGAACTGTTATGCTATTGAAGCTATATCAAGTTATAGTCCAATTCAGACCATAATTGAATGCTGACGATTGTAGAAGTCATTGTGTAATATTTCAATTCATTCTGATAAGAATTGCGCCTTGTAGGGGGTCAAGAATCAAAATCGGGAGATAGGTTTATATGGGAGCTGTATCAAGCTATTGATCGATTCAGACCATATTAGACACGTATATTGAAAGTCATGAGAGAAGGCGTTGTACAAAATTTCTGCCAAATCGAATGAGAAAATCCGCCCTCTAGAGGCTCAAAAAGTCAAGATCCTAGATCAGTTTATATGGCAGCTATATCAGGTTATGTACCGATTTGCACCGTACTTAGCACAGTTATTGAAAGTCATAACAGAACACCTCATGCTCAATTTCAGACAAATTTGATAGGAATTGCGCCCTCTAGAAGCTCAAGAAGTCAAGATCCCAGATCGGTTTATATGACAGCTATACCAGATTATGCACCGATTCGAATCATACTTAGTAAAGTGGTTGGAAGTGATACCAAAACACTACGTGCAAAATTTCAGTCCAATCGGATAAGAATTGCGCCCTCTAGAGGCTCAAAAATCAAGACCCAAGATCGGTTGATATGGGAGCTATATCAAAACATTGGCAGATTTGGCCCATTTACAATTCCAACCGACCTACACCAATAAAAAGTATTTGTGCGAAATTTCAAGCACCTAGCTTTACTCCTTCGAAAGTTAGCGTGCTTTCGACAGACAGACGGACGGACATGGCTAAATCGACTTAAAATGATATGACGATCAAGAATATATGGGGTCTCAGACTCATATTTCGAAGTTTCACAAACAGAATGACGAAATAAGTATACCCCCATCCTATGATGGAAGGTATAACAAGCATTAAGTTCAGCCGGACCGAACTTTGAATACCCACCATGTAAACCACCTTTAGTCAAATCCAGACCAAATTCGACAAAGACATTGAGTGGTCTAATAAATACAAATCACTGTTCAATTTTGGTTCAATATTGATCTTGTTCGCAGCTATATCCAAATATAGACCGATCTGAACCATATAGGACACGGATGTCGAAAAGCCTAACATAAGTTAATTAGACAAATTTCAGCGAAATCGAATAATAAAGGCACCTTTATTATTCGACCAAAACCTAAAACCGAGAGATCGGTCTATATGGCAGCTTTATCTAAATCTGGACCGATCTAGGCCATCTTCAAGATTGATATTGAGGAGTCTTACACAACTCACTGTCCCAAATTTCAACGAAATCGTACAATAAATGCAACTTTTATGGCTCCTAGACCTTAAATCGAGAGATCGGAAATGGGGAAAAAAAGTCGAAGGGCCTAACATAACTTACTGTCCCAAATTTCAGCGAAATCGGAAGAAAAATGCGCTTTTAATGGGCCTAGGAATTTAAGTCGGGAGATCGGTCTATACGGCAGCTATACCCAAATCTGGATCGATCTGAGTCAAACTAAGGAAAGATGTCGAGAGGCCTAACACAACTCATCACCTAAAATTACCACAAAATCGGATAATAAGTGTAGCTTTTATGGGTCTTAGACCTTACATTGGCAGATCGGAGTATATGGGGGCCATATCAAGATTTAGTCCGATGTAGCCCATCTTAGAACTAATCCGGCCTATGGACAAAAAAATTAATATCTCTATTTTTAAAAAGTTGTAGCAGGATTTCAGCAAACAGCCGGTCAGGCGGACAGACGATCAGGCACTCAGATGGACGGAAATGGCTTCATCGTCTGAGATTTTTACGACGTTCAATAATATATACAATATTGCAAACGGAATGACAAAATGAATATACCCCCATCCTTCCGTGGTAGGAATAAAAAACAAGCCTCTCGGCCCATTAATGACTGTTTGGCAAGCAATTCAATATTTGACATGCTTAAGGGGACCAACTTTCAGGCTCTGGACTCACTTGGGTCCCCAAATTATGCATACTTATTGGAAAACACCCCAACATTGACTATGAAAAGTTTAGTGTACATATCTTTATCCATTCAAAAGTTCCAGAATTATTTTCAAGATTTTTCGATTTGGCGACACTGGACACACGTCTGCGGAAATCACGATAGCGCTCGAATGCGTAAAGCTAGCCGCTTGAAATTTTGCACATTTTTCATTGTGCTTCTTAGTGTACAATACACTGCTACAACAACAACAACATTTATGTAGGTCATTGGGGATTGAACCATATCAGTTAAAATTTGGATTTAGCCCCCATATAAATTGATCCCCTGCTATGACTTTATGAGCTCCTGGAAGCCGCAGTTGTTACACTATTTGGCTGAAAATTTTCAAGTAATATTTTGTTACGACTACCAACAACTGTGTCCAATACGGTACAATTCTGTCTATAACCTGATATATCTTCCGTACGAACCGATCTCCCGATCTGACTTCTTGAACCCCTAGAATCTGCAATTGTTGTCTGATTGAGCTGAAATTTTGCACATGGTCGTCTGTTTTTACTGTACTGTAAGGTTTTTTATGATAGATATCATACGTGCCAAGTACTGTTCGAATCGGTCCAAAATATGATATAGCCTCTATAGGGCGCAATTCTAATCCGATTTGGCTGAAAGACCATGACTTTTCCTACCACCTTCAATCTACGTGCCAAATATGGCCTGAATCACTCCATAGTCTGCTGCAGGTCCCAAATAAACCGATCTCCCGATTTGACTTCTTGAACCCATATAGGGCTTCACTGAAATTTTGCACAATGACTTCTACTATGGTATCCATGATCCAAACCCAGAATGGCCAGAATCGGTCCATAACCGTATATTGCCTCAATACCAAGCAATTCTTATCCATTGTTGGCCTTTAAAGAGATACCAGGCAGAGAACTTGAAAAATGCTATCCCTGCTGGAGGGTATATAAGATTCGACCCGGACGAACGTAGCACGCTTTACCATGTTTTTCGTTGGTTTATTCGTTCGCACATTGGTGCCATTCGTACAATATATACATATATAACACACAGATATACAAACACACCCATACGGATAGCAAGGACATTTGGTTTGATACACATTTGCATAATAAATCTGTTTTCAATAGATTTTCATTGCTTTTTAACATATTCTCATCGTATATGAGTGGTTGAAGAGAGGAAAGCTTACAGTCATCCAAGTCAGATGACTTTTATATGCGATACATAGAGCAAATGAATTCATTTCAATCGATTACTCTGCTACGATGAAGCCTACAGTCGTTTCATACCGCCCAACCGAATATTTCAATTAAAATATTTGCTACTGATTTGTTACATTGTTAATAAGATACTTGAATGGAGATGGAGGCTGGCAAGCAACAAGGAGACAAATTCCATTGATTATCTAAATTCAAGGATGTTGTAATGAAGCATATACAAGTTCTTTCGCTGTAACAGGAGATAGACGAGAGAGAAACCGATGTTGCAGTAAAAAAAATAAGAAAATTCTTCCCCATGTGCTGGTAAATATCTTTGATTTTGCCTGTTCCCATTATCATCTTTAGTATTTAGCTTTAGTATACAGTCAGGTTTCTCTGCCGTATAACAATGTCAACTTTACAAGGTAACTTGGAAGGTACTCCATGTTTGTCGCAGTCAGCCGTAGGAACTTCTTGACTTATTACTCAAACAACCATATGATGGATGGCATACTAGTCTATACAGAAAAACAAATTCTCGATAATTTAAAAATTTTGTTATTAGTAGGATTTTAGCAATGGAAACGAGTCAAAAAACCAAAACTAAGGATGCTATCTTTAAATTTAATTTCCTATTGACTAACGGTAAGATGACTGACATGAACTAAAACAAGTCAATTCGTTCTAAGTTTGGCCGGTCCGAATCTTATTTACCCTCAACCGTGGATCGCATTTGTCCAGTTCTTTGGCCGATATCTCTTTACAGACAAATAAAGAATAATGGGTAAGATTTGCTTTGCTATTTGAGCTATACCAATTGATGAACCGATTGGGGCCATGATGCTTGGTTTGGCTGTTGGAGACCAAAGTGGAATTCATTGTACAAAATTGTATTCCAATCGGATTAGAAACGCCCCCTATAGTGGCTCATGAAATAAAATCGGGAGATCGCTTTATATGGGAGCTATATCAGGTAATGGACCGACCTCTAGCAGCCTTTAGCGGCTCAAGATCGATTTATATGAGAGCTATATCATTATGAAGCGATTTGGGCCATACTTTGCAGAGTGGTTGGAAGTCAAAATAAAACACTTGGTGCAAGTTTAAGCCAAATCGGATAAGAACTGCGCCATCTAGAGGCTCAAGAACTCAAGATCCAATATCGGTTTATAGGGCAGCTATAACAAAAAAACGGTCCCTTATCATTGAGCTTAAGCTTGAATCGGACTGCACTCATTGATAAGTGAGAAGTTTGTCCCTGTATCTTAGTGGAATGCTAATGGGCAAAATTTGCAATTGCGTATCAAAACATAGACAATCCCAACCGACCTGCACTAATATGAAGTTGTTATGCAAAATTTCAAGAACCTAGCTTTTGTCCTTCGAATGTAAACTTATTTTCGATGGACAGACAGACAGACGGACAGACAGACAGACGGACAAACAGACGGTCAGACAGACGGACAGATAGAAAGACAGACAGACGGACAAGCAGACGGTCAGACAGACGGACAGATAGAAAGACAGACAGACAGACAAGCAGATGGACGGACAGACAGACAGACGGACAAGCAGACGGACAGAAAGACGGACAGACAGACGGACACACAGACGGACAGACAGACGGACAGACAGACAGACGGACAGTCAGACGGACAGACAGACGGACAAACAGACGGACAGACAGACGGACAGACAGACAGACAGACGGACAAACAGACGGTCAGACAGACGGACAGATAGAAAGACAGACAGACGGACAAGCAGATGGACGGACAGACAGGCAGACGGACAGAAAGACGGACAGACAGACGGACACACAGACGGACAGACAGACGGACAGACAGACAGACGGTCAGTCAGACGGACAGACAGACGGACAAACAAACGGACAGACAGACGGACAGATAGAAAGAAGGACTGACAGACGGACAGACAGATGCACAGACATACAGACAGACAGATGGACAGATGGACAGATGAACAGACAGACAGACGGACAGGCAGATGGACGGACAGACAGACGGACAGACGGACAGATAGACGGACAGACAGACAGACGGACAGACAGACAGACGGACAGACGGACAGACAGACAGACAGACGGACAGACAGACGGACAGACAGACGGACAGACAGACGGACAGACAAACGGACAAACCGACGGACAAACAGATGGACAGACAGACAGACGGACAGATGGACAGACAGACAGACGGGCGGACAGACAGACAGACGGACAGACATATAGCTTTCATATAGACCGATCTCCCGATAAAGCGTCTGAAGACCATAAAAGCTTTATTTATTACCCGATTTCCCCGAAATTTGCAAGAGAGGGTTATTTTCAGACTCCATAAACCATTAAAGCTTTATTTTTTACCCGATTTCGCTGAAATTTGAAACAGTGAGTCTGAGCCCCACGATATCCGACCTTAATATGGTTCAGATCGGCTTAAAATTGGATATATTTGCCAAAAACACCAATATTTTGTTCACAAAATTGAATATATGTTAGACCACTCAATATTCGTGCTGAATTTGGGTGCATAAGTTATCCAATTTTCACCGGATTGTGACGAAAGGGGATTTACATATATATCCGAGGTGGTGGGTATCCAAAATTCGGCCCGGCCGAACTTAATACCTTTTTATACCCACCACCGAAGGATGGGGGTATATTCATTTTGTCATTCCGTTTGCAACACATCGAAATATCCATTTCCGACCCTATAAAGTATATAAATTCTTGATCAGCGTAAAAATCTAAGATGATCTAGCCAAGTCCGCCCGTCTGTTGAAATCACGCTACAGTCTTTAGGAATAGAGATATTGCGCTGAAACTTTGCACAGATTCTTTTTTTTTTGTCCATAAGCAGGTTAAGTTCGAAGATGGGCTATATCGAACCATATCTTGATATAGCCCCCATATAGACCGATCCGCGGATTAGGGTCTTATTTATTATCGGATTTTGCTGAAATTTCGGACAGAGAGCTGTGTTAGGCCTTTCGACATCCCTCGTCAATTTGGACCAGATCGGTCCAGATTTGGATATAGCTGCCATATAGACCGATCCGCCGATCTAGATCGATTAAGACTAGCATATAGCTCCCAAACTTAGCACATTTTAAATTATTTAATTTTTGGCCTTTAGAGCTTATGAAGGTCACAACATTTTTAACAGGGAAGTTTCTAAAATCTCTGACATCCATGCAATATATGGTTTAAATAGGACCATATTTGGTTTCATTTGGACCATTATTATTTTCTTTGGAGCGGTGAGTATTTTTGAACCCCTCAAAAATTGTTCTCCATATGTTTACCCTTGTTTTGGGTTGGCAAAATGCGTCTTTTGCATTACATATCGAGTAATTTCGGCTCCGCCTCACTTAATGACTTTCTACGTGTTTACTCCCCGTATTTAATTTCTTCACATTTCTCATTTATCTCAATTCCATTTTTACCACTCTAAAAGATAAACTAATTAGCTATACGAATCCACCAATGCAAAAATGGAAAATATAAAAGCCAAGTAGCTAACAATTCCAAGTATTCACAATTTCTCTTCCATTGACAGCCCTGGCGTATATAAACTGGTCATTTATTAATTAAACTCTGTTGAAGTGTAAACAAACTTTTCAAATCAACAAATTGTCCTGGCGATTATGATGTGAGTGCAAAATTTGAAATGAATTTCACAGTTTTAATGAAGGCCCAAGTTCTTTTCACAACTCTGTTGTGCGATTTTCTCAGTCGTGGGGCTGACGTTCACATTTCTTCTCGCTGATGAGACGTTGAATGTCCTTTTCCGCTATTGTTGACGTGGTCGTCTTACCTGAATCAAAGTGATTGTTGCCCATTGTTCTCTCGTTGTGTTTTCCATTGTTGTTGTTGTTGTTGTTATTTGATGTAATTTGATTACATTGAACAAAAATAACAACAACGAACAACAAATAAGAATAACAAAAGCAAACTTTTGTATAATTGAATTTTTATTATTACTTTGCACACAGCGCAACAATGTAAACACTCGCATACACACACATTCTCTCTCTCTCTCTCGCACACACACACACACACTCCCGCACACAATACCTTCGCATTCATAAACACAGTTAGGATAATCACTAACGCTGTCACGGAGGGAGAAATCCGCCGGCTAAACGCATCCAATCCAAAGAAGACAATTTCATAGCAATCCTCTAAGATGACGCCCAAGACGCCACAGAGTGGCTGCGACACGCGACAAAGATGATGGGGCGGCCAAGGCAAGCGAATCGCAAATTGATATTAAGTGAAATTGAAAAAGTTTTCTGATGTATTTTTTCTTTCCTTTCATCTGCTGTGTCCCTTTTCTCTAGCACAAATTATATTAGCAACAACGTTCACCTTACCCCCCAGTAACGGGAATCGCATTTTTTTAATTTTCAACTAAGAGCTTGGTATTCAGAATAAAACTATCGTTGAAAGCCCAACAAGGACACTGCGGTAAAATTCGGCATTCATTTGGGTAGTTTGGAATAATTGAAATGAAATTTTAAAAATTAGAAGCTAAGAACGAAACTGGAGAAAAAATTATTGTAAAAGTTGCCAAACAAAAACCCATTAAGTTCTGTCGGCCAGGTATTGGAGTACCTACCACCATGGATGCAATTCGAATCCTACATTGCAAATACATGTGCAAATGGCAGCTAAATATATCCAACTATGGACCGTATTTACCAAGGTTAGGGTGGCAAAGCTTTTTTTTAACGACAAATTCTAAGATTTAAACCCAGGCGTCATACCTTAACTTGATATAGCTAGCATATAAACCAATCTCCCGATTCGACATATTGAGCCCCTGAAAGGTCCAATTTTTATCCGATTGGGCTAAAATTTTCCACATAGTGTTCTGGTATGACATCCAAAAATCGTAACAAGTATCGTCTGAATAGGTGTAGAACCTAATATAGTTTCCATATAAACCTACCTCCCGAATTATACGTATTGAGCCCCTGGAAGTAATGTTTGTCCGATTTAGCTGAAAATTTGCAGGTAGCGTTCTGTTACAGCTTCCTAAAAACTGTGGTAATTACGATTCAGTTCAATAACCTGTTAAAGCTCCCATACAAACCAATATCTGTCCTGATGGGCGATGGCCCATGGCCAACGAGCTTGGCATATAACCATGAAAGACTAAACTGGTCCTTTTCACCAGGGGAAGGAATCTGGATGTTTTTAAGAGACCTGTTCTGGATGGGATGGAGCTAACGCTCACGACTATCGGAGGTCGTAGTTGAAGTGGAATGTGGAAAATTTCATTCAATCGGGAAAATTTTATACAATCGGGATTGTACAACCCATGTGCTGCAATCTGCCAACTGACAGCTATATCGTAAAGCTTGACATCTTCGAGGTTATACGTACTCGGAACGTTTTGACATACGAGCGATATTTGTGTTGTTTACAGTAACTTTAAAGCTTAATCTCGCCGAAAAAATAGAATTAAATCGTTAACATTTTCGTGCGATTATTTTTTACAACTTTTGATGTGGAATAACTCAACAACAGTGCATCGATGAACTTAATTCAGTTTTTGGCGATGAAGCTCCATCGAGGACCAGTGTTTATCGATGGTATGGTAGTAGGTAGGTAGGTAGGTAGTTCACTCCAAGACGAATTTCGTGAAGGTCGTTCAAAATCATTGAAGCTGTGGGCCAACTGACATTGTAAGATCGTCATGTGACCTATAGTGAGATGGAGACAACCTTAGGCATTAGTGGGACCAGCATACATTCAATATTGCACGAATATTTGACCGTCAAAAAAATATGTTTGAATTGGATCCCACATAAATTGCCAATAATAAAAAAGGCTCGTGTCGATTGGTTGAAAGAAATGCTCCAAAAATACGAAACAACTGCATTTTTAAGCACTAAAAACATCAATTTGATGAGTCATCCGCTGTATAGTTCTGACTTGGCACCGAATAACTTCTTTTTATTCTCTTACGAAAAAAATAAAATGAGAGGTCAACGTTTTTCGACACCAGAAGAAAAGGTTGATGCGTCCAGAATGCTTGTTTTGTTGGGAGGCCACCGTAGCGCAGAGGTTAGTATGTGCGCCTGTGATACTGAAAGCCTGGGTTCGAATCCTGGCGAGACCATCAGAAAAAATATCAACGGTGGTTTTCCCATCCTAATGCTGTGAGGTACTTTGCCATATAAAACTTCTCTCAAAGAGGTGTCACACAGCGGCACACCGTTCCGACTCGGCTATAAAAAGGATCATTGAGCTTAAAACTTGAATCGGACTACACTTATGATATGTGAGAAGTTTGCCTCTGTTCCCTAGAGTAATGTTAATGGGCAAAATTTGCATTTTTTATTTGCAATATTTGTTTTTGTGTTCTCTAATCCGGAAATATAAAAGGCAACCCTCGTATATATATACCTTATTGGGTCCCACATCAATATTTCAAGGTGTTACAAACCGAATAACTAGATTAATATACACCCATCCTATGGCGGAGGGTATAAAAAAGACAGACGGACAAAAGATAAGGGAAGAAAACACAAATAGACGAACATAGCAAAGGATCTTTCAGCCATTTCGTCTGGAATTAGAAGAAGAATTAGTTACAGACGGACCTTTTTTTACCAATTTTCGTCATAATCCGGTGAAAAATGCATAATTTATGCCAATAGCATTTTTTTCGAAAAATAGTCCGATTTGGATCAAATTCGACACGGATATTGAATGGTCTATTATGTATAAGTCATTGTTGAATTTAGTAGAACAAAATATTAGTCTTTTTGGTAGCAATATCCATATATAGACCTATCTGAATCATAAACGACACGGATGTCAAAAAGCCTAACATAAGTCACTATGTAAAATTTCAGCGAAATCGGATTATAAACGTGCCTTTTAAGGGGCCAAGACTTAAAATCGAGAGATTGGTTTATATTTCAGCTATATCCAACTCTGAAGTGATCTGGGCCACATTGAAGGGCTTAACGTAACTCACGGTCCCAAATTTTGGTCAAATCGGACAATATATGCGCCTTTTATAAGCCCAAAACCTCAAATCAAGAGATCGGTCTATATGACAGCTATATCCAAATCTAGACCGATATGCGCCATATTGAAGAAGTATGTCGAGGGGCTTAACTTAACTCACTGTCCAGAATTTCGGGGACATCGGACAATAACTGCGCATTCCATGGACGCAAGACCTTAAATCGAGAGATCGGTCTATATGGCAGCTGTATCCAAATCCGGACCGATCTAGACCAAATTGAAGAAGGATGTCGAAGGGTCTAACATAACTCACTGTCCTAAATTTCAGCAAAATCGGATAATCAATGTGGCTTTTATGGGCCCAAAACCCTGAATCGAGAGATCGGTCTATATGACAGCTATATCCAAATTTGGACCGATCTGGGCCAAATTCAACAAGGATGTCAAAGAGCCTAACGAAAATCACTGTCCCAAATTTCGCAATAAATGCGCCTAAGATGGGCCCAAACCCTTAAATCGAGGGATCGGTCTATATGGCAGCTATATCAAAATCTGTACCGATCTGAGACAAATTGACGAAGGATGTTGCAGGGCCTAACACAACCCACTGTCCTAAATTTCATCAAAATCGGATAATAAATGTGGCTTTTATGGGCCTATGAACCTTAATCGGAGGATCGGTCTATATGGCAGCTATATCCAAATCTCAACCGATCTAGGCCAAATTAACGAAGGAAGTCGAAGGGCCCAACGCAACTCATTGTCCCAAATTTCAGCGAAATCGCATAATAAATGTCGCTTTTATGGGCCTAAGCACCTAAATCGGCGGATCAGTATATATGGCAGCTATATCCAAATCTGGATCTATCTAGGCCAGGTAATAAATGTGGCTTTTATGGGCATAAGATCTGAAATCGGCGGATCGGTATATATGGGGGCTATATCAAGATATAGTCCGCTACATGCCATCTTCGAACTTAACAAAATTTCAGCTCAATATCTCTATTTTTAAAGACTGTAGCGTGCTTTCAACAGACAGGCGGACAGAAAGACGGACATGGCTAGATCGTCTTAGATTTTTACGCTGATCAAGAATATATATATTTTATAGGGTCGGAAATGGATATTTTGATGTGTTGCAAACGGAATGACAAAATGAATATACCACTATCCTTCGGTGGTGGGTATAAAAAGAACTAGCCCTAATCGGGCTCGTTACATTGAAAATTCACTTTACTTTTTGCCCACAGTTGCTTCTCCATTGACAATAGACTGTCTATGTTTGTTTTCCCATCGTTCGTCCCAAAGAAGCTTTATTTGTTCACATCAGGTTTGTGAATATCGTTAACGCTCATTAATTCCAGTATTGAAAGAAGACCAAGGTTTACATCCGATCTCGCAAACATGTCCGCCTTCTCATTTCCTAAAATATGCTAATGTTCAGAAATGGTTATGAACGCATGAAGGCAACAACTTAAGATTTTACACAAAATGCAAATTTTCTCCCTGAACATTCCACTAAGGAACAGGGGCAACCCCAACACAAGTTCCCCTTAAAAATGCTGCTAGACTATCGCTGTAAACACAGATGATAGATGGATGTTTTTCCTTTGGATAGAACAATCTATCTTAGCTTTCGTAAGAACTTCCACCTGGAAAATGCCTGGTCCTCATCGCACCATCTATACCATCTATAAATGTTGCTCATTTTCGCCATCACAAGTAAGACAAGAACCAGTGAAGTTCAGAGCATGGCCGAATCATGTATACCCACCAATATAGATGCTACTAAACATTTACACAAATAAACTCTGTGTTCCCGGATTATTTTGTTAAAATAATCGATTTCAATTTGGAGCAGAAATTTTATAAACCTATCTGTGCAACGTTTGGTATGGAGAACATAAGTCTACAACACATCACAAATTTCAACAAAATCCATCAATATCTGAAGCTTTAAGAGGCTCAAGAAGTCATCAGAGAATCGCTTTATAAGGGGCTTATTTAGACGGTTTATTTCAGACAAATCGGACAACAAATTAGGATTTCCTATGAATCAAAAAGTCATTCATTCAGAGGATCAGCGAATACGGGAACCATAAGCAATATAGCCTTTTCACTCCTAAATGAATAAAGATATTCCAGTGTATATCTTTATTCGTTGAATGGCCTCCAAAGTTACGTACACCTCCCCATGGTGCAGGGTATAATGAACTCTCTGGATTAATTCTTTTTGCTTAAAATTTATTTGATTAAAAACCCATAAATTGTTCTCTCGTTAAAACCCACACCACACTTCCAGCAAATGCATTAAACCACATTCACTTTCGATCATCCTTCGTCATAATCGAAACTACATGCTGGTATGTTGGAATTTTCCAAACACTCCACATCCATCAAGGTAATCCATATTAGTCCCAATGGCCGTCAGACACCAAACAACAACAACAAAAAAAAACAACTCTCTTCAGTGACCAACTTCAATGAGCAAATGAATGAAAATGAATGTGTTTTTCATTTCAGAAGTTCAGCTATGTGTAATTATCTTGTTGTGGAAAAATTCAATTACGAACTGCAGTAGTATTCTCTTTTTTGCCAAAGAAATTTAGCCATCACCTGCATGCATTTGGGAGCTAAGTGTGCATGTACCTCATTGATTCCACCGTTGCAGTAGCAGTTCATTGAAATGCCTCGCAAAGGACAGCCGTTGCACTCTAATGAGCCGCGCATAATGCATGCAAAGTTCACATACACTGACCCCCGTCAGTCCATTAGCCTCTTTCTCTGTCATAGATTACGCAGCAAATTTTCTTTTTTTTTTTTTGTGAACAGTCGAACATTTGCTCCAAACGCATATGAGTACTTGGATGATGTGCCTCCGTTTTCCATGTGCCGTCAGAGCGTATTAAACAACGGGGTAAATATCTGCCACTAATTGCCAGAGGATGCTTGGGGTTCTGTATTTATTTGGTTTTTCAATGATTTTTTGATAATCGCCTCGTGCAGATACGAAATGTAAACAGTGGTACAGAGTTGCCACAAAGTGAAAAAAGCAACATGAAGCGTGACTAATTTAGAACAGACTTCAACATGGCCATTCAAAATTCGTTGAGATGTATTAAAACTAGGAAAAGCGTGATAAGTTCGGCGGGGTCGAATCTTGGGAACACACCACCATAAATTCTGCTACAATAGTGAAGCTATATCTGGTTATAGACCAATTTGGACCGTACTTGGTGCAGTTGTAACGAGTCATAACAGAACAGTATGTGCAAAATTTCAACCAAATCGGACGAAAATTGCGGCTTGTAAGGCCTCAAGAAGTCAAATCGGAAAATCGGTTTGTATGGGAGCTATATCAGATTATAGACCGATTTGGGCGGTACTTGGCACAGTTGTTGGAAGTCATAACAGAACACTATGTTAAAAATTTCAGCCAAATAGGATGAAAATTGAGGCTTCCAGAGGCTCAAGAAGTCAAATCGGGAGATCGTTTTATATGGGAGCTATATGAGGTTATACACCGATTTAGACCATACTTGGCACATTTATTGGAAGTCATAACAGAACACTATGTTCAAAATTTCAGTAAAATGTGATGAAAATTGAGGCTTCCTGGGGCTCAAGAAGTCTAGTCGGGAGATCGGTTTATATGGGAGCTATATCAGGTGTTTGGCCAATTTAGACCTTACATAGCACAGTTGTTGGAAGTCTTACCAGAACACTATGAGCAAAATTTCAGACAAATTGGACAAAAATTGCTCTCTCAAATAGGGAGATCGGTTTATATGGGAGCTATATCAGGTTCTTGGCCGATTTGGACCGTTCTTGACACAGGCTTTGAAAGTCATATAGTACTCGCACTCATGTTCGTCATGATAATTTAAATCGCACTTTTAATTATTGTATATATTATCTGCCTTCTTTAAGATTTCATCTCGCTTCTGATCTTTGTTTTTTTTTTTTGGATTCACTGTCCCACTGTCTCTGTCAACTATGCCGATAAAATGTGAACAAGAAAGACACTCAATTTTTAGCTGCCGACGGCTGAATCCACAGCAAAATCGTCACTATGCAATAAAAATTTACTTCGAGCACAGCAACAACAACGACAGACGAATGAACAAAACGAAAGAACCTCGTGAAATTTCATTCGAAACTATCACTTCGAAAGTATCCAAAGCAAATGAAACAACAAAAACCACAATAACAATACGTATTCGCGCTCGTTAACAGTAGACCATACAGAGTGACCTTTAGCCCGTACTTGGTGCGAGTACTTAATGAGAGAAAACAACTATGTGATCTCAGCGTAAGCTAAGTCTCTACTAGGGGGATATAATAGGAGGGATTTAAACATTAATGAAAATGAAATTAAATATTAACAAAATCCTAATTCCCGGGGAATTTTTTTAGAAAATATTTATAAAGCAAATAAATACAATTTTTTGGGAAAACACAATAAAGTCTAGAGAAACTTTGCAATGAAAATAATATTAAAAATACAGTTTAAGTTGAAAAGGGAACTCTACTTAAGAAAATATTTAAGTATTTCTTACAAATCAAATTTTTAAATTTTGCAGATAAAACAAACGTTTAAAAGAATTTCTATCAAAATCAAAATTTCTCAAAGAAAATCGATTTTTTTTTTAGAAAATCGAATTTCAATGGTATTTCCTTTGAAAGACAAAATTTGACGAAATTCTTCCACCAAATAATGTTTCTAAAAATTTGCAATTTTGTGCACATAATTTATTAAAATGAACATTTTTTGAGCAGATCAAATGCAATGTACATTCCCAGCTAACCAAATGTCTGATGTCAGATAAATCTGAACAAATTCGGAAATCTTCCGACAAGATCTTGCAGAGATCTTTGTTCCGAATTCTGTTCGACATTCTGAAAGAATGTTTTTCCCAAAATTTTGAAAGAATTATGAACGATGCCTGTTTGGGGTTTTTAATGTTTCTTAAGACAGTTTGGAAGGCATTCTGAACTACTTCTGCACTTTATGTTTACAGGAATTTTTGTTCTATAAGTTCTAAAAAAATTCGAAACTATGTCTAAATGTCCTGTGGTAGAGGTTTTTGAAGTCCGTTCGAATATTTATGTCTATTTTTTTATACCCACCACCGAAGAGTGGTGGGTATTTTGTCATTCCGTTGTAACACTTCGAAAAATCCATTTCCGACCCTATAAGGAATATATATTCTTGATTAGCGTAAACATCTAGCCATTTCCGTCCGTCTGTCTGTCCGCCTGTACGTGTGTCTGTCTGTCTGTCCGTCTGCCTATCTGTCTGTCCGTCTGTATGTCCATCTGTCTGTCTGTCTGTCTGTCCGTCTGTCTGTCCGTCTGTCTGTCCGTCTGTCTGTCCGTCTGTCTGTCCGTCTGTCTGTCCGTCTGTGTGTCCATCTTTCTGTCTGTCGGTCCGTCTGTTGAAATCACGCTACAGTCTTTAAAAATAGAGATATTGAGCTCAAATTTTTCACAGATTTTTTTATTGTCCTTAAGCAGGTTAAGTCCGAAGATGGGCTTTATCGGACTATATCTTGATATAGCCCTCATATAGACCGATCCGCCGAGTTAGGGTCTTAGGCCCAAAAAGCCACATTCATTATCCGATTTTGCTGAAATTTGGGACAGTGAGTTGTGTTAGGCCCCTCGATATCCTTCTACAATTTGGCTCAGATCGGTCCAGATTAGGATATTGCTGTCATATAGACCGATCTCTCGATTTAAGGTCTTGCACCCATAAAAGCCGCATTTATTGTCAGATTTTGACACAATTTGGAAGAATGCGTTGCGTTAAGTCCCTTGACATGCTTCTACGATATGACACTGATCGGTTCAGATTTGGATATAGCTGGCATATAGACCGATCTCTCGATTTAAGGTTTTGGGCCCATGAAAGGCGCATTTATCTCCGATGTCGCCGAAATTTGGAACAGTGAGTTACGTTGAGCCCCTCGACAAATTTCTGCAATTTGGCACAGATCGATGAAGATTTACATATAGCTGACATATACACCGATCTGTCGATTTAAAGATTTCTGGCCCACAAAAGGCGCATTTATTGTCCGATTTTGCTGAAATTTGGGACAGTGAGTTGTGTTAGGCCCTTCAACATCCTTCTTCAATTTGGCTCAGATCGGTCCAAATTTTTGTTGGAGGCCGTCGTAGCTCAGAGGTTGGGATTTTCGCCTATGACGCTGAGTGACTGGGATCGAATCCTTAAGAAAACATGTTATCCCTCATATTTTTGAGGTTATATGCCATGTAAGAACTTCTCCCCAAAAATGTATCGGCGCCCCGTATGGACTCGCCTATAAAAAGAAAATCCTTAATGGAATACTTTAGAGCGAGCTTGTAATTGGAATCATCGAAAAACACAATCGAATTCTAAAAGAATTATTTCAGAAGTAGGCTGGAATTCGTTCAGACATGTCGAAAAGTACATCCGAGCACAACAATAAAAAAAATTTGCCCATGAACATTCCGCTAAGGGGTAGGGGTAAACTTCTCACATATCAATGAGTGCTATCCGATTTCATTTTAGCTAAATCTAAAATTGGAAACCAGGGTACATATGTATATTCTTGATCATCTTGAAATTCTAAGTCCATTTAGCCATGTCCGTCCGCCTGTTGAAAGCATGCTAACTTTCGAACGAGTGAAGCTAGACGTATCAAATAAGGTCTGAATCGCTCTATAGCCTGATACAGCTCCCATATAAACCGATCTTCCGATTTTGCTTCTTGAGCCCTTTAATGGTGAATCTTTCCCTCATACACTCCAAACACTGGCTCGTCTATTTTCGCAAGTACCTATGCCTAAGAACCATATTACAACACGGGTAGCTTCAGTGTAATCTTCGTCTGTCGAGAGGTGGCCTTGATTCTAAAGTGCCTACATAATCGAACGTAGCATCTTTACTAGTATTATTCTTCGCTTAAGTAATCACGCTTTTGCTTATTTATAAATTGGCATTTATCTTCTACTCTCCTCCTATAATCTCTGACACCATATTTCGAGATGTTTCTCACCACTTGATTTTTCCATCAAGCTCTTTGCCGTCCCAGTTTGCGCGTACCGTCGTGATCACCTTCAAAAGACGCCTTTGCTGGAGCTTCTTCATTCATTCTGACAGCATGACCAAGCAAACGTAACTGTTGTATTTTGATACGTTTAACTATGCTAACGTCGTCATATAGCTGATACAGTTCATGGCTCATACGACGCTGATACTCTCCATCAATGAAAACTGGTCCATAAATTAGACGAAGAATTTTTCTCTCAAACACTCCAAACACTGCCTCGCCTGCTTTCACAAGCTCGCATGCCTCGAAACCAAATAAGAACACGGTTAGTGTGATCTTCGTTTGTCAGGAGGTGCCCTTGTTCCCAAACTGCTTACTCAATCCAAAGTAGCATCTGTTTGGCAGTACTATTCTTTATTTCAAAACTAGTGTAATTCGTTTCGGTTACAGTGGCGCCAAAGTAGATAAAATAGCTGACTATTGATAAATTTGCCAATTTTTCCATAAAATGGAATAGCATTGCATGTCTCTCTTACAGCCACCACAGCCTAATTCTTTTACAGCCAATACAACTTAGGCCACGAATGAATCGTATCAACAATAATGATGTTGATCCTATCAGTACAGGTAAATAATTTATTTTTTTTTATTTTTACCGCTAAACCAAACATAAACATCATTAAAAATTTATACACCTCTGGCAAAGGTAAACAGTAAACAAAAAGGTAAACAAAAGTGTTTACAGAGAACATTTTAAAATGTCTATAGAATCTACGCTCTGAAGGAATGGTAAGCATTATAATGTAGTTTACATTATCACACTTAAGTCAAGAAGTTGTTGCTTGAACCTACTATGACCCACACTTATGTTCGAAATACAAAGGAAAACAAGTAAAAGAGTGCTAAGTTCGGCCGGGCCGAATCTTATATACCCATCACCATGGATCGCGTTTGTCAATCCCATCCGACCTAACCTTATTTGGTAGAGTTATTGAAAGTCATAATAAAATACGTCATGCCAAATTTCAGCTAAATCGGATAGGAATGGCGCCCTCTAGAAGCTCAAGAAGTCAAGTCCCCAGATCGGATTATATGACAGCTATATCAGGTTATGGCGCCCCGGTAGCCGAGTTGGTAGCGTGCTTGAATTACCAGTGCAGGTGTCGTGGGTTCGCTTCGCTCCAGAAGCCTTGGTCTGTCGCTATTGTGGTATCACAATGGACTTAAAATTCTCTAAGTGAACCTGTGAAGGACTATCACTTTTACTTAACCTAACCTATATCAGGTTATGGACTGATTTAAACCATACCTGGCACAGTTGTTGGATATCATAACAAAATACTTCGGGCAAAATTTAATTCCAATCGGATAAAAATTGCGCCCTCTAGAGACTCGAGAAGTCAAGACCCAAGATCGGTTTATATGGCAGCTATATCAGGTTGTAGACTAATTTTAACCACACTTAGCACAGTTGTTGGAAGTCATGACAAAAAACTTTGTGCAAAATTTCATTTCAATCGGATAAGAATTGGCCCTCTAATGGCTCAAGAAGTCAAGATCCTAAATCCGTTTATATGGCAGCTTTATCAGGTTATGCACCGTTTTGAACCATACTTGACAAAGTTGTTGGATATCATAACAAAACAAGTCGTGCAAAATTTAATTCCAATCGGATAAGAATTGTGCCCTCTAGAGACTCAAGAAGTCAAGACCCAAGATCGGTTTATATGGCAGCAATATCAAAACATAAACCGATATGGCCCATTTACAATCCCAACCGACCTACACTAATAAAGGGTGATTTTTTTGAGGTTAGGATTTTCATGCATTAGTATTTGACAGATCACGTGGGATTTCAGACATGGTGTCAAAGAGAAAGATGCTCAGTATGCTTTGACATTTCATCATGAATAGACTTACTAACGAGCAACGCTTGCAAATCATTGAATTTTATTACCAAAATCAGTGTTCGGTTCGAAATGTGTTCATTCACCGTTCAGCGATGAGGCTCATTTCTGGTTGAATGGCTACGTAAATAAGCAAAATTGCCGCATTTGGAGTGAAGAGCAACCAGAAGCCGTTCAAGAACTGCCCATGCATCCCGAAAAATGCACTGTTTGGTGTGGTTTGTACGCTGGTGGAATCATTGGACCGTATTTTTTCAAAGATGCTGTTGGACGCAACGTTACGGTGAATGAACACATTTCGAACCGAACACTGATTTTGGTAATAAAATTCAATGATTTGCAAGCGTTGCTCGTTAGTAAGTCTATTCATGATGAAATGTCAAAGCATACTGAGCATCTTTCTCTTTGACACCATGTCTGAAATCCCACGTGATCTGTCAAATACTAATGCATGAAAATCCTAACCTCAAAAAAATCACCCTTTAAGAAGTATTTGTCCAAAATTTCAAACCGCTAGCTTTACTCCTTCGAAAGTTAGCGTGCTTTCGACAGACAGACGGACGGACAGACGGGCGAACATTTCGAGTAGTTACACACAGAATGACGAAATTAGAATTCCCCCATCCCATGGTGGAGGGTATAAAAATTATTATTCATTCCACCATAGGAAGCAATGCATATTAACTAACTGAGTTGATATTGCCATGTCCGCCCGTTTGTCGAAATTACGATAGTGGTCGAACGAATGAAGTTAGCCACTTAAAGATTCGCACAGATACTTCTTATGGATCACATCCGTACCATGGACCATATCCGTACAAGCAAAGTTCCCATATAAACCATAACTCATATAAAACGATCTCCCGAATATACTTCTTGAGACCCTAGAGGGCGCATTTCTTATCCGGTTTTGGCTAAAATCATAATGACTTCTACTATAATCGCCAATATCCAAACCAAGTATTGTCTACTTCGGTTCACAACCTAATATAGCTCTCATATAACCAAATCTCTTGATTTGATTTATTGACCACCCACAGAAATCAATTTGTATCCATTTATTGCATGACCTCCCATTGTCCCTTTCTAGTTTGTGTCTGTATAAACGAAACTGTGCAAACATCTGGACAAACAACATCAATGATGAAGGGTATGTAAAAGATTCGCCCGGCAGAACCCAGAACGTTTTAAGTTGTTGACTGCCTAAGTTCAAATTCCGGTTATCCCCTTACTGATGCTGGCGATATTTGTGAATTTTGTAGGTTTGGAAAACTTAATGATTGATTTACTCCTTCTCTCTCTCTCTCTCTCTCTCTCACTTCAAGTAGTTTATACTTAGTAAATTAAGACTTTCCATCCCTGCAAAAACAAAACCCTGTTGCATTGCGGTTTCCCATATTGTAAGGGCGCGACACGATGATAGCTCGTTTGAAATATTGAGAGAAGTAATCGGTTGAAAAGAAATACAAATACAACAACTGACACCACAAAAGCAATTGTTTTTATCTGGTGTGGTTGTTGTTGTTGTTGCAGTTGCTGTTTTCAGCGATAAAGAACGAAATAAATTCAAATACATACAAACAAATATAAACAAGGCAAACATTTAGTCAATAAACAGACGTGCGTACAAGCATACACAGACGTACATACATACATGCAGTACGTACTATATGTCGATATGAATATGGATTAAACTCTGGAACTGAATGAAATGCGATTATTTTCGTTTACATTTTTCCAAACCAAAAAGAGGGGAAAAAAATAAAAACAGTCTATTTAGAAGTGATTAACCGACGAGGTGTGTTTTCACTTCGGCTGTATGTTATATATCTGAGTGTAACAAATAAAATCCTACAACAACAAAATTTAACGAAGGAGGTACACCGAGTGCGGATAATTAAGTGTTGTTTTGTTTTTTGCTTTTGATTTCCTTGATTAGTTAGTCGTCTGGCATGGATTCGAATATAGGCATTTTTGAACTCGCAAAACTATTGGGAAAGTAAGTGAAGGACATGGTGAGCCGTTGATAAGTGAAAGTGAAATCGTTTTTTTTTTTTTAACATAATAAACTGAAAGTGTAAAAGACAAAAAAAAAGTCTAAACCTAGACGGGATTACGTTGCAATGGAACTCAGAGGCAACCTTTGCCCCTACATACGATTTGAACAATTTAAAAAAAAAATTTTAATTAATAGAATTTTAATGCGATCAATGCATTGAGTGTAATAATTCAAATAAAACACAACATGAATAAATAAACAAAAAATTAACATCATTAAAAAGGTGTAATGACATAAAAAAATTGGTACATCTAGGTTTAGTGGCTTTGACAAAAATGTGGAAACTTATTTTTACATCCTACACCACAACTAACACAACTGTGATATAGAGTATTATAGCTTAGTTAATCGATCGATTTGTTGTCATAATTTTAAAGATTCGAGCCAATGATAAGCCAACTTAATTTACAAATAATAAATTTTCCAACTTTTTAAGGATACATTTCCATTGGTGAAAGATATTTTCCTTGATATAAAGAGTTTTTTATTTCAATATTTAAAACAAAAAATCTCTTTAAAAGTTAATTTACCAACTTTTAAAGAGATTTTTTGTTATGTTATTATTTGTTATTATTCGGAAATTAAGTTGGTTGGGTTACTAAATCCTTAACCTAAGTCTTGTTATAAAGGACGAAAATCTAAAATGAAGGTCAAAATATCATGGAGATTAAAGAAATTGACTTAGGCACAAGACAACAGAGTTACTTAGTTAGAGAAGCAAAATAGCCTTAGAGATAGAATAAGTGTTTAGTTGTTTAAGCTTAAGAACAACAAAAGAAATTAAAAATAAATATTTATAAGTGGAAAGTCATTTGTGAAGTAAAATAAGAATCAACTAGTGCACAGTGGGTTAAAATCGAAAAAATCTAAAAAAATTAAAATTTTTTTTTTTTTTTTTTGATAGAAATGCTCAAAAGCTTTGCAAAAAGTCTACCTGATGTGTATAATATATCCACCGGTATATCTACGGTTGACAGACTAAACATTATAGCAAATTACCCAAAATCTGACGAACATATATATGGGAGCTATATTTACTTCTGAACCGATTTCGAAAAAAAAAAACTTCTCAGATTATGTAGTAGTCGTCGAGGAAAGCGTTGTGCCAAATTTTGGCAAGATTGGTCAAACAATGCGCTTGCAGTGGCTCTTGGGGAGAAAATCTAGCCATATACATATATGACACCTATATTTAAATCTGGGCCGATTTCTATAAAATTCACCAGTTATATTGAGAGTCATAAGAAAATACTTCCTGCAAAATTTTGACAGAATCGGTTAACAAATGAGCACTTTTTTTCAATATTTCCCAAAATCGGACGTACATATATATATATATATATATGGGAGCTATGGCTAAATCTGAACCGATTTCAAGCAAACTCTTCAGATACTGTGGCAGTCGTCGAGGTAAGCGTTTTGCAAAATTTTGGCAAGATGGGTCAATAAATACGCTTGCTGTGATTCTAGAAGTTAAAATCGAGCGATATGTATATATGAGAGCAATATCTAAATCTAAACCGATTTTCATGAAATTCACCAGTAATATTGAAAGTCAAGAGAAAATCCCTCCCGCCAAATTGCGGGAGAATTTTATAGAGATAGAGAATTTTATTGCAATATTATTGGAAATCGGACGAACATATGTGTGGGAGTTATATCTAAATCTGAACCGATTTTGACCACACTGTACTTATATTGTGGTAGTTGTCGAGGAAAGCGTTGTGCAAAATTTTGGCAAGATTGGTTAATAAATGAGCTTGCAGTGGCTCTAGGAGTGAAAATCGGGGGATACATATATATGAGAGCTATATCTAAATCTGAACCGATTTCCATGAAACTCGCCCGTAATATGGGGAGTTGTAAAAAAGTCCTTTCTGCCAAATTTCGAGAGAATCGGTTAACAAATGATCATTTTATTGCATTATTACTGCATATACGGATGAACACATATATGGAAGCTATATCCAAATCTGAACCGTTTTTTCCAATTTCAATGGGCTTCGTCTCTATGCCGAAAAACATGCCCATATCAAATTTGAAGACGATCGGATGAAAATTGCGACCTGTAGTTTGTACACAAATAAACATGGACAGACAGTCGGACCGACAGACAGATGGACATAGCTAAATCGAATCAGAAAGTGATTCTGAGTCGATCGGTATGCTTATCAATGGGTCTATCTCTCTTCCTTTTGGGTGTTACAAACTAATTCACTGAGTTATAATACCCTATACCACATTTGTGGTGTTAGGGTATAAAGAGGGAGCATATATTAATCTGCCCCATGCCATTATGGACATACACCTAAGCCAGTAATCGGCTTGTTGTGCGCTCTAAAAACTATAAACTAACCTCTAAAATGAAAATTTAAGTTAGGAATTCCGTGCTATTTATAAAATCCTTAATTTTTTTCATTACACTCCCCTAAGTTGGTTCATGTCTGATATTGTGTCTTCACCTAAGTACCGGTATCTGTTGGACGCGAAAGCCGGACAATGACAAAGGAAATACTCTAATGTCTCATCATCTTCCCCGCATGCTCTTCACATACTATCACTTGCCCCAGCGATTTTACATAATTGAGTTCGTAGACCTATGTGTCCCGTTAAGATACTAATAGCTGTACTGACCTCCTTCTTACTTCCTTTCAGTAATAGCCTCGTCTTCTCACGATCTGGATCCCCCACATAGGATTTTCGCCATCCTACCGACAGTTTCGCTGTTCCGCAATGTTGCATGCGCTTTCGTCGCCCACTCCTTTAACTCGGACTTCGTCGACCCGAAAGTCTTCGGGTTAACCAGCCCTCAAGCCTTCACCGCCAAATCGTCTGCCCTTTCATTTTCCCTTACTTCGTTATGGCCCGGCACTTAAACGATGTGGATTTTGCCATCCTCAGAGAAGGCGTTAATCTCCTTCTTACACTGCAAGACTGTTCGTGACCTTACCGTCCTGGTTGTTATTGCCCTTATGGCAATTTTACTGTCGGTAAAGATGTTCAGACTTGACGTCCTCGCGTTAGCACCACACCACTTCACGCATTCCGTGATGGCCCAGATCTTCGCCTGCAGGACCGTATTATGGTCAGGCAGTCTAAAACAGATCTCAGTCCCTTGGTTCTCAATGTAAACGCCCAGGCCCACTCTGTCCTCTGGCTTTGATTCATCCGTGTAACATTGTCTTCCAGATGGCATACAGGGGTTCCGTCAATCCAAGACTGTGCCGCTGGCAGCAGTGCCTCACACTCGACTTAAATGTTCATCTCAGGTATCCGATTGGAAAACTCTTCCCTTCCTTCCAGGTTACCTATCGTCGCCTCAATTATGCCGCAATGGTATGAGCTACTCCCATCCCCAATCCATTCTCCCATCGCCTTAAGTCTTATAGCCGCAGTGGCTGCCTCACACTTAATCTGTATGTCAATGGGTCGGATATCTAGAATAGTCACCAAGCGGACATAGCTAAATCGAATCAGGAAGTGATTCTAAGCCGATCGGCATACTTATCAATGGGTCGAGCTCTTCTCTTTCTAAGCATTGCAAACTAATGCACAAAGTTGTAATACCCTGTACCGCAGTGGTGGTGTAGGGTATAATTAGATTTTAGAGAAGATTTATTGATTCAATTTGTCACTATAGCTTTTTCGATTTCTGTTGCGGCTATGGCCCACAGTGCACTGTTGCGGTAGAAACCATATCAACTCATATGTTAGCCATAGATTAAATTTCTTTGTCATTTCATTCCATTATTAAGCATCTAAATTGCATATTATAAAAATGTTTTTATTTAAAAGGTTTGGTTTTATAGCCTTAAAAACTCTAGTCAAAAAGAGCATAATGTCATTTTTTTATCAAACTATAAAATCTCTTAAATTGTCAATATTTTCAACATTCTTTTATTAAAAGCCTCAGCATGTATCATGCTAGTTGGAGTTTGTAACAG
The DNA here is from genome assembly GCF_963082655.1 of Stomoxys calcitrans. Lineage (NCBI taxonomy): Eukaryota > Metazoa > Arthropoda > Insecta > Diptera > Muscidae > Stomoxys > Stomoxys calcitrans. The sequence goes on along the minus strand of NC_081553.1, from coordinate 232,676,537 downwards.
AATTGATAAAACAAAAACAAAACATTTTATGAATTGTCTTTATTGGCTTAATTGGATAAGTTCCAAACATTTGTTATGTTTTAAAAACAAATTAACAAAATGTGGCGATGTAATTTGATTGAAGTTGTGGTTAACTAAAAAAAAAAAAAATATGTAGAAAAGAAAATAAATTGTTTTATGACAACGATATATAACAACATTATTAACCATATGCAAAAACCAGTAAGGAAGGGCAAAAGTCTGGCGGTGTCGACTGTATAAAACGCTACACCTACCCTATAAGTACAAAGTGGGAATTATATCCAATTCTGAACCAATTTTGATGGACCTCGGGAGCTATATCTAATTCTGAACCGATTTCGAGCAAACTTCTTAGATAATGTGATAGTCGTAGAGGAAAGCGCTGTGCAAGATTTTGGCAAGATTGGTCAAAAAATGCGCTTGCTCTGGAAGTAAATAACGGGCGATATACATATATGAGAGCTATATCGAAATCTGGACCGATTTCCAAGAAATGCACCATTAATGTCGAGAGTCATAAGAAAGTCTTTCTTGTCAAATTTCGAGACTTTCGGTTAACAAATGACCATTTTATTGCAATATTACTTCAAATCGGACAAACATATAGGTTGCCCAAAAAGTAATTGCGGATTTTTTAAAAGAAAGTAAATAAATGCATTTTTAATAAAACTTAGAATGAACTTTAATCAAATATACTTTTTTACACTTGTTTTCTAAAGCAAGCTAAAAGTAACAGCTGATAACAGATAGAAGAAAGAATGCAATTACAGAGTCACAAGCTGTGAAAAAATTTGTCAACGCCGACTATATGAAAAATCCGCAATTACTTTTTGGGCAACCCAATATATGCGGGTTTTATATAAATCTGAACCGGTTTCAAGCAAACTTTATACATATTATGGTAGTCATCGACAAAAGCGATGTACAAGGCTTTGGGAAGATTGCTCAATAAATGAGCTTACAGTGGCTCTAAAAATAACAAGTAAGAGCGCGTTAAGTTCGGACAGGCCGGGGCTCAAGAAGCAAAATCGGGAGATCGGTTTATATGGGAGCTGTATCAAGCTTTAGATCGATTCAGACCTTATTGGACACATATGTTGAAGGTCATAGGAGAACCGTTGTACAAAAGTTCGCCAAAACCGGATGAGAATTGAGCCCCCTAGAGGCTTAAGATGTCAAGCTCCCAGATCGGTTTATATGGCAGCTATATCAGGTTATGGACCGATTTGCACCATACTTAGAACAGTTATTTGAAGTCATAACAAAACACCATGTGCAAAATAACAGCCACATCGGATAAGAACTTCACCCCCTAAAAGCTGACGAACTCAAGACCCAAGATCGGCTTATATGGCTGATATATCAGGTTATGAATCGATTTGAACCATATTTAGCATAATTGTTGGAAATGATACCAAAACACCATGTGCAAAATTACAGTCAAATCGGGCGAAAATTGCGCCCTCTAGAGGCTCAAGAAGTCAAGACCCAAGATCGGTTTATATGGCAGCTATATCAAAACATTGGTCGATTTTACCATATTTACCACACTTAGCACAGGTGTTGGAATTAATACCAAAACACAACGTGCAAAACTTCAATCAAATCATACAAGAATTGCGCCCTCTAGAAGTTCAAGAAGTCAAGATCCCAGATCGGTTTATATGACAGCTATATCAAAACATGGACCGATTTGTCCCATTTACAATCCCAACCGGCCTACACTAATAAAAAGCATTTTTGCAAAATTTCATGCGGCTAGCTTTACTCCTTCGAAAGTTAACGTGCTATCGACAGACGGACGGACAGACGGAGGTACAGACAGACGGATGGACATGGCTAGATAGACTTAAAATGACATGAGATCAAGAATATATATACTTTATGGGATCTCAGACACATATTTCGAGGTGTTACAAACAGAATGACGAAATTAGTATACCCCCATTCTATGATGGAAGGTATAAAAATCGGGCGATATATTGTATATATATGAGAGCTATATCGAAATTTAGACCGATTTCCATGAAGTTCACCAGTAATGTTATAAAAAATCCTTTCTGCCAAATTCCGAGACAATCGGTTAACAAATGACCGTTTTATTGCACTATTACTGCAAATCGGACAAACTTATATATGGGAGCTATATTCAAATCTGATCCGATTTTTTTCCAATTTCAATAGAAACGAACTCTAGGCCAAAAAACTTGCCTGTACCAAATTCGAAGACGATCGCATGAAAATTGTGATCTGTACTTTGTAACAATAAATATGGACAGACGGACGGACAGACAGACAGACGGACATACCTAAATCGAATCAGAAAGTGATTCTGAGTCTACCGTTTAACTTATCAATGGGTCTATCTCTCGTCCTTCTGGGTGTTACAAACAAATGCACTCAGTTATAATACCCTGTACCACAGTAGTGGTATGGGGTATAAAAAAAATTGCAATTGCATGTCACTCACTCAACCACATATAGATAAGGCAATAATTAATAATAGAATCTACTGTTATTGGTTTCCATTTTTCAATTAAAAGCTTAGGGCAAGAAAAAAATGCATACTCATGATTACACAATTTGAAGTCTTAGCAACTAAAAACGTGCCAAGTTCGGCAGGGTCGAATATTGGACGCCCACCACCATGGCTTAAAAACAAAGTGGAAAAATTTAATGTACACAAATCAACTTAGAACAAGGACTTACATGTAATCTATTTACCGCACAAAATCAGAAAGAAAACTGAAGTGATTTGCACAATACTTACCATGGATGATGAAGATTATAATAAAACACTACGCGCCCAATTCCAGATCAATTGGATAACAAATATCAAGAAGCCGCAAGTGTTAGCCGATTGTGCTCCTAGACAGACATTTCGACCCAAATATGGATATCAAATTGGTGTCCACCCCTTAAATCCCTTTACTTTGAGCCCCAACGGTATGAACCGTTGGGAGGGTGTTTTGGGGCTGGTGCGGCCACCGGCATTTTGCCTGAAAATAGATAGCAAATTCGTTCTTTACTCCCAAATATCGTTAGTTTGAGCTCCATATTGCTATAGTCGGAAATAAAGTTCAGTTTAAAGGGTGATTTAGGGCGTACCCCCAAAATTGGATATCAAATTCGTTTTCTATTCTCAAATACCTTTCATTCGAGTCCCATGTTGCCATAATGGGTCAGGTTAATTGACCTATTACGAGGTATTTTTAGGAGGAAAAGCGCCACCCTGACCTGAACGCAAATTTTAATGTTATATTTTACTCCCACTACTCCCAAATATCTTTCATTTGAATCCCATATAGCCATGGTCGCCTGATATGCCCATTTTGGGGGTATTTGATGGTATTTTGGGGTATTTGGGGTTGGGATGACTTGCCATTACATGGACTTAATTTTTTATGTCATATTTGTAAACTACTCCCTTATACTTTTCATTAGTTTTTGATTCTACAGAACAAACAAAGTCTCGTATAGTCATGCCCATTTGAGGGTCTTATTGGGGGGGTTGGGTGACCCCCTACACTTCGATCTGATTTTGTATGCCAGATTCGTAATCTACTCCCGAATCTCTTTCCTTAAGTCCCATATTGATATGGACCACCAATATGTCTGCTTTTAGACATTTTGGGGTTACGGCAACTTCTTGGGTATTTGAACCGAATTTTTTATACCATATTCGTATTCTACTCCCCAATACCTTTCATTTGATACCCATATTGTTTTTATCGGTCCACTTGGGATTTTGGGTGGTATTTTTGGGGTAACGGGGAGGGTCCGCCCCTTCCGATATCAACAAATTATAAAGTATATTTCTTCTTCCTGACCATATTCATAATCTACTCCCCAATACCTTTCATTTGAGTTCCATATTGTCATGAACCTATTTAAGAAATTTTGGGGCTGGGGCGGCCCCAGGTACTTGGATCCAACTTTTATTATGAAATTCGTACTCTACTCTTGAACAACTTTCATTTGAATCTCATATTGTCCCGATCGGTCCACTTTTATTTTTGTATAGTACTTTTGGGGTAAGGGGATGGGTCCGTCGCCCTCCCGATATCAAAAATTATATAGCCTATGTTTCCTTCCCGACCAACCTACACAATCATTGAAAATTTCAACATAATCGATTCAGCCGTTTTTGAGTCTATGCGGAACAAGCAAACAAACCGACAAAAAAACAGACATTGAATTTTATACATAAGATGACAACCCACGACTTATGTGCCCACTTCTACCATGTTCTACTTTGCTGGTGCAGGGTATAAGAAACAGGTTTCATGAACAACATCAAGATTCCTAAATAATTACAGATAATGGATATATGGAACTACGGGTGTAAAATGCTTACAACCACACATATGTTAAATACAACAACAGCCGAAGTGAAATGAAATCTTAAGATCAGCACCGTTGCATCAGTTTCACTAATTACTCATATTTGCTAACATAGTATCTTTATTGTTATTAAATACTAAGGTATATATTAAAAAATCAAACAGTTAATTGCTATTATCATTGGAGCATTATAAACGCTTTAGATATTGTCATAAAACGTAGTAAAGAAACTAAAATTATACAAATAAAACTCATTAACCCATTATTCACGAATATGTTAAAAATATGCAGAAATAGAGCTGTTAAATATTTTTTTCCCGTCATATGAGGCAGGGACGTAGGCAGGTTTTTTATGGGGGGGCATCTAAGATCTATAAAACAATAAGAAGGAGGGGTGATTGAGCTCGATACACCCTCCTCTCACCTATGTCTCCGATTAAAGTTCTTATTTTGAGGGAAATTAGTTTTTTTCGTCATGTAAGGCAGGGACGTAGTCAGATTTTTTTTTAAAGTGCGCTAAGAAACCCTCCCCCAACCTACTTCCCTGATAGAAGGTCTTATTTTGGAGAAAATTAGTTTGCCAAAATTCAGCAATTTTCTAATGCTCTAAAATTCGAACAATAATTTTTCTGAAAAATTGGAGTATAATTCCTGGAAATCAGTAATGAAAGGCAAATGATGGGCGGAGCAGCGTTTATAATACCCTATACCACCTAGTCTACGTACTACTTTTATTACATAGAATCTACGTCGAAATCTAGCCAGACGTTAATTTGGGATACCTATTGAAATATCGAATTGAACCTTCAAGATGTTCTTACCATAGGATATAAAAATTTTAATTACGAAATTCAGAAAATAAAATAAAAAAATTGTGGCTACTGCAGCCTCAAAGGCCATATCGGCCGATTTTGGCGAAATTTTGAACACATACTTGAGCATCAAATAAAACACATCATAAAAATTTTTTTAAGGATCCGACAAAAATTTTAACTTTTAAATCCTCAAAAAGCCATATCGGATGAATTATAATTTTGGGAGCTATTTCTAAATCTGAATCGAATATCCCCGAAACAGAGGAGATTGACCAGAACGCCCATTGAACTTTATGACCTTTTTATACCCTACACCACCACTGTGGTAGAGGGTATTATAGCTTAGTGCATTTGCTTGTAACACCCAGAAGGAAGTGACATAAACCCAATGATAAATAAACTGATCGACCCAGAATCACTTTCTGATTCGATTTAGCTATGTCCGTCTGTACATATTATTTTGTGTACAAAGTACAGGTCGCAATTTATTATTGGGTTGCCCAAAAAGTAATTGCAGATTTTTCATATAGTCGGCGTTGACAAATTTGTTCACAGCTTGTGACTCTGTAATTGCATTCTTTCTTCTGTCAGTTATCAGCTGTTACTTTTAGCTTGCTTTAGAAAAAAAGTGTAAAAAAAGTATATTTGATTAAAGTTCATTTTATGCCCACCATCATAGGATGGGGGTATACTAATCTAGCCATTCCGTTTTTAACACCTCGAAATATTCGTCTAAGAACACATAAAGTATATATACACTTGATAGTCTCGACGTTCTGAGTCGATATAGCCATGTCCGTCCGTCTGTCGAAATCACAATTGAGGTCGAACGCGTAAAGTTAGCGACTTGAAATTTTGAACAGATACTTAATATTAATGCATGTCGTTGGATATAGCAAATGGGCCATATCGGTTCAGATTTAGATATAGCTCCCATATAAACCCATCTCCCGATTTGACTTCTTGATCCCTCACAAGCTGCAATCTTTGTCCGATATGACTGAAATTTTGCTTGCGGTGTTCTGTTATGACTTCCAACAACTATGCCAAATACTGTTCAAATCAGTCTATAACCTGATTTAGCTCCTATGTAAACCGGTCTCTCGATCATCCTTGTTCGGTTCCCAGAAGCTTTAATTTTTGCTGGTTTGACAGAAGTTTGATATGTAGAAAATATGGGGTGGTGTGTTCCCAAGATTCGGCCCGGCCGAACTTAGCACGCTTTCACTTGTTTACCTTAAGTTGAGTGCAATGAACTCTACGTATTTCGTATTCAATATTATTCCAGATTTCAGTTTTGTTTAATATATAAAGAGGTTTTGTTTTAGAAACCATTGTACAATATTTCAAGGAACAATAAATGACAATATTTCGGACGTTATATCAACAAATGATAGCATTGTATTTATTGTAAAACAGTTAAAGTGATTTCAATTAACTTTTAATATGTGTGCTAAAAAAGCCCCTTAAACGTTTGTTTCCAGATGTTAGACAACGATCCATTTTCGTAGTTAACAGACAAACGTAAAACATATTTTTATACCCTCCACCATAGGATGGGGGTATACTAATTTCGTCATTCTGTTTGTAACACCTCAAAATATGCGTCTAAGACCCCATGAAGTATATTTATATTCGTGATCGTCATGTCATTCTATCTAGTCGATCTAGCCATGTCCGTCCGTCTGTCCGTCCATCCATCCGTCCATCCATCCGTCCGTCCATCTGTCCGTCCATCCATCCGTCCGTCCGTCTGTCAAAATCACGATAGCGGTCGAACCCGTAGAGCAAACCGCTTTAAATTTTGCACGGATACTTTATAGTGATGTACTTCGTTGGAGATTGTAAATTGGCCATAACGGTTCAGATTTAGATATAGCTCCCATATAAACCGATCTCCCGATTTGACTTCCTGAGCCCCTAGTAGCCGCAATTTTTGTCCGATTTGGCTCAAATTTTGCAAATAGTGTTCTACTTTGACTTCCAATAACAGTACTTAGTACGGTTCAAGTCAGTTTATAACCTGATATAGCTCCCATATAAACCGATCTTTCGATTTAACTTCTTGAGCCTTTACAAACCGCAATTTTTGTCTGATTTGGCTAAAATTTTGTACGTAGTGTTCTGTTATGACTTTCACCAACTGTGCCTAGTACGGTCCAAATCGGTCTATAACCTGATATAGCTCCCATATAAACCGATCTCCCAATTAGACTTCTTCAGTCCTTACAAGCCGCAATTTTTGTCCGATTTGGCTGAAATTTTTCATGCGGTGTTCTGTTATGACTTACAACAAATGCCAAATACGGTCCAAATCAGTCTTTAACCTGATATAGCTCCAATGTAAAGCTTTAATATTTGCTGGTTTGACAGAAGATTGTTATGTAGAATAAAATTATGCCACAGCCACGGTGTAGTTAAAGCCCTGGAAAATGCAATTGTTATCCGATTTAGCTGAAATTACCCACTTAGTGTTCTGTTATGACTTCCAATATGCCTGGTAAGTTCGAAATGGGTGTATAACGTGATATCTGCACTTCAACTGAGTTAATTTTTGTAAATTTTTGGTAGAATCTATGGTGGTGGGTTGCCAGGATTCGGCTCGGCCGAACTTGCCACGTTTTTACATATTACAATTAATTCAGGCATTTTCCTTCAAACTATCAGATTTTTACTACATCATCGTTATTGTGTTTTAAGTTTTCAGCAGCTTTAGTTTGTTTTGACTTTTAATATTTTTTGTTTATATTTTCATTAAAAATATTTCTTCCTTTCTTTGTTCCCAGATTTGTGGCCCACAAAATTCAACAAAATAAATTGGCCACAGATGAATACGAAGTCGTAGATACCATCTATGGCAAAATTAAAGGATTAAAACGCAAAACATTATACGATGAAAATGATAAATATTTTGCCTTTGAGGGAATTCCCTATGCTAAACCACCCCTGGAAGATTTGAGATTTCGAGCACCACAACCCCCCGAGCCATGGGAAGATGTTCTGGATTGTACAAACTACAAGCAAAAACCAATGCAATACCACTTTGTAAGGCGAATGATAGAGGGATCTGAAGATTGTTTGTACTTAAATGTCTATGCCAAAAAAGTAAGTCAAGCTAAAGATGGAAAATTGATTACAAAAACAAAGCGTTGTCTACAAAATTTCTTTTTATACCCACCGCCATAGGATGGGGGTATACTAACCTAGTCATTTTGTTTGTAACACCTCGAAATAATGATCTGCGACCCCATAAAGTATATATATTCCAAATCGTCTCGACGTTCTGAGTAGACCGTCTGTCGAAATCATGATAGAGGTCGAATGCGTAAAGCTAGCCGCTTGAAATTTTGCACAGATACTTAATATCGATGTAGGTCATTGCTGATTGCAAATGGGCCATATTGCTTCTGATTTAGATATAGCTTCCATATAAACAGATTTAGCGATTTGATTTCTTGAGTCCTTACAAGCCCCAATTTTTGTTCAATTTGTCTGAAATTTAGTATGTAGTGTTCTCTCATGACTTTCATCAACTGTGCCAAGTACGGTTTGAATCGGTATATAACCTGATATACCTTCGATCTCCTGATATGACTTCTTGAGCCCTTACAAGCCACAATTTTTGTCCAATTTGTCTGAAATTTAGTATGTAATGTGTTTTTACGACTTTCAAAAACTCTGCCTAGTACGAATCAAATCGGTCTATAACCTGTTATAGTTCCCATATAAACCAATTTCCGGATTTGATTTCTTGAGCCCCTTGAAGCCGCAATTTTTGTCTGATTTGGCTCAAAATTTGCAGATAGTGTTATGTTATGACTTCCAATAACTGTGCCAAGTGCGGTTCAAATCGGTATATAACCTGATATAGCTCCCATATAAACCGACCTACCGATTTGATTTCTTGAGGCCTTACAAGCCGAAATTTTTGTCCGATCAGGCTAAAATTTTGCATGCAATGTTCTGCTACGACTTCCAACGACCAAAATCATTCTGTATCCTGGTATAACTCCCATGCAAACCGGTCTCTCGATCATCCTTGCTCGGTTCCTAGAAGCTTTAATTTTTGCCTGTTTTGGCTAAAGTTTCGTATCTTATATATAAACAATAAGGAAAGGCAAAAATCGGGTGGTGCCGCCTTTATAATGCCCTACACCTACCCTTTAAATACTAAAGAAGAGCTATATCTAATTCTGAACCAATTTTGATGGACCACGGCGGATGTATTCAGATAGGTAATTAAAATTCCTGTATCAAATTTCAAGCAAAGCCAATATGTTTAAAATGTAATAACTACGGTTGACAAATGACAACAAACTGCCCAAAATCTGACGAACATATACATGGGAGCTATATCTAAATCTGAACCGATTTCGACCAAAATTTATGGATATTGTGGAAGTCGTCGAGGAAAACGTTGTACACAATTTTGGGAAGATTGGAGCATAAATGCGCTTGCAGTGGGTCTAAAAGTGAAAATCGGGCCGTATATATATATATATGGGACCTATATCCAAATCTTAACCGATTTCTATGACATTCACTAGTTATATCGAGAGTTATAAGAAAATCCTTGCTGTCAAATTTCGAGAGAATCGGTTAACAAATGGCCATTTTATTGCTGTATTACTGCAAATCGGACGAACATATATATGGGAGCTATATCCAAATCTGATCCGTTTTTTATGAAATTCACCAGTAATAGAGAGTCAAAAGACAATCCTTCCTTTCAAATTTCGAGAGAATCCCTCAGGAAATGATCATTTTATTGATGTACTACTGCAAATCGGACGAATATATATAAGGGAGCTATATCCAAATCTGATCCGATTTCTTTGAAATTTACCAGTAATGTTGAGAGTCATAAGAAAACCCTTACTGCCAAATTTCAAAGCAATCGGTAAACAGGTGACAATTTTATTGCATTATTATAGCAAATCGGACGAACATATACAATATATGGGAGCTATATACAAGTATTATCCGATTTTTCTGAAATTCAACTGTAATATGGAGAGTCAAGAGAGAATCCTTCCTACCAAATTTCGGTCAGGAAATGATCATTTTATTAATGTATTACTGCAAATCGGGCGAACATATATATGGGAGCTATATCCAAATGTGAACCGATTTCTATGAAATTCACCCATAATATGGAGAGGTATAAGAAAATCCTTCTTGCCAAATTTCGAGAGAATCGGTTAACAAATGACCATTTTATTGCTGTATTACTGCAAATCGGACGAGCATATATATGGGAGCTATATCAAAATCTGAACCGATTTTTTCCAATTTCAATAGGCTTCGTCTCTGGACCGAAAAACGAGAACATACCAAAATTGTAGACGATCGAATTAAAATTGCGACCCGTAGTTTGTACACAAATTAACATGGACTGTCCGTCTGTCGACAGACAGACAGACAAGCGGACATAGCTAAAGAAAATGATTCTGAGTCGACCGGTGTACTTATCAACGGGTCTATCTCTTCCTTTTGGGTGTTACAACAAAATTCACTAAGTTATTATACCCTGTACCACAGTAGTGGTGTACAGGGTATCAAAATCAATTTGTATTTGTTTGTCGGTTTGTTTGTGTGTTCCTTATAGACCCAAAAACGGCTAAACCAATTTTCTTGAAATTATCACAGATGATGCATAATGATCCCGTGGTGAAAATAGGGTACTACATTTTTGATATCTGAGGAGGGGGCGGACCCTCCCCCTTAACCTAATTTTATGAAACGCCAGATCTGGGAAAAGGTGTGTGGGATTTAAGCCAAATTTTGTGTGTTCTCTGATAGTAACCTAAAAACAAAAATTTGGTATACAAATTTCGGATGGGGTACCTAGAGGGGCCGCCCCACCCCTAAAACCTACCAAATATATATAAAGACCATTCAAGACAATATGGGACTCAAATGAAAGGTATTTGAGAGTGGAAAACGTATGTGATATCCAATTATCGGACTAAGTGTTTGGGGGACCACCCCTACCCCCAAAACACCCATAAATCGGGAATATTTACCGACCATTTACGAATCTGATATCCAAATGTGGGACCAAGTTTTTAGGGGGCCGCCCCTTCCCAAAAACATCCCCCAAAGAGAACAAATTAACGACCATAGCACTATGGGGCTCAAATAAAAGGTCTTTGGGAGCAGAACACTAATCTAGTATCAATATTCGAGATAAAGTGCTTATAGAGCCACCCCACCCCCATAAAACCACCCATATAGGAAGCATTTGTTGACCATTGCAATATAGTGCTCAAATAAGAGCTATTTTAGAGTAGAACACGAAGCTCATATAGATTTTCAAGGCCAAGTTTGCCAATTAAGGAAATATGAGGCACAAATGAAAGGTATTTGGGAGTAGACCACGAATCCGATATCAACATTCGGGACCAAATGTCTAGGGGACGTCCCATTTGCTCACCAAGAAAATTCGGTTCTGCAAGACAGTGGAGATCAATACTGATAGCTTTTAGGGTCCATACCCCAAATCGGACATATTTACTGACTTTTGCAATAAGGGGTTTAAATGAAAGGTAATTGAGATTAGAAAACGAATTTGATATCCAATTTGAGGCCAATGGCAATGTGGCCATACAATATAAATTGCAACAAGGCCATACAAATGAATGATGTATCAATATATGAGAATAAAGATGCTGATATATTTTTAAGGCTTAAGGTTTGGGGGACAACCCCACTCTATAAAACACCACGAAATCGCACATACTTACAGACCATGTCAATGTGGGGTTCAATTAAACGGTATTGTGGAGTGGAGTACGAAATTGATACCCACTTTCGGGACCAATTTTCAGGGGGTCTACCCCGCTACACCCCACAAACACCAATTATTTACTGACAATAGCGATGTGGTAAAAGTATTTGGATTAGAATTCAAATCTGATATCAAAATACCCCCAAAGAGTACAAATTTACTGACCTTGGCAATAAGTGGCTCAAATGTAAGGTATTTGAGATAAGAAAACAAATTTGATAACCAATTTTGGGACCAAGTATTTGGGGGACGCCTCATCCTATAAACTCCCCTTAATCCAATGGCAATATGGGGTTAAAACAAATCGTATTTGAGAGAAGAGAAGGAAGCTGATTTGTTTTTCAGGGCCTAGTGTCTGAGGGACCACCTCACCCACAAAAACGCCCCTAAATCAGACATCTGGCTAAAAAAAGTCTTTTAAGAATGGAGAACATCTAACATCCAAACTTAAATGACATTAAACCCATCGAGCATTTGTAGTCCAAAAAAATTTTGTTCCATATAAAGCAAAAGAAGGCGTAGCGGAGCGGGCCCGGTTCAATTGGCATAGAATAAAATTATTCCCTACAACTAAATTTATTTTGCATACATTTTTCGCAGAATCCATGGTGGTGGGTTCCCAGGACTTAACAAAACTGTTAAATACCGTGATATCTGCTGCGCTAAGCATTTGCATAAGAAAGACAACCTCAGGATGTGGCTACACTTATCTTGTCATTTGTAACACCTCGAAATAATGATCCGAGACCTTAAAAATATTGATTATCTTCACATTATAAGTTGATGCAGCCATATCTATCCGTCTGTCGTAATAGATATAATATCCCCCTGATATTTTGCACAGATATTTCATATCGAAAACTGTCATTGGTGATTGCAAAAGAGCCCTATTGAGTCAAATTTGAATATAGCTGCCATTTATAAACATTTTTGAGAAGTTTTAATTTTTACCCGATTGATGTGAAGTACGTTTATGGCATCATACATCCAAGCCAAATTGGCTCGTAGATACGTACAAATATAGTCTCTTGCGGGTCTTTTTAACTTTTCCGCCTCTATAAACTGTGACCGATTGGTTGAAATTTTGCAATAACCACAGATATGTTCACTAATATGTGTAAAAATGCAAATTTTGCCAATGAATATTCAATTAAGGCATAGGGGAAGACTTTTCACATGAGTGCTGTTCGATTTAAGTCTAAGTCCAATAATAAGCTAAATATATGTAACCACCATATAAACCGTTCTGTCATTTTAATGCCCTAAGTCTATATAAATCTATATGCAAATTTGACCTCTTGAGTTTTGCTAGATGCTGATTTCCATATCAAATGGATGACATATTCCGTTCAGTTTTTCAACTACTGGGTCGTATGTGTTCTCAATTTTGGTTTTTTATGCCCACCACTATGGGATGGGGGTGTACTAATTTCGTTATTCCGTTTGTAACTCATCCAACTATTGATCTGAGACTCAACAAAGTACATATATTTTTGATCGTCTTGACATTCTTATTCGATTTAGCCATGTCCTTCCGTCCGTCTGTCTACCGAAAGCATGTTTACTTTCGAAGGAGTAAAGCTAGGTGCTTGAAATTTTGCATAAGTTCTTATTATTAACGCAGGTCAATTGGGATTGCAAATGGGCCAAATCGGTCCAGGTTTTGGTATAGGTGCCATACGTACTATTTCGTATCTGGTGGTTTATTTTGACTTCCACCAACTCTCTATAGTTCACATCGTTTCATAACATGATATATCTCCCATATAAACCTATCTCGGATCTTGACTTCTTGAGCCGCTAGAGGGCGCAATTATTATTCGATTTGGCTGAAATTTTGCATGAAGTGTTTTGGTTGGATAAGCAATAACTGTGCCAAGTATGGTCGAAACCATAAACAACAGCGACAAGTATGGGTCAAATTGTTTTATAACCTAATATAAACCGATTTCCCGATTATACTTCTTGAGTCTCTAGACGGAGCAATTCTTATCCGATTTGGCTGAAATTTTGCACAACGACTTCTTGTATGACCTTTAACATAAGTGTTAAATATGGCCTGAATCGGTCTGTAACCTGATATAGCTCCCATATAAATGGATCTCCCAATTTTATTTTCATTATCAATTTTTATTCATTATCCTTTATAAGGATACTAGCCGAACCGGGCCCGCTCCGCTGCGCCTTCTTTAACTCTCCAATATCTTTTTAGGGTGGAGACACTTCCCCTTGAATGCGGATATCGAATTCGTACCAATGTAGCCTATAATAGCCGAGTCCGAACGGCGTCCCGCAGTGCGACGCATCTTTGGGGAAAATTTTTTAAATGACCATTGTATCTCTCAAATGTCGCCAACATTAAGGGGTATAAACACCGCATTGTCCGATGTTCTCGCCAGGATTCGAACGCGTTCATTGTAATAGGCTACAATGGCACGAATTCGATATTCGCATTCAGGGCGTAATCTACTTCCTAATACCTTTCATTTGAGTCCCATATAGCCATGGTGGGCTAATATGCCCATGTAAGTCCCATATAGCCATTGTCGGCTAATATGCCCATTTGGGGGTGGGCGACCTCCAATTACTTGGACCTAATGTTTTATGCCATATTTGTAATCTACTGCTTAATACTTTTTATTTGAGTCCCATATTAAAATGAACTTCGAATATATCTGTTGAGAGGAGTTTTGGGGTTGGAGGGCCCGCTGGGTACTTGGACCCAAATTTTAACACCATATTTGTATACCATATATCTGGTGTCCAATACCTTTCATTTGACACCCTTATTGTGCCCATCGGACCACTTTCGGACTTGGGTTGCGTTTTTTGGCATAAGGGGGAGGGTCCGCCTCCACCCGATCTCTAAGAATTATATAGCCTATGTTTCCTTCCAGACAAACGTACACAATCAATAAAAATTTTAAGAAAATCGGTTCAGCCAAGTATCATATAGTCATAATGGGTCTAATGGCGTTTTTGAGGGCTGGCGTGACCCCCTATACTTCGATCTGGTTTTGCATGCCTGATTCGAAATCTTCTTCCGAATACCTTTCATTTGAGCCCCATATTGAAATGAACGTCCAGTATGTCTGTTTGGGGGAGTTTTGGGGTTGGGGCGGTGTGAGGGGTATTTAAACTCAAATTTTAATACCATATTCGTGTTCTGCTCTCCAATACCTTTCATTTGATAGCTATATTGTCCCGATCGGTCCACTTTTGATTTTGGGTTGCGTTTTTTGGCATTAGGGGAAGCGTCCGTCCCCCCTCCGATACCGAAAAATTATATAGCCTATGTTTCCTTCCAGACCTACACAATATGCGAAAATTTCGAGAAAATCGGTTCTGCCGAAAACCATATACCCGTGTTTGACTAATGTACCCATTTTGGGCGTTTTTGTGGGAGTGAGGTGACCCTCTATACTTCGACGTGAATTTGTATACCAGATTCGTTATCTGCTCCCGCGTACTTTTCATTTGATACCCATATTGTCGTTATCGGTCCACTTTTGATTTTAGGTGGTTTTTTGGGGTAACGGTGGAGGGTCCGCCCCGTTCCGTTATCAATAAATTATAAAGCCTATTCTTACTTCCTGACCATATTCGTAATCTACTCCCGAATACCTTTCATTTGAGTCCCATATTGTCATGATCGTCAAATAAACCTATTTTAAGGGGTTTTGGGGCTAGGGCGGCCCCCCAGGTACTTGGACCCAATTTTTATTATGAAATTCGTTCTTTACTTGAATACCTTTCATTTGAATCTCATATTGTCACGATCGTTTCACTTTTATTTTTGGGTAGTAGTTTTGGGGCAAAGGGGAGGGTCCGCCCCCCTCCCGATATCAAAAAATTATATAGCCTATGTTTCCTTCCAGACCAACCTACACAATTTGCGAAAATTTCAAGGTAATCGGTTCAGCCGTTTTTGAGTCTATACGGAACAAACAAACACAAATTAAATTTTATATATAAGATAAGGTATATAAGATCCGGCCCGGCCCGAACATAGCACTCTCTTACTTGTTTTTTTTTTTATCAAAAGATCGGCTCTGCCCGACTTAACTCAGCAATTACTTATTTATAGTAATTTCCCTCAATATGTTTTCATCCTTTTAGTTGCATAGCGAGAAGCCTTTACCCGTTATGGTTTGGATTCATGGAGGTGCCTTTCAGTTTGGTGAAGCTTCGCGAGATATATATGCTCCAGACTATTTCATGCAACGTTATGTTATTTTGGTCACAATTGCCTATCGTTTGGGTGTTTTTGGTAAGTTTTTACTACCCACTACCTAAGTAGCCCATGATTAATAAAAAATTTCTTTATCTTTTAGGTTTTCTTAGTCTCAACGATCCCGATTTACAGATACCCGGTAATGCCGGCATTAAAGATCAAATCATGGCTTTGAAATGGGTCAAGGAGAATATTCAAAATTTCAATGGTGACCCCAATAATATCACCCTATTCGGTGAGAGCGCTGGTGGTGGATCCATCCATTTGTTGATGTCAAGCCCACGCGCCAAAGGTCTATTCGCCAAAGCCATTTTACAATCAGGTACCGCCTATTGTTCCTGGATGTTCGAGCCCCATAGAGATTGGCCCTATCGGCTGGCCTGCCATTTGGGCTACAAGGGAAACAACAACGACAAGGAGATCTATCGCTTTTTGTACAAGCAATCGTCTCGCCGCCTCACTGCCCAAGATTTTTCAATGATAACCAAACAGGAAATAATGGACCACCTGCTATACTCTTTTGGCCCGGTTATAGAGCCCTACGATTCTGAAGACTGTGTGATAAATAGGCCTTTTAAGGAACTTTTGCCCTCAGCCTGGAGTAATGATATACCAGTAATTATTGGTGGCAATTCATTTGAGGGCCTATTCTATTTTGCTGAACTGCTAAAGCGTCCCTACAAAATCAATGATCTCACCGATTGCACCAGTCTATTGCCCAGTGATGTGCAGCGAGTTCACAGCGAAGCTGAGCTCAAAGAAATGGCCAAGAAACTTCGAGCCACCTATTTTGGCGATAAGCAGCCCGGCATCAAAACAACTTTTTACGAGTATATGCATCTCATGACGGAAAGATCTTTTTGGCATGGCATTCACAGGGCTGTCAAAGCCCGTCAAGCATATGCCCCCCACACACCCACCTACTGCTATCGCTTTGATTTTGACTCGCCGTTTTTCAATCACTATCGCAATATAAAATGCGGCACAGGCGTCGAGGGGGTGTGTCATGCTGATGATGTTTCCTATCTTTTCTACAACATCAATGCCGAGAAATTGCCCACCATATCGAGGGAGTACAGATGCATTCAGCGCATGGTGGGCATGTGGTACGCGTTTGCCCTTAACTCCAATCCGAATTGCAGGGAAATCGCCATGGCCAAGTGGGAACCAGTTACGGATGAGAAAGACTCAACAAGTCCCATGAAATGCTTAAACATCAACGACAAGGTCGAATTCATTGATCTGCCCATGCATCGAAAACTGCAGCTATGGGACAGTTTCTACACCAAAGAAGCCTTGGTTTAGGCTCAACTTGAAATTGTTACAACAAATCTTGCCAAACTGTGTGATAGCATGTTATAAAAATACAATAAGTTTTTTTCCTTTGTTGATTTTTTGTCTGAATTTGGTAGCTAGGAATTGTTTCTTTATTTACTTTTTTAACTTTGTTAAGGGAATTTAATGTAGATAATTATAGTGTGATTATGCCAAATATTTTATTAATAAATACCAAATATTTTTTTTCATATAAAACTGTTGATCATTTCGAGAAATTTCCGTACAACTCATATATTTATAAATCTGCACATTTAATTTTTAAGATAGACAGGTTAAGTTCGACGATGGACTATATCGGACTACATCTTGTCTAGTCCCTCATAAAATCCGAACTCCCAATATGTTTTTATACCCACACCAATAGTATGGGGGGGGGGGGGGGTAATAACTTACATTCTTCGACGATCCTGGCCACTGTGCCGTGATAATCGTCCGTTAATATTTACATTAATCCGCAACAATTTACACACACGTTCACACAGTCATCTCCAGCCGACATGCTAGACCCATTTATTTACATAAATACGCATGGTCAAGCACACAACCATTCATACATACATTTATTTATGCCGGCCAGTATGCTAGACACATTTGTTTACATGAATACGCATGGCCCGGCCACACAGCCATTCATACTTGTATGGGTTTCAGTACAAGTAATGAAAACACACACCACCAATATGAAAGGCATACGGTCGAGCATAGAAATGGGCATTTTGCTTATTTGCACAGATGCTTGCATTGATTATCGTTATTCGACGTCCATTTTAACAAGACAAGTGGTATATAATTCTCACTTGGTTGATGTAGCAAATGCTACTTAATGTCACATCTTTCTTAGGCTGGTAATGAGTCATTGAGCAAATATAATAGTAAGGCGTATGGCATAGTCCGCAGTCAGAAAGTCTCGAAGCCCTAAGGATTTCATCACCAATAAAACGCGATCCATTCGCATCCTAACGCTGCACATTTGCGCGGTTGAAGTTATTTCGCTGCAAAAGTCTTGTCTTTTGAATCGAATAAGTTATTTGAATTATTTAAAGGGCATATGATCGATATCTTCAGCCAATTAAATGACCGTTTAACAAGTAAAAAGGCGTTAAGTTCGGCCGGGCCGAACTTTAGATACCTACCACCTCGGATGTATGTGTAAACCACCTTTTGTCAAAATCCGGTGAAAAATGCACACCTTATGCCCCATAGCAGCTATATCGAAAAATGTTCTGATTTGGAGCAAATTCGACACGGATATTGATATTTCTAAAAAGTATAAGTCAGGGTTAAATTTTGTAGAAAAAAATATATGTCTTTTTGGTAGCCATATCCAAACGGATGTCGAAAAGCTTAGCTTAAGTCACTGTGTCAAATTTGAGCGAAATCGGATTTTATATGTGCCTTTTATGGGGCCAAAATTTTAAATAGAAAGATCGGTCTATAAGGCAGCTATATCCAAATATGGACCGATTTGGACCAAGTTTCAGAAAAATGTCGAAGAGACTAACATAACTCCCGGTCCCAAATTTCGGCGCAATCGGACATTAAATCCGTCTTTTATGGGCCCAAAACCTTACACCGAGAGATCGGTCTATATGGCAGTTATATCTAAATCTAGACCGATCTGAGCCAAATAGAAGGAAATTTTTGGACATCGAGCAATAAATGCGCCTTTTATGGCCCCAAAATCTAAATCCCAGAAATCGGTCAATATGGCAGCTATATCCAAATCTGGACCAATCTGTGTGACATTGCAGAAGTATGTCAAGGGGCTTAACTTAACTCACTGTCCCAAATTTCGGCGACATCGGACAATAAATGCACCTTTTATGGCTCCAAAATCGGTCTATATGGCAGCATTATCCAAATCTAGACCGATTAGGGCCAAATTGAAGAAAGATGTCGAAGGGCCTATGACAACTCACTGTCCTAAATTTTAGCAAAATCGGATAAAAAATGAGTCTTCTACGGGCCTTAGACCCTAAATCGGAGGATCGGTCTATATGGCAGCTATATCAAAATCTGGACCGATCCGGGCAAAATTGACAAAGGATTTCGAAGGGCCTAACACAACTCACTGTCCCAAATTTCAGCAAAATCGTATTATAAATGTGGCTTTTATGGGCTTAAGACCCTAAATCGGCGGATTGGTCTATATGGGGGCTATATTAAAATATAGTCCGATATAGCCCATCTTCGAACTTAAGCTGCTTATGCTTATGGACAAAAAAAAAAGAATCTGTGCAAAGTTTCAGCTCAATATCTCTATTTTTAAAGCCTGTAGCGAGATTTCAACAGTCAAACGGACGGACATGGCTAGATCGTCTTAGATTTTTACGCTGATCAAGAATTTATATACTTTATAGGGTCGGAAATGGATATTTCGATGTGTTACAAACGGAATGACAAAATGAATATACCCCCATCCTTCGGTGGTGGGTATAAAAATGGTGCTACGCCGTTTTGGTGCTTATTTATGCCTCATCAAAGTCAACATTTGCGGAAAAATGGCAACTAGATGAAGAGAAAAAAATTGTATACCCTCATTTCGTCATTCCGTATGTAACACCTCGAAATATGCGTCTGAGACCCCATAAAGTGTATATATTCTTGATCTTCGTGTCAAAGCTTCAAATTTTATCCGAATTCGCTGAAATTTAAAACAATGGGTTATTTAAAGCCTTCCGACATCTGACCTAAATATGGTTCAGATCTGACTTTATTTAGATATAGCTACCATATAGACCGATCTCCCGATAAAGGGTCTGAAGGCCAAAAAAGCTTTAACTTTTATCCGATTTCGCTGAAATATCGAATAGTGCGCAGTTTTAAGCCTCCCAACTTTCGAAATAAATATGGTTGAGATCGGACTTTATTTAGATATAGCTGCCATAAAAACCGATCTGCCGATAAGGGGACTGAAACCCATTAAAGCTTTATCTATTACCCGATTACGCTGAAATTTTAAACAGTGAGTTTTTCTGAGCCTCACGATATCCGACCTTAATATGGTTCAGATCGGTTTATTATTGGATATATCTGTCAAAGGGACCAATATTTTGTTCTACAAAATTGAGTAGTGACATATGTATTAATTTTCGTACCGAATTTGGGTGCATTAGTTATCCAATTTTCACCGGATTGTGACTAAAGAGGATTTACATATATACCCGAGTGGTGGGTATCCAAATTTCGGTCCTATCAGGCACATTTTTTATCCGATTTCGCCGAAATTTGGAACAGTGAGTTGTGTTAGGCTTTCGACATCCTTCTTTAATTTGGCCCAGATCGGTTCCGATTTGGATATAATGGTCATATAAACCGATGTCTCGATTTAGAGTCTTGGACCCATAAAAGGCAAATCGGATTATAAATTTCGCTAAATGACGCAGCGACAGCGACCATCAAAAAATTTGTCAGCTGTAATTTTCCTCTCCTAATTATGGCAACATTTCTGAGGTACTATTCCATGTAAAACTTCTCTCCAAAAGAGGTGGCGCACTGCGGCACGCCGTTCGGACTCGGCTATAAAAAGGTGGCCCCTTATCATTGAGCTTAAAATTTAATGGGAGTGCACTCATTGATATGTGAGATGTTTGCCCCTGTCCCTTAGTGGAATGTTCATGAGCAAAATTTGCATTTGCATGACACAACAACTTATGTTAGGCTTTTCGATATCAGTGTCGTTTATTTTTAAGATAGGTCAATATTTGAATATGTTTACCACAAAGGTCAATATTTTGTTCTGCAAAATTGAACAATGAATTGTACTTATTAGACCACTCAATATCCGTGTCGAATATGGTCCAAATCGGATCATATTTCGATATAGCTGCTATGGGGGCATAAATAATGCATTTTTCACTGGATTATGACGGAAGGTGGTTTACATATACACCCGAGATGGTGGGTATCCAAAGTTCGGATCGGCCCAACTTAACGCCTTTTTACTTGTTTTCTACATTTCCTACTCTTTATCGGCAGTAGAATGCGTCTGTAGTTTCTTACTGAATCTTTTTCGACATTTGCCTACATAGATATGCTTACAGTAATGCTTTTACAGTTTTCCATTTTTTCTATAATATAAAAGATTTCTTGTTTATGTTGATACCTCAACTTTAAACTGCATAATCTATTGCGATAGGCAATAGATTATGCAGTTTAATCTGAAATCAGATTTAATGATTTCAATTAAATTCGAGTTAGGTTCTTTTGCCATTATGGCTTTGCTATCATTCTCAAATGCACACAATCAAACATAAGTCGACACACATGCATTCAATGCAACAATGTCTTTAACTTCAAATTCAATTTTGATAGTCTTTTTATTGTTGCTGATAGTGCTAGTAAATCGGATCAACTTCTTTATTTTCCAATGTTGATTTAAAAAAAAAAAAAGTTATGAAATATCAAACACATTTTTGAGTTGTAATCGAAATAATATGGGAAAATTACATGAAATCTTAACCAAATTTTTCGATGGCCATTAGTCTTAAAGATTAACTCAATTCAAGCGGTACGCTGTCAAAAGCAAGTGTGTCCTCACATTAACTAGTGAACCATCACAATGGAAATCTCAATTGGATTCAAGAATTTGGTGAAACTAGCATTGAGGTAAGAAGAGAATACGGTGAATAAGAGAATAAGGTGATATAAGATTTGTCCATGAACGTTCAATTATGGGCCAGAAGCAAAAATTCCACAAATCTCTAGGTGCTGTCCGATTCAAGTTTGCGACACCTCTTTGGGAAGAAGTTCTTACACGGCTTCTAGCCATTGCCATAGCAACTCTCAAATCTCCCCAGCTGAAAATTTTTTCTGATGTTCTCACCAGGGCTCGAACCCAGGCATACAGCAGCATAGGCGGTTCTGCTAAACTATGCATTACGCTGGCCTCCAATTTGATTTATTAAATAGAAAATGGATTAGTACAATTTCTAATAAAATAAAATTGAAGGACACCTTAGCGCAGAAGTAAGCATGTCTGCCTATGACCCAGAACACCTCGTTTTGCATGTTAAAATTCAAATATGTACCTAAAATTTTTATTTTCTTTTCAGGCTTATTTCTTTTAGATTGGAGCAATTCCGTCTATCTACACAAGAATATGAAGTCATTCGAACCAACTATGGCCAGGTTAGAGGAGTTAAACGTATCAATGCGTGCTTGAGGGATAGCCACTATTATGCTTTTGAAGGTATACCCTACGCCAAGCCTCCTTTGGGGGAACTCAGATTTCGTGCACCCCAGCCCATTGAACCGTGGCAAGAAGTGCTCGATTGCACTTGGCTGAGACCAAAACCAATGCAAGTCCACTGGATAACAAATCTTAGAGAAGGATCCGAGGATTGTTTATATATAAATATTTACACTCGAGAGGTAATTATTTTATAAATGTTTTCTTTTAACACTATAAAGTGGAAAATGTGAGTTGCAAATAATTGGAGATTTTCAAAATCATTTACCATTGAATGGGGGTATACTGATTTTGTCATCCCGTCTGTAACACATCGAAATATTGATCTGAGACCCAAGGAAGTATTAATATTAGGGTGATGACTTTTTGACTTTTTATACCCTCCGCCATAGGATTGGGGTATACTAATTTCGTCATTATGTATGTAACACCTCGAAATATGCGTCTGAGATCCCACAAAGTATATATATTCTGGATCGTCATGTCATTTTAGGTCGATCTAGCCATGATCCCGTCCGTCTATCCGTTGGTCTGTCGAAAGCACACTAACTTTCGAAGGAGTAAAGCTAGGCGCTTGAAATTTTGTTAGCTTCGAGCCCCTACAAGGCGCAATTCTTAACCGAATGGACTGAAATATTACACAATGACTTCTGACTAAAACTAGATATAGCTCCAATACCATAACAGTTCTTATGCATAATTCTTTGTTTGCCTAATAAGAGATACCGCACAAAGAACGCGACAAATGCTACCCATGGTGGAGGATATATAAGATTCGTCCGGACCGAACTAAGCACGCTCGTACATGTTTAACATAGCCCCTCCGATTACATTCAATTTAAGGAGGAAAAGGAAAGAGTATTTTTTATTGATGTGTATTTTTACGTTGGCTACCTGTTGGCGGTGATTTTGTAACAGAAACCACATAATTGAGGGGTCATATATTAGGAATTTTTGAAAAATTTGCAATGTACACAGCGTAACTCAGTTAAAGAAGATACGCCCATTTATAAATACCTATTAGTAAAATATTGGAAAACACGTAGTATAAATGGGTGTTCATTGGTCGATTTGTGTCACTCAACAAGTTCAGACAAAGCTGAATAATGGCAAGGCATTTTCCATTCTAGTTATTGAATACAATACAACATGTCATTTAAGAAGAATTCCTTTAACACGGAGAATAACAAGGAAACCTGGACAAAGAACTTAGCCCAGTTTCAAGCACCATCAAGAACATGCCATGTGGTGATTGTTGATGAGCCACTAGGTGAACGGACTCACATGCCCCTGAATATCCACATTTTTGGACGCTTCAAATTTCTTAAGTCTAATACCAAAGAGCGGAGAGGGAGGATCGATCTAATTGCTATAGAGTTTATGTCCCTATAGAGCTAAACATTGAACAGCCCGCATATATCTGATCAAGCCATTTGTGCAAAACTAACGAAACTTCTAAAAGCCGACGAGCGCTACACAAAAAACTTTAATTTGTTGAAGGAATTGTTTGACATAATCAAGGTAAAATGGCGACTGAATGTGCAGAGAAAATGAGAACATCTACAAACTACAAATTAAGAGCAAAGGTCGCGATGGCTATTCCAGCAACAAACTTGCTGATGCCATTACCATCCACCTATCCAAGACTGTTTCCACATTTACCAACTCAGCGATACTTGATTCTTCCGAGAGTAGCACGGACTCATTCTACAACAATACAAATAGTCCTTAGTGGGCATTGAAATCCCAACCCCATCTCAGTCAGGAATCCACAAGGCTATATGCAAGGAAGCTGCTTGGGTGAAGCAGTATTTGGTAAGCACGCTTTATATGGAGACGTTGAGCATGCACTTTGACGACAAACACCTTCAGAGCATTGAATATCAGACCGAGGTCCTCAAGAACAAATCCAAAAATATTAAGTCAACTGCGCTCAAATTAAAAAATGGGAAAAATCAAACAATCAAAAATGGACGACAGAATGTGTTAGATGCGTTTAAACTGTGTGGATCAACTGCGATGATTGTTGCCGATACAACAAGCGTGAATACCGGCCAATGAACAGACTTTTAGTTCGACTGCAGCAAATGTTCGATAAGAAAGGTCACCTCACCCCCAAGTTCATCAGTTGCCAGCACCATATGCTGGATCGCGTTTATTACGTTGTCATGCACGATGAGGTCTATGGATCGACTAGATCACCAAACATCGAGTACTTCTTTGTGCAGGAACTGATAAGCAATTATGATGAATTGAAAGCAGCCTTCAGAAATGGTCAAACTTAGATTAAGAAAACAGATGGCTGGAGATACGACATAAATTTTCTAGTCCACCTCACTCGTGTCTTCCGTCACTTCATTGAGAAGAGGAATTCCGTTTTGTAAAGTTTAACCAGATCCCAAATATCTGCATTGCATGCTGGAACTCTCGTGCCATTCTAGGTATTCTTGCATTTATTCTGCTGCCTGAAACCCGGAACAGGTTGCCTAAAATCTGTTTTTTTTTTTCATTTCTTACTCATGGTCTAATGATTGGTTTAGTAATCAATTGTTTCGCGCTGAAGACTTTGAAGAACTATCAGTAGCTCTGAATGGCTACCCAAAAGCTCTCAAATGCTTGAAGACATACTGGAATAAAAGATGAACCTCCAATCAACATTGGATGGAGCAACCAGTGCTGTGATCGTGCGATCAAAGTAATGCAATACTTATAAAACTCCTGCTGCAACAATACAGCCTCCCACTAAAATTCATCCTGCCCAATGACAACGTGAATATTTAACTTCCTTGAGATATGAGGTTGTAAAAAAGTCATCACCCTAAAGCACTCTGACTAACGCTAAAGGAATAAAACTAGGCGCTTGAAATTCTGTAAAAGTACTTCCTATTAGTGCAGGTCGGTTGGAATTGTTATTGTGCCATATCGGCCCACGTTTTGGTATAGCTGCAATATTAACCGATCTTAGATCCTGACTTCTTCAGCTTCTGGAGGGCGTAGCTATAATCCGGTGTGCACATTAATATTTCCTATGACCTATGGCTTGAATCGATCTAAAACCTGATATAGCTCCCATATAAACCGATCAACCGATCTACCGAAGGGACATCCTATTTAATTTGACTGAAATTAACCCCATTGCCTTTTCCCATGACCAATTATCTGAATCGGTCCATAACCTGATATGACTCCCATATAAACCGATCTCCCGATTTTATTTGAGCTTCTTTAGGGCGCAATTCTTATTCAATTTGGTTGGAATTTTGCACAATAGCATCTACTATGGCCTCCAACATCCAAACAAAGTACTGTCCGAATCGGTTCATAACCGGATAGCGCTCCAAATAGCATAGCAATTCTCATCCATTATCCTTTGTTTGCCTATAAAGCTATACCGTGCCATGAATATGACTAATGCGATCCCTGGTGAAGGGTATATAAGATTCGGCCCTGTCGAACTTAGCACGCTTTTACTTGTTAAAAATTACTTTAATAAATGTTGCTCGCGGCTCCAACTTAAATGGTGCATTCGCAATGTCCAATTTTCAACACCTTTATTGAGTATTTCCAACTGTTTTCAGGAATTACGCCATTTGGCTATTCTTTACTCTAGAAGCGACAGTTGTGCTGGTTAACGTATTCGATAGCCAAAGATAAGATTCAAGAATTTTTTAATAAAACAGTGAAATTTGTAGCAGAGCAAGAATTTTGGTAATAAATATTAACGATATGCTGCAGTCCTTGCTCCTTTGTGAGTTTTTTCATGATGAAATGGCAGAGTAAATTGAAGACTTTTCACTTTCATAGAGGACGTTTTACCGCAATAATCACCCAGTTATGCGACTACGAAAAACTTTACCCATAAGAAATAAGCCTTATATTCGACTTGCACGAAATTTTGCTTCTAGAAAACAGACACTTAGTTAATTTATGATTTATCCTCTTTTTAGCTGAAAGTAAAAGGGCCACCTCTACCTGTCATGGTTTGGATCAATGGCGGAGGCTATCAAATAGGAGAGGCCTCTCAGGATTTCTATGGTCCCGATTATTTCATGATGAAGGATGTGATATTGGTAACATTCAACTACAGAGTGGGAGTCTTTGGTATATTCAAACTTTATCTTTAGTCTACCTCTTTAATGATGGCAATCTCTAACTCTCCACTAATTCCAGGTTTTCTTTGTTTTGACGACCCGAAGGTGAATATACCTGGAAATGCTGGCATAAAAGATCAAGTTGCAGCTCTAAGATGGATCAAAGAAAATATCCACCATTTCAATGGAGATCCCAATAATGTAACAGTGTTTGGTGAAAGCACCGGAGCTTCTTCGGTTCATTTACTCATGCTCACACCACAAGCCGAAGGACTCTTCCACAAGGCCATCATACAATCAGGATCGGCTCTATGTACTTGGGCTGCCACAGAGAAGCATGACTGGGGCTTTAAGCTGGCCTGCCATCTGGGCTATAGAGGGGAGCAAAACGACTTGGAAATCTACCAATACCTGGTGCAACAAAGTTCCCGCAGATTGGCTACCAATGCTGTTTGTTTGCTATCCCATCACGATCTGGTGGAGAGCAATATGTTGGCTTCTTTTCTTATTGTCGTGGAACCCTATGCCACTGAAAGTTGTATAGCTGACAAACCCTACCAGGATCTACTGGCTAAAGCCTGGGGAAATAACATACCCTTGATTATAGGAGGTAACTCAGCCGAAGGTCTATTTCATTATTATTTTACAAAAAAGTATAGAACGCTAATAGAAGACAACAATGAATTACGTCTGGATTACCTATTGCCTAATGAATTGAAACAAAATCAAACTCCCGATAAGCTTAAACAAATGGTAGACATTCTTAAGCAGGAATACTTTCAAGGTAGAAATCCAACATTCAACCATGACATAGTTGACTATTTGGATCTTATGGGCCACAGAAATTTCTGGCATCCCGTTTATAGAACCATAGAGGCCCGAATGGCCTATGCCTCCAATGTGGCCACATATTGCTACTATTTTGACTGTCCTTCTCCAAACTTTCACAACTTTGCCAAGTTCCTAAGCGGTGATCTGGAGGGCAATGGAGTGGGTCACGGTTATGATTTGTGTTATTTCTTTCATAACTTAATATCGAAAAATATCACCCCATCTTGTGAGGAGTTTCAATGTACGAAATGGCTGATTGGTATGTGGCACAACTTTGCCCTAGGCTCGAATCCGAATTGTGAAGAAATATCACCCATAATTTGGGACAAAGTTGAATCGCTAGAGTTTGAGGATTCTCCAAAGTGTTTGGTTATTGGCAAGGAACTGCAGTTTACGGCTTTACCCATCCACAAGAAACTTAAATGCTGGTCAAAATTTTACAAAAATGAATTGTAACTATAATTTATTTTTGGGAAACTGCTTAAGTACAAAATAATTACTTTAAATGATGTAAGTTAATATAAAAACGAATATAAATTACTGAAAATATCGTTAAAAATGTTTTGATTTTTTGTTTGCTTCATTTTTTCCAATTTAAAAATTTCCACATACAATCGCCAAATGTCCATAATTTTGGTTTCGGTGGGAAATTTTATTTTCATTTTTAATAGGTTGAAAGGCCGGCTCGGAAAAGAATGTTGCCAAGACCAGTGTCGTAGCATCCGAGTTGGTCCCCGTATGACCCATTGTGATTGCTCATATCTACCTTTAATGCTCTCTCTACTCCTACATTCTCGACGCCATGGCAGTGATTTCTCTAGTTCACACCATACTAATTTTCTAAACAATCACAATATTCCCTAGACCCTTAGAAGAACTTCTGGAGGCCACCATAGCTCAAAAGATAGAATGCCCTCATATGACACTTAATGCTTGGGTTCGAATCCTGAAAAAAAACTTTCAGCGGTGGTTATCTCCTCCTAATGCAGGCGACATGAGGTACCATGCCATATAAAAACGTCTCCCCAAGGAGTTGTCCCACTGTGGCAAGCCGTTCGTTTCATTATCATTAAGCTTAAACTTGAAACGGTCAGTATTGATATGTGAAAAGTTTGCCCCTGCTCTTTGATGGAATGTTCATGGAAAATTTGAATGTGATAGAACCATAACTGCGTTAGGTCGTTCGTCATCATTTTTATACCCACCACCGACGGATGGGGGTATATTCATTTTGTCATTCCGTTTGCAGCACATCGAACTTTCCGTTTCCGACCCGATAAAGTACATATATTCCTGATCAGCGTAAAAATCTAAGACGATCTAGCCGTGTCCGTTCGTCTGTCTGTTGAAATCAGGCTCCAGTGTTTAAAAATAGAGATATTGAGCTCAAACTTTGCACAGATTCTTTTTTTGTCCATAAGCAGGTTAAGTTCGAAGATGGGCTATATCGGACTATATCTTGATATAGCCCCCATTAAGACAGACCCGCCGATTTAGGGTCTTAGGCCCATAAAAGCCACATTTATTATCCGATTTTGCTGGAACTTGAAACAGTGAGTTGGGAAAGGCCACAGGACATCCATCCTCAATTTGACCCAGATCGGTTCAGATTTGGATATAGCTGCCATATAGGCCGATCTCTCGATTTAAGGTCTTGGACCCATAAAAGTCGCATTCATTGTCCTATTTTGGCGAAATTTAGAACAGTGAGTTGTGTTAGGCCCTTCAATATTATTCATCAATTCAGCTCAGATCGGCCCAGATTTGGATATGGCTGCCATATAGACCGATCTCTCGATTTAAGGTTTTGGGTCCATAAAAAGGGCATTTATTGTCCGATTTTGCCGAAATTTGGGACAGTGAGTTGTGTTGGGCCCTTCAACATTATTTTTCAATTTGGCTCAGATCGGTCCAGATTTGGGTATAGCTGCCACATAGACCGATCTCTCGATATAAGATTTTGGGTCCATAAGAGTGGCATTTATAGTCCGATTTCACAAAAATTTAGGACAGTGAGTAGTGTTATGCGCTTCAACAACTTTCTGCATTTTGGCCCAGATCGGTCCAGATTTGGCTATAGTTGCCATATAGACCGATCTCTCGATATAATGTTTTGGGGCCATAAAATACGCATTTTTAGTCCGATTTCGCAAAAATTTGGGGCAGTGAGTTGCGTTAAGCCCTTCGGTATCATTCTTCAATTTTTCTCAGATCAGTCCAGATTTAGATATAGCTGTCATATAGACCGATCTCTCAATATAAGGTTTTGGGTGCATAAAAGGGGCTTTTATTTTCCGATTTTGCTGAAATTTCGGATTTTGCTGAAATTTGGGACTTTGTTAGGCTCTTCGACATTTTTCTGCAACTTGGCCCAAGTCGGTCGACATAAGGTTTTAGATGCATAAAATGGCATTTATAATCCGATTTTACTGAAATTTGACACAGTGACTTCTGTTAGGCTTTTCATCCGTGTCGTATATGGTTCAGATCGGTTTATTTTTAGATATAGCAACTAAAAAGGCTAATATTTGTTATACACTATTGAACAACGACTTGTTCTTATAAGTATTTGGTCCAAATCGGAACATATTGGGTTGCCCAAAAAGTAAGTGCGGATTTTTCATATAGTCGGCGTTGACAAATTTTTTCACAGCTTGTGACTCTGTAATTGCATTCTTTCTTCTGTCAGTTACCAGCTGTTACTTTTAGCTTCCTTTAGAAAAAAAGTGTAAAAAAAGTATATTTGATTAAAGTTCATTCTAAGTTTTATTAAAAATGCATTTACTTTATTTTAATATATTAATTTTTCACCGGATTTTGACGAGAGTTTGTTTACATATATACCTGAGGTGGTAGGTATACAAAGTTCGGCCCTGCCGAACTTAACGTCTTTTTACTTGTTCTTTTTATGAAACTAAAAATTTTTTACTCCTACTCATTCATATGGCCAAATTAGCGATCAAAAAACATTTTTAATAGCTTATTGACTGCATAACTTTTATACTGCCCTTGTACGAAGCGAGATTTCCCCATTTAATCTTTGAGATTATCGCATAAAACATGATCTTTGCACATTTTTACGTAATAATTTGAAAAGGAATAGTGCCCTGGAATAAGGCATAACAGGCGATTGCACTATCCAAGCCAATATTTCTGTCCTTATTATCAAAAAATTTAATTAATGTTTAATGTGGCATATAATGAACCTGGCCCCGGATTGTCTGTCATAGTTTGCTTGACTTTTCATACACGTCAATCGGCATGAAACAACCTCTCCATAAATAATTAAATGTATGAGCATTTCTAACCCACACCAGATAAGATGGACAAAAGCTTTTGAATAATGTCAAACCAATGAAAACTTTCAAATGCCATCACAATAATATGTGCTAAATCGTGTAGTTTAAATGTAAGAAAACTGTTCTTGCAACCTGTAGGGCTCTGATCCCACAATTCCTTTGTTTTCCATAAAATAGCTAAGAATTAAACAAGTAACCAGATGTCATTAAGTAAATCTTTTTGTTCCTAGCTCATCTTTAAAATTCCCTGGAGTATACCAAATCAATGACAGTCGAGTTAGTCTTTAATGCCATCAAGGGCATTACACACAAACACTGCTCTTATTGAAAACAAAACATCAAGTGTGGGAATGTGCTCCTACAAAAAAAAATGAAAACTTTTCATTTGAATGGGGGGAAAGCTTTTTATGTTCTACACGGAACTGCAAGTAAAGCGGATCTACTGTTCAGTTGTTCTGTAAACCAAAATATTTTTCTTACTTTTTATTATTTTGTGAGAATGATAATACAATCAATACGTAGCACTAAGGGATGAATCAACGCACAACGCAGCTATCCTAAAACAATAAAGAGCCGGTTTTGCTCTGAGAAATTACCTTGTCACCAACAAAAGGATTTAATCTGTCCATATAACAACTATGAGAGATATTCTTGCCTAGCAGCAGTTGAATTGGGAATGCCCTAGAGGATACAGAGTCAGTTTAATATTTCAAAGGTGAAGAAAAAATATGTTTCCATTGGTATTTAATAAAATCATCATTGTGTCGCAGGGTTTGCTTATACAACAAAGTGCGCTGTTATCATCAAATCGCCAAGTTATCAGTTCAAACATTTGGCTCAATACATCATTGCAATGGAAACCGCAATAAGTTTAAGGCAAATTTTCAAACTGGCTTTGAGGTAAGTAGGTGGACTTTTGTATCAAAGGTACAAAATATAACCAATATCATATTCATTCTTTCGTTTTGTTGTTTCGATTACTACACCGACTGCTAATCACTTCGTGAGGTTGATGGTAATAAATAATTTTATGGAGATTAGCTTAGCTTATGCCCGTAGCTGCCATGCTTAAATAATTAAGCTGAAATTTTAATTCTCACTTAATAAATAAACTGGTAAAAAGGCGTTAAGTTCGGCAGGGCCGAACTTTGGATAGCCACCTCCTCTCGGGTATATATGTAAACCACCTTTCGTCAAAATCCGATGCATACCTTATGCCCCATAGCAGCTACATCGAAATATGTTCCGATTTGGACCAAATACTAATAAGCGCAAGTCATTGTTTAATTGTGTATAACAAACTATTGGTCATTTTAGTAGCTATATTTAAAAATAAACCGATCTGGACCATATACGACATAGATGTCGAAAAGCCTAACGCAAGTCACTGTGTCGAACTTCAGTGAAATCGGATTATAATTGCGCCTTTTATGGGGCCAAGACTTTAAATCGAGATATCGGTCTATATGGCAGCTATATCCAAATCAGGACCGATCTGAGCCAAATTAAAGAAGGATGTCGAAGGGCCTTACACAACTCACTGTCCCAAATTTCAGCAAAATTGAATAATAATTGTGTCTTTTATGGGCCTAAGACCCTAAATCGGCGGATCGGTCTATGTAACAGCTGTATCCAAATCTGAACCGATCGGAGCCAAATTGACGAAGGGTGTCGAAGGGCCTAACGCAACTCACTCTCCCAAAATTCAGCAAAATGGGAGAGTAAATGTGGCTTTTATGGGCCTAAGACCCTAAATCGGAGGATCGGTCTATATGGCAGCTATATCCAAATCTGAACCGATCGGAGCCAAATTGACGAAGGATGTCGAAGAGCCTAACACAACTCACTGTCCCAAATTTCAATAAAATGGGGGAAAAATGTTGCTTCTATGGGTCTAAGACCCTAAATCGGCGGATCGGTCTATATGACAGCTACAACCGAATCTAGACCGATCTGATCCAAATTGAAGAAGAATGTCGAAGGGCCTAACACAACTTACCGTCATGAATTTCATCCAAATCGGACAATAAATGTGGCTTTTATGGGCCTAAGACCCTAAATCGGCGGATCGATCTATATGGCAGCTATATCTAAACCTGGACCGATCGGACCCAAATTAAAGAAGGGTGTCGAAGCGCCTAACACAACTCACTGTCATGAATTTCAGAAAAAACGGACAATAAATGTGGCTTTTATGGGCCTCAGACCCTGAATCGGCGGATCGGTCTATTTGGCAGCTATATCCACATCTCGACCGATCTAAGCCAAATTAACGAAGGATGACGAAAGACCTAACACAACGCAATGTCCCAAATTTCTGCAAAATATGGCTTTCGGATAATAAATATGGCTTTTAAGGGCCTTATACCCTAAATCGGCGGATCGGTATATATGGCAGCTATATCCAAACCTGGACCGATCTGAGCCAAATTGAAGAAGGAAGTCGAAAGACCTAACAAAAGTCACTGTACCAAATTTCACCAAATTCGGATATAAAATGTGGCTTTTATGGGCCTAAGGCCCTGAATCGGCGGATCAGTCTATATGACAGCTATATCCAAATCTGGACCGATCTGAGCTAAATTAAAGGAGGGTGTCGAAGGGCCTAACACAACTCACTGACCCAAATTCCAGCAAAATCGGATAATAAATGAGGCTTTTATGGACCTAAGACCTTAAATCGACGGATCGGTCTATATGGCAGCTATATCCACACCAGGACCGATCTGAGCCAAATTGAAGAAGGATGTCGAAGGGG
This sequence comes from Stomoxys calcitrans, assembly GCF_963082655.1. Lineage (NCBI taxonomy): Eukaryota > Metazoa > Arthropoda > Insecta > Diptera > Muscidae > Stomoxys > Stomoxys calcitrans. Next base: position 232,642,825 of record NC_081553.1, on the reverse strand, counting down.
CTAACACAGCTCACTGTCCCAAATTCCAGCAAAATCTGATAATAAATGAGGCTTTTTGGGCCTAAGACCCTAAATAGGCGGATCGGTCTATATGGGGGCTGTATCCAAATCTGAACCGATCTGGGGCAAATTGAAGAAGGATGTCAAAGGGCCTAACACAACTCACTGTCCCAATTTTCAGTAAAATCCGATCATAAATGTGGCTTTTATGGCCTAAGACCCTAAATCGGCGGAATGGGGCTATTTCAAGATATAGTCCGATATGGCCCATCTACTAACTTAACCTGCTTATGGACAAAAAAAAGGTTCTGTAAAAAGTTTCAGCTCAATATCTGTATTTTTAAAGACTGTAACGTGATTTCAACAGACAGACGGACGGCTAGATCGTCTTAGATTTTTACGCTGATTCAGAATATATATCCTCTATAGGATCGGAAATGGATATTTCGATGTGTTGCAAACGGAATGACAAAATGAATATACCCCCATTCTTCTGTGGTGGGTATGATAAATTCTGCAAATTATTTTTCACAGGTTTATTTCATACAAATGGAATCAATCTCGTCTTACTACCCGAGAATATGAGATCGTCAATACCAACTGTGGTGAGGTTAGAGGAGTTAAACGTCTAAACATATGCCCGAAGGATATGGCCTACTATGCATTTGAAGGTATACCATATGGCAAGCCACCTACGGGAAATCTCAGATTTCGTGCACCTCAACCTATTGAGCCATGGCAAGAAGTACTCGATTGCACTCAGGCCAAGGCGAAACCCATGCAAGTTAATATGTTAACGAGCATGAGAGAAGGATCCGAGGATTGTCTTTATTTAAATGTCTATGCAAGAAAGGTGAAATATATGCTTTAATCTCAAAGAAGTCATTAAAAGTACTCGTGTTATTGCCTTTTCAGCTAAAAGGATGTGGTGCTCCTCTACCTGTCATGGTGTGGATATATGGTGGTGGCTTTCAAGTAGGTGAGGCTACACGCGACTTCTATGGACCTGATTATTTTATGATGCAGGATGTCATAGTTGTAACCATCAACTACAGAGTGGGAGTGTTTGGTAAATGAGAGAGCTAAGGCAACTTTTTATTACAACAATTTAATGGTCCTTCATTTCAGGTTTTCTTTGCTTGGATGATCCTAACCTGAATATACCTGGCAATGCTGGCCTAAAAGATCAAGTCTTGGCCTTGAAATGGGTTAAGGAAAATATTCACCACTTCAATGGAGATGCCAATAATATAACCGTTTTTGGTGAGAGCGCAGGTGCAACTTCCACACATATTCTAATGCTCACTCCACAGACGCAAGGTCTTTTCCACAAGGCCATTGTGCAATCTGGTTCGGCGTTATGTCCTTGGGCTGTTACCGAAAAACATGATTGGGGTTTTAAATTGGCTTGCTATTTGGGATATGAAGGAGATAATAAAGATCAGGAAATCTATGAGTATTTGATGCAACAAGATGGGCGCAAATTGGCCACTAACTCTGTGTGTCTACTCTCCCATCAGGATATGGTGGACAATAACCGCTTTTGTGCTTTTCTTCCTGTGGTGGAGCCTTATGCAACAGCTGAATGTATAACGGATAAACCTTTTGAGGACCTTCTATCCAATGCCTGGAGCAATAAAATTCCCCTAATAATAGGTGGCACATCAGCCGAAGGTTTATTCCATTACTCATTTGTGGCTAAGCATAGACACACACTGGAGACCGCCCAAGGTTTACGCCTGGACCATTTATTGCCTGATGAAGTGAAACATAACCAAAGCCAAGAAAATTTCAATCAAATGATACAAAGCTTTAGAAAGGAGTATTTCAATGAACAAGCACCCACTTTCAAAGATCACCTTAACAAATATTTGGAACTAATGGGTCACCGAACATTTTGGCATCCCATGTACAGGATCATAGAGGCCAGATTATCGTATGCTCCTAACGTGGCCACCTATTGCTATTACTTTGACTGTCTTTCTCCAAACTTCAGAGCTTACTCAAACTTACTGTGTGGTGACCATGAAGTATTCGGGGTATGTCATGGTGAGGACATTTTATATCTCTTCCACAACATCTTATCGGTCAATGAAGTCAACTCTGGACCAGAATACAAATACATTGAACGTATGATTGGTATGTGGTACAATTTTGCTTTATCATCGAATCCAAATTGTAAAGAAATATCACCCATTACTTGGGAAAAAGTGGAAACTTTGGATTTCGGAATGCCCCTGGAATGTTTAATTATTGGAGAAGAACTACAGTATGCTACGATACCGATTAACAAGAAACTTAAATGTTGGTCGGATTTATATAAACAAATATCGCATAAATAAAAAAGGTTCCCACATTTTGATTAAAAAAAAAAAAAAAAATCTACACTGATTGAGTAAAAAGTCATTAAGTTTTATCTGGCCGAACACCTCAGGGGTTCCAACACAATTTACTGTCCTAGATCATAAAAACTGGCGATTTGTCTATATGGTAGCTATATCCAAATATACGGCTCTAATACAACCCAATGTACCGAAAATTCAGGAAAAGTGGGTATTAAGTGCTTTTTCTTCTGGACCCTAGCCCTAAATCCAGAGATCGGTATATATGACAGCTATATCCACTTAAAGACCCATCTAGTCCATATAGGCCACGGATGTCAAAGAAATTAACACATCTCGTTGAGTAAACTTTCAAAGAAATCGAATTATAAATGCGCCTTTTATGGATCAAAGAAGTTAAATCGGGAGGTCAGTATATATGGCAACTACAGTGACACAGAAAAGTCTACATGCCCCACTGAAAAAAGCACGTTTTTCAAAACGAAAAGTTTTTGCAGGAAAATTTTTTTTCTGGCAAAACTCTGTTGGCTCTAAATGTGTTTAGCATGGTTCCCAAAATTATAATTAGTAAAAATTTTTAGGTAAAATCTTATCTCATCTCCGTTGTCGTTTATGTAAATGTCTTTTTTTTAAAGGTATGTAGACATATCTGTACCACTGTACATCCAAATTTGGCCTAGACCATACTTGGTACAGGTGACGACGAACCAAATTAAACTCAATGTGCTTAATTTCAGCGAAATCGGGTGATACATACGCATTTTGTGGGCCCAAGAACTTATAACGGGAGATCGGTCTGTATGGGGCTGTGTATAGTCCGATATAGCCATTTTCGGACTTATCCTTTCTACGGGAAAAAAAATAATGTGTGCAAACTTTCAGCTCATTATCCCTTTTTTTATACCCTCCACCCTAGGATGGGGTTATACTAATTTCGTCATTCTGTTTGTAACTCCTCGAAATATTCGCCTAAGACCCCATCAAGTATTCCCAAAAAGTATTGCGGATTTTTTAAAAGAAAGTAAATGCCTTTTTAGCAAATCTCAGAACGAACTTTAATCAAATATACTTTTTTTTACACTTTTTTTCTAAAGCAAGCTAAAAGTAACAGCTGATAACTGACAGAAGAAAGAATGCAATTACAGAGTCACAAGCTGTGAAAACATTTGTCAACGCCGACTATATTAAAAATACGCAATTACTTTTTGGGCAACCAATAAATTTTTCGATGACCTCGAGCCAAACCAAAAAGACAAAGTTATAAAATTCCAAAGGTCACCAATAAAATCATAGAAATAAATTCCATGTATTGAAAAAAGTACGTATTCTCTGTGGTGTAGGGTGTTATATAGTCGTCCGACTTTTGCCTTGCCGTACTGATTTGATTTTATTTTTATAAAGTATTCTTTAATACGAGTTTTCGAAAATTATTCTTCAGCATCCGCCCTAGACCGAAAACCAAATTATTTTTTAATTGTTTAAAATTTAACCATAACATAGATAATTTTTTATTATTATGATCACAGAGCCAAAGTATGTAAGCAAATTGCCTTATGGTTCTCGATGATTCAACTTTCAATGTTTGTCCAATTCTGTTGAGTTGTGTAATTCACTCGTAAATTCATTTTCGATCACTAAATGAGCATCATTCGAATGTAGCATCGTGAAAACGTGTTGCTCTCTTTTTGCGCATATACAAATTTGTGGGGAAAATAAAAACAATTAATTTAAGAAAAATGAAAACACCCAAAGTGGGGCAAGGTCGAATTGGTTGTACTCTACTTAGTTCCCACCCACAGTAGTTGTTGAGGGTAAGTACTTATCAAAAGTATACGCAAATGACAATGAATGGTTATCAATGACGGGGTTACAAACTTTTTCGCAATGGTTGTGTATTTAATGGACTTTGTATTAAATTAACTGCATTAGAAATTTTGAATGACATTTATTTGAAAGGAAATTTTAATATTATAAAAAAAAAATAACTCAGCCACTCGTATGAAGTTAAGAAGTGAATTGTAATGAAAAAAGGAAGAACAAGTAAAAGCGTGCTAAGTTCGGCCGGGCCGAATCTTATATACCCTCCACCATGGAGCGCATTTGTCGAGTTCTTTTCCCCACATCTCTTCTTAGGCAAGAAGTGATATAAGAAAAGATTTGCTCTGCTATTAGAGCGATATAAAGATATGATCCGGTTTAGACCACAATTAAATTATATGTTGGAGACCTGTGTAGAATGTCAGCCAATTCGAGTAAGAATTGCGCCCTTTGGGGGCTCAAGAAGTAAAATAGAGAGATCGATTTATATGGGAGCTGTATCGGGCTATAAACAGATACATACCATAATAAACACGTATGTTGATGGTCAAGAGAGGATCCATCGTACAAAATTTCAGGCAAAACGGATAATAATTGCGACTTCTAGAGGCTCAAGAAGTCAAGATCCCAGATCGGTTTATATGGCAGCTATGTCCGGTTATGCACCGATTTAAACCTTATTTGACACAGTTGTTGAAAGAAAAAATAAAAAACTTAATGCAAAATTTCAGCCAAATCAGATAGGAATTGCGCCCTCTAGAAGCTCAAGAAGTCAAGTCCCCAGATCTGTTCATATGACAGCTATATCAGTTTACGAACCGATTTGAACCATACTTGGCACACTTGTTGGATATCATAAAAAACATGTCGTGCAAAATTTCATTCCAATCGGATAAGAATTGCGCACTCTAGAGGCTCAAGAAGTCAAGACCCAAGATCGGTTGATATGGCAGCTATATCAGGTTATGGACCGATTTGAACCTTATTTGGCACAGTTGTTGGATATCATAACAAAACACGTCGTGCCAAAATTCATTCAAATCGGATAAGAATTGCGCCCTCTAGAGGCTCAAGAAGTCAAGACCCAAGATCGGTTTATATGACAGCTATATCAGGTTATAGACCGATTTGAACCATACTTGGCACAGTTGTTGAATATCATAACAAAACACGTCGTGCAAAATTTCATTCCAATCGGATAAGAATTGCGCACTCTAGAGGCTCAAGCAGTCAAGACCCAAGATCGGTTTATATGGCAGGTATATCGGGTTATGGACCGATGTGAACAATACTTGGCACAGTTGTTGGATGTAATAACGAAACACGTCGTGGAAAATTTCATTCCAATCGGATAAGAATTGCGCACTCTAGAGGCTCAAGAAGTCAAGACCCAAGATCGGTTTATATGGCAGCTATATCAGGTTATGAACCGATTTGAACCATACTTGGCACAATTATTGGATATCATAACAAAATACGTAGTGCAAAATTTCATCCCAATCGGATAAGAATTTCGCACTCTAGAGGCTCAAGAAGTCAAGACCCAAGATCGGTTTATGTGGCAGCTATATCAGGTTATAAACCGATTTGAAGCATACTTGGCACAGTTGTTGGATATCATAACAAAACACGTTGTGCAAAATTTCATTCTGATCGGATAAGAATTGGGCACTCTAGAGGCTCAAGAAGTCAAGACCCAAGATCGGTTTATATGGCAGCTATATCAAAACATGGACCGATATGGCCCATTTACAATACCAACCGACCTACACTAATAAGAAGTATTTGTGCAAAATTTCAAGCGGCTAGCTTTACTCCTTCGGAAGTTAGCGTGCTTTCGACAGACAGACGGACGGACGGACGGACGGACGGACGGACGGACAGACGGACGGACATGGCTAAATCGACATAAAATTTCACGACGATCAAGAATATATATACTTTATGGGGTCTAAGACGAATATTTCGAGTAGTTACAATCAGAATGACGAAATTAGTATACCCCCCATCTTATGGTGGAGGGTATAAAAACAGTTTTACACTGGCAGAAGTTGCAGCATCAATTCATACACCTATGTAGTCCAAATCATACGAGCTGGGCTTCAGCCAGTTTTTCTTGTCAGCCATTTACCCATCTAACCTCTCGTCTACTTCTTTCTAACTCATCACCTCTAGATTCGCTTGTAGGTATCGGCCTTGGCGGGATAAAAGTAGACTGACCAGTGTTCCCATAATGTTGAAATTTTTCTTGAGCTTATTGGAGTCTACATTCCATCCCTGGATTCGAAAAGGTCGTTATAATATTCATGGCTCTTGAGTAAATTCAGCTTGGTATAAAACAAAGACCTATGTTCCACATAATGTTGTGATGTATAGGATTAATATTTTTCAAAGTGTTACATACCGATTGAAAGGGTTTGTGTTTGCCCACATTATAAATGAGTGGCAACGTTTTTCACACATAGATCCATTTCTATAATTAACAAAAAAAAAGAAAACAATTTTTTGGTTTATCTTTGCAATGTTTATATCGTGCCTATGCTACACAAGTGGACTAAGTCAACTTTACTGCCTACAAGATAAAAACACATAATTTAGAGACAATAACATATAAATAAATGAAAAAATGACAATGGACGTTTTTTTCCTCATGTTTTTGATTTTTTTAATTCATTGCAGCGCCATAAGTTATGCTAAGTTGATTATTATTGAAAAAAAAAAACATAAACAAACGAATTTAGCATAGAACAGAATAAATAAATTAATATAAAATAATTATTATTTAATTTATTGGAAAAAATTACAAGGATTTATTCTACATTTTGTAAACCATATATTTTCTCAAAATTCTCTGTTATAGCAAAATTATCATCATCATTGGTTATATAGGATTTTTAAATTGACTTGACAACTTTGAATTTAATTTCTGAACGCTCTCTTACACTCAACATCGAACTATTACTGTAAATTTATTCAGCAAACTCAACATTTTCATCATGGTAAAGCACATGAACCAACAATGTTTGCAAATCATAAAAATTTACTGCCGAAATTCGAAGTCAGTGATACCTTTTGCAAGTGAAAATATGTTCCGATTTCGACCAAAAACTAATAAGTACAGATCATTGTTCAATTGTGTATAACAAAATATTGGTCTTTTTATTAGTAGCTATATCTAAAAATAAACCGACCTGATTCCGACACGGATGTCGAAACATAAGTCACTGTGTAAAATTTCAGTGAAATCGGATAATATATGCGCCTCTTATGGGGCCAAAATCTTAAATCGAGATATCGGTCTATATGGAAACTATATCGAAATCTGGACCGATTTGGGCCAAATTGAAGAAGAATTTTGAAGGGCCTAACATAACTCATTGTCCCAAATTTTGGCAAAATCGGTCCCAAATTTCGATGAAATCGGACAATAAATGGGCCCAAAACCTTAAATCGAGAGAACGGTCTCTATGACAGCTATACCCAAATCTGGACTAATCTGGGCCATATTGTAGAAATATGTTGGCGGGAATAACTTAACTCATTGATCCAAATTGCGGCGTCATCGGACAATAAATGCGTCTTTTATGGGTCCAAAACCTTAAATCGAGAGATCGGTCTATATGGCAGCTATATCCAAATCTGGAACGATCTGAACTAATTGGAGAAATATGTCGGAGGGCCTAACACAACTCATTGTCCCAAATTTTGCCAAGATCGGTCAATAAATGCGCTTTTTATGTGCCTAAAACCTTAAATCGAGAGATCTGTCTATATGGCAGCTATATCCAAATCTGGACCGATCTGGGCCAAATTAAAGAAGTATGCGACTGACCTAGCACAGCTCACTGTACCAAATTTCAGCAATATCTTATAATAAATGTGGCTTTTATGGGCCTAAAACCCTAAATCGTCGGATCGGTCTATATGCGGGCTATATTAAGATATAGTCGAAGATAGGCTACTATCTTCGAACTTAACCTGCTAATATACAAAAAAAAAAGAATCTGTGCAAAGTTTCAGCTCAATATCTCTATTTTTAAAGACTGTAGCGTGATTTCAACAGACAGACGGACGAACAAAGCTAGATCGTCTTAGATTTCTACGCCGATCAAGAATATATATACTTTATAGGGCGGGAAATGGATATTTCGATATGTTGAAAATGGAATGACAAAATGAATGTACCTCCATCCTCCTGTGATGGGTATAAAACGGCAATGTTTGGTCGGGCCGATTTTTAGATAACCACCACCTCGAGTATATATGTAAACTCTCTTTCGTCACAATCCGGTAAAAATTGGATATATTTTGCACCCAAATTCGGCACGAACATTGAATGGTCTTATATATTGGCTTGCCCAAGAAGTAATTGCGGATTTTTCATATAGTCGGTGTTGACAAATGTGTAGGGGATTGCGGGGAAGATGTGAAGAGTGAGCTCGTAGTCCTATGTGTCCCGTTATGATACCAATACCTATACCGACCACTTTCTTACTTCCTTTTAGTAATACCCTCATCTTCCTACGAGTTGCATCCCCTCATAGGATTTTTGCCGTCCTACCGACTATTTCGCTGTTTCGCAGTGTTGTATGCGCATTCGTCGCCCACGCCCTTAACTCGGACTACGTCGACCCAAAAGGCTTCGGGTTAACCAAGTTTATTGCAAGACTATTGCTCTTATGGCTATTTTGCTGTCCGTAAAGATGATAACACCCGACGTCTTTGGGTTAGCACCACACCACCTCAAGCATTCCGTGATCGCGATGATCTCCGCCTCGCACTCGACCTCAACTGTCGTCTCAGGTTCCCTTCCCTTCCCTTCCCTTCCCTTCCCTTCCCTTCCCTTCCCTTCCCTTCCCTTCCCTTCCCTTGTAAGATATAGACCTGGATGACATGTAGTTTCAACAGGTTGGTGCCATGAGCCACATAGCACACGTAACAATTAAATTATTGAAAAGTAAGTTTGACGAGTATGCATGCAGATGGCGTCATTGGGCTATACTTCGTCGTCGACTATGCCAATCGTTATGTTACCGAGAATGGACAACGCTACAGTATCACTGATTATTTTTGGCATGAACTGTAAGATATAGACCTGGACGACATGTGGTTTCAACAGGTCGGTGCCACAAGTCACACAGCATACGATACAATGGAATTATTGAAATGTGAGTTTGATGAATCAAGTCCTTATTTGAAAATACGTGTTGTTTATATATCTATTGGGTTGCCCAAAAAGTAATTGCGGATTTTTCATATAGTCGGCGTTGACAAATTTTTTCACAGCTTGTGACTCTGTAATTGCATTATTTCTTCTGTCAGTTATCAGCTGTTACTTTAAGCTTGTTTTAGAAAAAAATATTTTCCTTTTTGTTGAATGATAAAACCTCAATTTCCCATAATTGGAGTTGATCCCTTTGGCCATGTGAACGACATTATGTATGCTTTTCATTTGTTTAGCTTTCATAAATATTTAGTTTGCACATTATACATATATTGGGTGCAAAATGCATGTGATACCGCCCGCCATATCTGGAGCCTCAAGGAGAGTAGCATACGTTCTTTAACCCAACAATACAAAACAAAAAAAACTAAAGAAAAACAATACAAATACGTGCATGTTTTCCCTGAGATAAGGCTTTGAAGATCCACAAACATGCCTGAGATCTCACATGAAATGAGTGGAAAACTTTTAGTCTCTTCCAACTATTCATATCGTTTCAGTAAAATTCTTAATAGGCGAACGTTTAGTTGGTCCACAGACACTGAATGTTTCGAAACATTTGCACATTTTAAGTATTTTATTCAAAATTAAAAGAAATTTTTGGAAGATATTTACCGCCGGAATATAAAAAAATCTATGGAGTTTCGATAAAATAAAAACAAGTGAAGAGTATATAACAGAGTGCGGTGCTGATCTTAAGATCACAGAAATCTGCGTCAATATGGATTATTCCAAGCATTAACATTCATAAAACTTATCAACAAAAAATTGTTTTTTGAAAAAGGGTGTTTTATTATGCATTGGCCAACGGATTATCCAATAAAAATTTTATCAAATCTTTGTAAAATTTTACTTTTAGATATTTATGAAATGTTTGTATTATGTTCTACAAAATTGAAAGAATATTATAAGACTTCCAGCAAAATTTCCTTTTAGGCACAGAATTCGACATTATTTAAGATATTGAAAAAAATGTGTGTTTACACTTGGACGTCTTTCGAATATGGGATTAAGATGACAGATGTTTACCACCCAAAATAACTTATACGAGTGTGTATATGTTATTTATGGAACTTTGTGGACTTTTTTTATGAGAGCTAAGAAACAAGGCGGAGTACAGCTGGACAATATTTTTGTAAATTTGTGACCCATTAAAAAAAGAGCAAAACAAAAACTAAAAATATTTGTTTCAAAAGATTTTTATAAAACAAAAAAAAAACTAACAAGTAATAGCGCGTGAAGTGCAGCATGACGGAATCTTATATGCCTTCCACCATGCTTCCAAACATTGCATGGAATATGTTCTTATACATAGGAGCTTTATCAAGTTAACTGATGTGGACATCACAAAAAAACACGTTCAAAATTTCTGCCGCATAGGATAGTAACTGCTCCTTCTAGAAGCTCAGAACTCAAATCAGACGATTAGGGTATATGGGAGCTATATCAAATTATGAACAAATTAAGATCATACTGTATATTGGAAATCGAAACAAAACACTACGGTTAAAAATTCAGACAAATCATATAATAATTGCACCCTCTAGAGTCCCAGAAAAGAGAGATCGGTTTATGTGAGAGCCATATCAGGTAGTGAATAGATTTGAAACAAGTATCCGGAACAGAGCAGAGCGGAGCAGACTTTTTTTTGCCGGAACGGGAGTTTTGTCTTTGATTAGAATGCTTTTCAATCGTATTAGGTGTGATGGCTTCAAGGGCCGTATGTTGTATTTGTATCGTATTTATTGCGAAAACGCCTCTATGATACAAATACCACATTAACCACGCTCGACAACCCTGTCTATTAGCTGTACTTGTCCCAATGCATGTGTTTTCGTGTAATAACTGATTTTTTGTTTTGATATTAATGTGTCAATTTTCGACCCTACAAAGTATATATATTTCGGATCGTCGGTCCGTCCGTCTTTGGTAATCACTCTAGAGCCTTCAAAAATTGAGATATTGAGTTCAAATTTGGCACAGATACTTTTTTTTTGATGCACTCTGGTTAAGTTCTTGAATGGGCCAAATCAGACCATGTTTGGATATAGCTGCTATATAGACCGATTTTCCGGTAAAGGGTCTAATGCCCACAAAAACTTAATTTTTTATTTCATTTTGCAGAAATTTTAAACAAAAAGTAGTTTAAGGCTTCCCGACAATGACAAGCTATAGCTACCATATATACCGATCTCCAGATAAAGGGTCTGAAGATCATAAAAGCTTTATTTATTACCCGATTTCGCCGAAATTTGCAACTGTGGGTTATTTAAAGCCTCCCGACAACTGACCTCAATATGGTTCAGATTGGACTATATTTAGATATACCTACCATATAGACCGTTCTCCCGATAAAGGGTCTGAAGGCCTTAAAAGCTTTAATGTTTATCTGATTTCGCTGAAATTTGGAATAATGCGCAATTTAAAGCCTCCCAACATCCGACCCAAATATCGTACTGATCGGACTATATTTAGATATAGCTGTCATAGAGATCGATCTCCCGATAAAGGGTCTGAAGGCCATAAAAGCTTTAATTATTACCCGATTTAGCTAAAATTTAACACAATCGGTTATTTTAAGCCTCCCGACATCTGACCTAAATATGGTTCAAATCTGACTTTATTTAGATATAGCTGCCATATAGACCGAATTCCCGATGAAGGGTCTGTAGCCTATAAAAGCTTTATTTTTTAACTGATTTCGCTGAAATTTGATTGGACTATATTTTGATATAGCTGCCATATAGACTGATCTACCGATTCGCTGAAATTTGATTGGACTATATTTTGATATAGCTGCCATATAGACTGATCTACCGATTAAGGGTCTGAAGCCCATAAAAGCTTTTTTTTATCCGATTTCGCCGAAATTTGATTGGACTATATTTTGATATAGCTGCCATATAGACTGATCTACCGATTAAGGGTCTGAAGCCCATAAAAGCTTTTTTTTATCCGATTTCGCCGAAATTTGGAATAGTGCGCAGTTTTAAGCCTCCCGACATCTCACGTAAATATGGTTCAGAGCGGGCTATATTTAGGTATAGCTGTCATATAGACCGATCTCCCGATAAAGGGTCTGAAGGCTATAAAAGCTTTAAAGCTTTACTACCCGATTTCGCTGAAATTTAACGCAATGGGTTATTTTAAGCCTCCTTACATCTGACCCAAATATGGTTCACATCGGACTTTATTTAGATATAGCTGTCATATAGACCGATTTCCCTCCCAACATCCGACTCAATATATTTAGATATAGCTGCCATATAGACCGATCTGCCGATAAGGTGACTAAAGCCCATGAAAGTCTTATATATTACCCGATTCCGCTAAAATTTCAAACAGAGAGTTTATCTGAGCTTTACTATATCCGACCTTAATATGGTTTAGATCGGGTTCTAATTGAATATATCTACCAAAAAGACCAATATTTTGTTCTACAAAATTGAATAGTGACATATATATTAGACCATTATTAGGCATAAGTTATACAATTTTCACCGGATTGTGACGAAAGGGGATTTACATATATACCCGAGGAGGTGGGTATCCAAAGTTCGACCCGACCGAACTTAATACCTTTTTACTTGTTTCCGTTTTTTTTTTTTCCTATTTTCATCAACGATCTGTTGAGTCTAACATCGAATCTCCGATCTACTCATCTGCGAATGACAGTAATCTCTGACATTTGTACTCATTCGACCATAGGCCGAGTATTCGAAGGATTGAGCACAAGTGGCGGGTTACGAACGATACACTCTGTCAGGATTTGCTTGCCATATCTGAACATGTATTTGAAGTGTCAAAAGAAGCATTCAAGTGTTTAGGCTTCCTTAAATGGTGTAAGAATTACTTCACTCCTTTTGATCTTCTTAACAACTATACCACTTTCATATGGCCGAAAATGGAGTACAACTCACATGCATAGGCCGGAGCTTCAAAATCATAATTTTCGCATGAAGTTTTTTATTTGATGTCTCAAAAAGTGCTAAAAATTCTATTAAAATCGGTTCAGATTTAGTATAGCTCTCATATAAAGTTTCCATCCGGTATGCCCTTTTATGACGGTAATAGCCACAATTTTGCTCTGACCATTACGAAATTTTCCAGTAGATATCTAGATAGACGTCCCGATACGTAGGCAAAAATTTATCAAAATCGGTTCAGATTTAGATATAGCTTGCATATATATCTTTTCCCCTATAAGACATTTCATGACTGTAGAATAAATCACAGATTTGGTCCTTTTATAATAAAAGCTTGTATGAGATCAATAGGAACGCTAGATCACTGTCCGACCAGAAAAAAAACATAGCCTTGATGTACAATATATCGTTCATTATTTATGCTCTCGTATCTACTCAAAAGTAGTTAGTTGACCCAGTGGTTCAGGGTATTATATAGTTGGCTCCTCTCGACTTTCGTCTTTCCCTTCCATGTTTTGTTTTATGATTTTTATGATATATGCTATATGATATTTGCATTAACTTTGAAAATTTTCTTTTTGCTTTGATAATTACTTCTATTTTTAAAAGTTTTATTTAAATTTAATTTCCATTATAACCAAATTTGGCTACCAAAAAAAGAAATTTTTGAATAATCACATCTTGTTGAAGTTCGCTGTTTATAATAGGTTTTGTTGAAATTTTATTTTTACCGTTTAGATGTTGTAAAAGCTTGAAAATGAGCTCATTAATGTTAGCAGCATTCTAGTTTCCCCCCAAAACAATTCCAAGCTAATCAAATCTAGCGGCTAAGAGTCAAAACAAACATACCTTGTGCCCGTATTTATTCTTATTTTTGGTAGTTTTATTCCGTTTTTGTGGGAGATAACAAAACATTTCTGATAATTTCCCAAGTAGTTATATATCCACCCCCACTCCATGTAGAATAAAGGCAAGCATCTCCAGAGAATACAAGATAAGCAAATAATTATTTATTTAAAATGGAAATATATTTGGACTCTTTGGAGCGCATGAAAATTGGTAAAAAGTAAGTCACTCAAACCTCAACCCTCATTCCATGCAAGATTCCGAACATCATTTTTCCCCCAGAATCTTGGCGCATAAGTACAAACAGTTGCGAGCTGCCACAAATGAATACGAGATTGTCCATACCTCCAGGGGACCCGTGAAGGGTAGAAAGCGTAAAAACTTTTACAGTGCATTTGGTAAATTCTATACCTTCGAGGGTATACCATATGCCAAACCACCATTGGGAGAGCTGAGATTTCGAGCTCCTCAACCCACAGAATCTTGGCAGGAGGTACTTGACTGCACCAGTTGCAAGACAAAGGCCATGCAGTACCACTACATAGCAAGATGGAAAGAGGGTTCCGAAGATTGTTTGTATCTCAACATTTATGCCAAAGAGGTAAGTTTGAGAAGTTTGAAAAGAGAAAAATGTCATGCTTATCATCTCTTAACTTTCAGTTAAATACCTCAAAACCTTTGCCAGTTATGGTCTGGATTCATGGCGGGGGATTTCAAATAGGCGAAGCCACTCGCGATTTATGTGCCCCCGATCATTTCATGCAACGCGATATGGTTCTGGTGACTTTCGCTTATCGTTTGGGAATATTTGGTAAATTAATGTTTATTAGGGTGGGGCGATTAGTATGGAAGAAAAAAACCTTGATGGGCGCTTCGAGTTTCTAATTCTTGGGACTGTGCTGAGCAAAAAAGTTCAGATTTTGCAGTTTTTTTCTCTCTCTCTGTTTTTTGTTTGGATGTGTTGTCCTACAACAACAGAGGGGAAAACCACCGCTGAAAAATTTCTCTGATGGTCTCGCCAGGATTCGAACCCAAGTGGACATGCTTAACTCTGCGCTATGGTAGCCTCCTAATTTGGCTATTATAGGCCAAAATATCCAAAGAAAACGTAACTTAAAATGATGAACCTTCTACCTTTTCGACTTTTTGACCATGAAAACAATGTTGTTTTCAAATAATATGTTCAGAAAAATAGTAGATCGAGACAATAGCTACAACTTTACTTTAAAAACAATATTTCAAATGGTTTATGAAATATGAGTCCAAGAAAATTTGGAAACTTTGCCAAAAAATGAAATCTGGAAAAAAACTGGAAGTCAAAATCTGGAAGCTGAATTTTCACCGTACAATCCCAAGAATCAGAAACGCGAAGCGCTTTTTACAATGTTTATCATCGCTTCACCCTAATGTTAATGTATTTTCTAAACTCTTCACTCTAGCTTGGTACATTTTAAGGTTTTCTATGCTTTGATGACCCGGAACTTAATATCCCTGGTAATGCCGGCCTCAAGGATCAAGTCATGGCCCTACGCTGGGTCAAGGAGAACATTCACAATTTCAATGGAGACCCCAACAACATAACCGTGTTTGGTGAGAGCGCAGGAGGAGCTTCGACTCAGTTCATGATGTCTATTCCTCGGACCAAGGGTCTCTTTCACAAGGCCATCATTCAATCCGGTTCAATGTTATGCCCCTGGGCTCACACCCAAAACCATGAATGGGCCTATAAATGTGCTTGCAAACTAGGCTACAAAGGGGAGAAAAGTGACAAAGGCGTCTATGAGTATCTCAATAGGAAGTCCTCTCAACAATTGGTGTTGCGCGACTTTTCGCTTTTGACCAAGGAACAGCATATGGACAATTTGATGTTCTTCTTTAATCCTGTCGTGGAGTCTTATGTAACAGAAGACTGCATCACCAGCAAGCCCTTTAAGGAACTTATGGCAAATGCCTGGGGCAATAACATCCCTCTTATCATTGGAGGCAATACAGACGAAGGATTCCTCTTCCACAATATGGCTCGGAAATTCCCCTTTAGGGTCAATGAGCTGAACGATTGCACAACTCTCTTACCCGAGGACATAAAGAGTAGCCGCGATGAAGCTGCATTAAAGCAATTAGGCTTGTGCCTCAAACACGCCTACTTTGAGGGCAAGCAACCCAATATCAAGGACAACTTACATCACTACTTGGAACTGATGGGCCATAGAGCATTTTGGCATCCCCTCCTACGTACCATTAGAGCCCGCTGCGAATACGCTGCTCGTGCTGCAACCTTTTGCTATAAATTTGATTTTTACTCCGAGTTCTTTAACTTTTATCGCACTGTGAATTGTGGTCGTGCGGCCAAGTGTGTGTCTCATGCTGATGACCTGCCCTACCTATTCCACAGTCTCCTTAACGAAAAGCTCAACACCAGCAGCAGGGAGTATCAATGCATACAGCGCATGATAGGCATGTGGTATAATTTCGCCTTGACCTCGAACCCCAACTGCCCAGAGATTGAACCTGTTGTGTGGCAACCACTTGCAGATCTAAGCGAGGCGCCCAAATGTTTATGGATAAGCGATGCACTGGAGATTAAAGAGCTGACGGAGTATGAAAAATGCAAAGTTTGGGATGAATTTTATACACAACAGGAATTAATTTAAGATTGCATTTCCTACATGAATGTGAATAAATTTTTTTACTTCTATTAAGCTTTAGAAAATTTATATAAGAAAATTTTAAATTAAAAAAACTACAGAGAAGTTTATTAGGATTTGATTTCCACCGACAGCTATAGTCTCGCTGGTATCCAGCCGATTATAATCGTTATGAAATTTGGAAGCCCTCAATATACTTGGTACCACCAAATTGCAGCCAAACCTACAAAAGGGGCTAATCAAAACTTCAACACCTACATCATTCCATTGGAATCACCATCTTGATTATCACCGCCATCACCGTAATTTGAAATTAAAATATTTTCACCATTCTGTCATAATTATCTTCAAGCACACTGAAATCATCCTTCCCACAATCATATCAACAATTTAGACCATACATCTTAATTTTCTTATTCATTTCAGATTCTAGTACGCATTTGTTATTTATTAAAATGTATGGGCAATTGATCGATTTGTGAGTCATCTGGTAAGCAATCCCAATTCCCCCTTTACCGCATGACTCTTATGCGTTATCACGGCTACATGTGCACCACCACCCATCCCTCTTGTCTGTCATGATCAGCCAGCTGCCTTTAGTGTAAGGCGAACGAACAGCAATCTAAAACTTTGACTATAAGGCAAACGCACAACAATTATAGAGTTGTTGATTGTTGTTGGATAACATTTTACTTATCTTGGGGATGAAGAAGAAAAATCGGCAGATAAGTTTTTTATCTTTTTATGGACCTATCTGACTTACTCAGAAGATAATTGCACACTGTTATGTTAGTCAAATCAGATAAAATCATTGATAGCAGCAAAATCGACTTAACGGTTAAAAATCAAAAGTTGGTTTTGGGTCATAGGTACGGGATAAGGATGGATGTGGTGAAATTCGTACGTTTAGGTACTAAACAGTACCAAGAAGTACGAAAAGGTATATATTTGACCAGTGGGAACGGAAAGGGCTAGAATTATTTTATTGGGTTCAAATTAAAGAGCTTCTCGAAGAAATTAGGTTTTGTGAACAAAATTTTGGAAAATCGTACCGGAAAAGGGAGAAATAGTACGTTTAGTACCGCAATTGGTACTATTTGGTACTTTCTTTAGGAATTAAACAAGAGCATTGTATTTTGGAACTTAGGTACACTATGGCAGTGTTAATTGGGTGGCAATAAGAGTTTTTGGAAATTTCTACATTTAGGTACGAAAAAAAGTACCAAAAAGATACGATATGTGTGAGCTTTGTACAGGGCGGATGGATAGAGGTATAATTTTGAAATTTAAATTAAAACGCATCTGGTGAAAAAGGATGAAGTTGAAAAGAATACAAGTAAGTTCGCCCGGGCCGAATCTTATATACCCTCCACCATGGATCGCATGTGTCGAGTTCTTTTCGCGGTATCTATTTTTGGGCAAACAAAGGTTAAAAGAAAATAATTGATTTAATATTGGAGCTTCATTAAGTTTAGGTCCGATTCGGACCATAATTGAATTGAATGTTGGAGACCATAATAGCAGCCTTTGTGTTCAATTTCAGCCAATTCGAGTACGAGTTGAGCCCTTTAGCCTTTAGGGGCTCAAGAAGTAAACTAGAGATATCTGTTTATATGGGGGCTGTATCAGGCTATAGACCGATTCGGACCATATTTGGCATGCATGTTGATGATCATGGGAGAAGCCGTTGTACACAATCGGCTAATAGTTAAGCCCTCTGAATACTCAAGAAGTCAAGATTCCAGATCGGTTTAAATGGCAGCTATATCAGATTATCGATCAATTTAAACAATATTTGACACAGTTGTTAGAAGTCATAACAAAACCTCATGCAAAATTTCAGCCAAAATTTCAGAATTCCGCCCTCCAACGGCTCAAGTAGTCAAGATCCAAGATCGGTTTATATGGCAGCTATACCAGGTTATGAGCCGATTTGATTAATATTTTGCACAGATATTGGAAGTCATAACCAAACATGTGGTACAAAATTTCAACCAAATCAGCCTCAACAAGTCAAGACCCCAGATCGGTTTATATGGCAACTATATTAGGATATGAACCTATTTCAATCATACTTAGCACAGTTGGAAATGATACCAAAACACCACTTGCAAAATTTTAGTCAAATCGGACGAGAATTACGCCCTCTAGAGGCTAGAGGTTTATATGACAGCTATATGAAAACATGGACCGGTTTGAAAACGTTCGCTTAGTACCGCAATTGGTACCATTTAGTACTTTTTTAACAGATGGAGCTAGAGGTCTGAAATTTGGTATGTAGGTACAACTAGGAAATATATGATTAGTCATCTTCTCTCAATGGAGGCCACCGTAGCGCAGAGGTTAGCATGTCCGCCTATGATGCTGAACGCCTGGGTTCGAATCCTGGCGAGACCAACAGAAAAATTTTTCAGCGGTGGTTTTCCCCTCCTAATGCTGGCAACATTTGTGACGTACTATGTCATTTAAAAACTTCTCTCCAAAGAGGTGTCGCACTGCGGCACCCCGCTACAAAAAAGAGGCCCCTTGCCATTGAGCTTAAACTTGAATCGGACTGCACTCATTGATATGTGAGAAGTTTGCCCCTGTTCCTTAGAGGAATGTTCATGGGCAAAATTTGCATTTATTTGATCTTCTCTTAATTTGTACATTTTGGTACCACAATTGGTACCATTTTTATACCCCCCACCAATGGGGGGGTATACAAATTTCGTCATTCTGTTTGTAACACCTCGAAATATGCCTCGAAGACCCCATAAAGTATATATATATCCCTGATCGTCAAGTCATTTTAAGTCGATCTAGCCATGTCCGTCCGTCTGTCCTTCCGTCCATCCGTCTGTCCTTCCGTCCATCCGTCTGTCTGTCGAAAGCACGCCAATTTTCGAAGGAGTAGAACCAGCCGCTTAAAAGTTTGCACTTCCAACAACTGCGCTATGTATGTTTGAAATCGGTCCATGTTTTGATATAGCTGCCATATAAAACGATCTTGGATCTTGACTTCTTGAGCCTCTAGAGGGCGCAATTCTTGTCCGATTGGAATGAAATTTTGCACGACGTGTTTTATTACGATATCCAACAACTGTGCCAAGTATGGCTCAAATCGGTTCATAACCTGATATAGCTGTCATATAAACAGATCTGGGGACTTGACTTCTTGAGCTTCTAGAGGGCGCAATTCCTATCCGATTTGGCTGAAATTTTGCATGACGTGTTTTGTTATGATTTGCAACAACTGTGTTAAGAATAGTTCAAATCGGCTCATAAGCTGATATAGCTGCCATATAAACCGATCTGGCATCTTAACTTCTTGAGCCTCTAGAGGGAGCAATTGTTATCCGATTTGGCTGAAATTTTGCACGAGGTGTTTTGTTATGATTTCCAACAACTGTGCTAAGAAAAGTTCAATTCGGTCCATAACCTTATATAGCTTCCATATAAACCGATCTGGCATCTTGACTTCTTGAGCCTCTAGAGGGAGCAATTTTTATCCGATTGGAATGAAATTTTGCAAGTATTATTTTGGTACCACTTTCAACAACTGTATTAAGAATGATTCAAATCGGTGCATAATTTTTTATAGCTGTCATATAAACCAATCTAGGATCTTGATTTCTTGAGCCTATGGAGGACGCAATTCTCATCCGATTTGGCAGAAATGTTGTACAACGGGTTCTCTCATGAACTTCAACACACGTGTCTAATATGGTCTGAATCGATCAATAGCTTGATACAGCTTCCATATAAACCTATGTCCCGATTTTGCTTCTTGAACCCCCCTACAAGGCGCAGTTCTGATCCGACTGAACTGAAGTATAACACAATGACTTCTACAACTTGATGTAGCTCTAATAGCATACCAGTTCTTATTCAATATTCTTCGTTTGCCTCAGCAGTGTCGTTTAGACAACATGACAACCACTTATCTCATATTTAGTTACAACCGTGGTAAGAAATCGGGTCCGATATCGGATCATTCATCCGATTGTCGGATGTTGCCCTCCATACCTTGACACGACAACCAGCCCCGAACCTCGGTAAGACGTTGCCCAGTTCACCAAGACAGACTCCCTACACCGAGAGTACTTAACCACTATATGCGAAGCCCGGCCCGTACGTAGCCAGATATCTATGAGCGTTTACCCCTCAACAGGAACTGGAGCCTAAGTTCTTTGGTGTCTTCTGCATCTTACCCCTTCGCAAGACCTAAATCCACTGCTGGAGTAGCCAGGCAGCAGTAGCCAGGTATCCCCAGTGAACGCGGCTTCACTTAAATCTGGTCAGCATCAGGAAAGTCCGTTCCTCTATACTAATTTAGCTTTGCAAGCAAAGTTATAATACCCTGTACGACAGTGTTGGTGCAGGATACAAATATTGTAGGATTTTCGGATATAGTCATTTTAAGCTCAATGATAAGATATCTCCGTTTTTATGACGAGTACGAACGGCGCGCCGCATAGCGACACCACTTGGTAGAGAAGTCTTAAAATGGCCAGATACCTCTCAAATGTAGCCTTAGCATTATTAAGGGGCTAACCACCGCTGAAAATGTTTCTGGTATTCAAACTGGAGTTTGAACCCATGCTCTCAGCGTCATAGGCGAACATGCTAAACTCTGCGCCGCGTTGGCCTCCATCACTAAATATAGAATAGACTAATTACCCCCTGGTGTCTTTCAACGCATATGAAAACGTTAATAAGATCTTAAAAACTATGACTAGCATTAATTAAATCACTTAATTATTTTAGTATAGAAAAAAGTCTAAAGTTTTCTAACACTTCCTTCTATACCCTCCACCATTGGCTTTGGCTATAATAGCATTGTCATTTCATTGGAAAGAAATCAATTTTTATACCCACCACCGAAGGATGGGGGTATATACATTTTGTCATTACGTTTGCAACACATCGAAATATCCATTTCCAACCCTATAAAGTATATATATTCTTGATCAACGTAAAAATCTAAAACGATCTAGCCATGTCCGTCCGTCTGTCCGTCCATCTGTCCGTCTGTCTATTGAAATCGCGCTATAGTCTTTAAAAATAGAGATATTGAGCTGAAACTTTGCACAGATTCTTTTGTTGTCCATAAGTAGGTAAAATTCGAAGATGGGCTTTATTAGCGTATATCTTGATATAGCCCCCATATAAACCGATCCGCCGATTTAGGGTCTTAGCGCAATATAGACCGACCAGCCGAAGGCCCAAAATAAAATGCGCATTACTTGTCCAATGTCGCCGAAATTCGGGGCAGTGAGTTAAGTTAAACCCCTTGACATACTTCTGCAATATGGCACAAATCGGTCTAGATTTGGATATAGCTGCCATAAAGACCGATCTCTCGATTTAAGGTTTTGGGTCCATAAAAGGCGCATTTATTGTCCGAGTATTTGGTCCAAATCGGAACATATTTCGATATAGCTGCTATGGGGCATAAGGTATGCATTTTTCACCGGATTTTGACGTAAAGTAGTTTACATATATACCCAAGGTGGTGGGTATCCAAAGCTCGTCCTGCCGAACTTAACGCCTTTTAACTTGTTTAGCCTAATTTACGCAACAAAACATTAGCATAGTAAACTAGAAATAAGAATGAAATTTGTTATCAAATTAGGTAAGCAATGCAAAATGTTGCAGCCATTTGTATTGAAGCATATAGGGTTTAAGTAAAGGGTTGTACTTGTCACGCATCTCTAACAAAGTTGTCAAAGATCATCACTTTCTACTTCTCAGTTCTTGTGAAGGCTATAACTTCAGTAAGTTTTGGCACACAACAAACAAACTGAGGTTTATATAGGAAAACCTTTGAAAACCCCATAATTAATTTTTCATAAAAAATTTTAAGTAAAACCAATTTTTACTATTTAAGTTAAAAATCGCGAGAGCATTTCGATTCATTCTTATATCCTCACATTCGTACAATCCACTTTTATCCCTAGGCTTGAATAAATTATTTATATGGTTTTTATCCCAAATAGAAAAGAGTATCAAAATGTCGGTTTGAACAAACCACCGTTCTACTGTCCTGCCTTTTGATTTTAGAGTGGTATTGTGCAACTATCTACAATAGGGAAATTATTTTTGAAATTAGTATGCTGTTGACTTTCGAACAGTTGTTAGCTATAACTGGTTAAAGCTTGAGTTTTTCTCTTCATCGATATACACACCGTTAAATGAATAGAAGCTAAAGTACAACTTTAAATTAGAACAGATTGCTGCAATACACTACACCCTGAGGATTTACCACAGCCAGGAGATTTGATCAATATTTGAAGAACGGTATGTTACTATAAGCCCATACATAATAAGAGGAATATATCCATAAAATAGAACTCAGAAGGTAATAAAAATGAAGGAAAGATCAACAAATAATATTTCACATCATCCCACCGCCATAAAGATCACTCGGGATCACCGTAGTTCAGAAGTTAGCATATTCGTCGCCGACGCGAGGACATCACAGCCGGCTGTTTTTGGCGAACTCAAAAACCTCAAAAGGACAAAATGTTTATATATCTCATCATAAATCTTTATAAAGATACTAGTAGCGTTGTCAAACGCCATGGTGGATTTGAAAAAAAATCAACTGCAACAACACCTGAAATGGTTCGGCGAGATACGATCTTAAAACAAAGTAAAAAAGAGATAACTTTAAAGTGCTTGCATGAATCTGGTGAATTTCAGAACATCGTGTTCTCTAACAAAAAAAATTACCCTAGTGGCCAATTCGTACACTCACAAAATGGTGTCGTTAACAGAGCGCGCGTACTAAAAATTGAACCAATTAATGGCCACACCAAGTAATTTTCCATCTCAAGTGATGACCCTGGACGCTGTGACTGCCTAGGGCCGCTCTTCACTCGTTTTCAGCCTGGCGTGCAAGTAAATGCGACTTATTAATGACCTAAAACCTTAAATCGAGAGATCGGTGTATATGGCAGCTATATCCAAATCTGGACCGATCTGAGCCACATTGAAGAAGAATATCGAAGGGCCTAACACAAAGCTATATTTAAATCTGGACCGATATAGACAGAATTGAAGAAGGATGTCGAGGATGTCGGCGCTATCGGACGTTAAATGCGCCTTTTATGGGCCACAAACTTTAAATCGAGAGATCGGTCCATAGGGCAGCTATATCTAAATCTAGACCGATCGGTTCCATATTGGAGTAGTATGCCGAGGGGCTTAACTTAACTCACTGTCACTCACAGACAGACGGACGGAAGGACATGGCTAGATCGTCTAAGATCTTTACGATGATCAAGAATATATATACTTTATAGAGTCAGATATGGATATTTCGACGTGTTTGCGAACGGAATGACAAAATTAATGTACCCCCATCCTTAGGTGGTGGGTATAAAAATTACAGTTTGGTGCGGTTTATGGGCTAGCGGCGTCATTGGGCCGTACTTCTTCTGCGATGATCAAGACCAGTACATTACTGTGAATGAGTATCGCTACCGTTCAATGATGATAGAATATTTTTGGCCACAATTGGATGATATGGACATGGAGGGCATGTGTATCCAACAGGAAGGCGTCACAGGTCACACAACGAAAGTCACAATCAGTTTATTGGACACCAAGTTTGGACAACGTGTTATCTCGCAAAATGTTTCAGTCGTTTGGCCACCTCGGTCGTGCGATTTGAAGCCTAAGACTGTCTCCTGTGGGGTTACCTCAAGTCTATGGCCTTTGCCAACAAGCGAAGATTGATAAACTTAGTAGGAATATCGAGCTCAGAATTGCAGCCGTATCAGCAGCCATCACTATGTTTGAAAACCGTCGAAAATTGGATTCAGCATCTGGACTTTTGCAAACGTTCTTTTGGTGGCAGGAACGTACTTTCACATAAATAAAGAATATCATTGACATTTATAGAATTTCTTTTAGAAATCATATAAGAATTCATGGTAAATAACGCATCAAAGTGGTTGTGGTGCATAATTTTTTACCCACATCCTAAGGAATTCAAATTGCTGAACTTTGTATGTTTGGGTGTAATTAAATGTGTTCACCTTTACAGGCAACCATCAAAACCAAACTATCGAATAACAGTTGACAACGGTACTTCAAGACCTTTGTTAACGCTCCATTTCAAAGCCATTTAAAGTGATAGAAAATATCAGCCTGCGTAAACTAAGTCTAATTCTAAGATGGATATCTATCTTGATTTTATAACAAAGCTTAAACTTGTCCTCAAGTAAGTACACCTCAACTGTATCTTTGTCATGCCAAATAAATTCGATCATCATTTCACGTCTCAGGTTCATTGTACACAAATATCAGCAGTTTCTGACCACCACCTACGAATTCGAAATTGTCAATACATCCAAAGGTCCTGTAAGGGGTAGAAAGCGCATCAATATTCATAGTGAATATGGAAAATACTATGCCTTTGAAGGCATACCCTTTGCCAAACCTCCCTTGCGGAAGCTGAGATTTCGGGCTCCACAACCGCCTGAACCTTGGCAAGAGGTACTCGACTGCACAAACTGCAAGGCAAAGCCAATGCAGTACAACTACGCATTCAAACTTAAAGAAGGTTCTGAGGATTGTTTGTATCTGAATGTTTATGCCAGAGAGGTAAGAGATGCCCTAAGCAATCATAGCATGTTCATGATATCACCCATTCCTTTTCAGTTACATACCGCCAAACCTTTGCCAGTTATGGTATGGATTTATGGTGGAGGTTTTCAAATTGGTGAAGCTTCGCGTGATATGTACGCCCCTGATTATTTTATGCAACGTGATGTGATTCTGGTCACTTTCAATTACCGTTTGGGAATATTTGGTAGAGTGGCCACACCAATTTCATTTCAGTGTTTTCATTTTATGTGTGAACTTTTTTGCAGGGTTTTTATGTTTCGATGATCCAGAGCTCAATATCCCCGGTAATGCTGGGCTCAAGGACCAGGTTTTAGCCTTACGTTGGGTCAAAGACAATATCCACAATTTCAACGGAGATGCCAATAACATCACAGTATTCGGCGAGAGTGCTGGAGGGGCATCCACACACTTCCTAATGTCAATTCCACGAGCGAAGGGGCTTTTTCACAAAGCCATCGTCCAATCTGCTTCAATGTTATGCCCATGGGCCACCACAGAGGATCATGACTGGGCCTACAAAACTGCCTGCTTAATGGGCTACAACGGAGACAAGAGCAGCAAGTGTGTCTATGACTACTTGTCAAGGAAATCTTCACATGACTTATATCTTGCCAACTATCAACTGAGGACCAAAGAGCGGGATATGAGAAATGTATTATCTTTCTTTATTCCTGTTGTGGAGCCCTATGCTACAGACGATTGCGTCATTAGCAAGCCTCCCAAAGAACTTTTGGCTGAGGCCTGGGGCAATAAAATTCCCTTGATTATAGGTGGTGTATTGGACGAAGGTTTTATCTTTTACAACATGGCACGACATGTCCCTTATATAATCAATGAGTTGGGCGAATGTCTGGAACTCATGCCCGATGACCTAAAGCATTCCCGTACTCAAGATGAACTCAAACAAATGGCCTTGAGTCTTAAACAATTGTACTTTGATGGTAAAGATCCGAATATCAGAGATAACTTTTATCACTTCTTGGAACTGATGGGTCACCGTATGATATGGCATCCTATAGTAAGAACATTGAAGGCCCGTTTGAAATATGCCTCACTAGCTCCAACGTACGTCTACACATTCGATTTCGATTCAAATTTCTTTAATCACCATCGAACTGTGCATTGTGGTCGTGCAGCGAGAGGGGTGTGTCATGGTGATGATCTTGTCTATCTCTTTTATGGCATTTTGTCTGAAAAGCTTAGCACCAGCAGCAGAGAGTATCAATGCTTGCAGCGAATGGTAGGCATGTGGTATAACTTTGCCTTGACCTCGAATCCCAATTGCCAGGAAATAGAACCGGTTATATGGCAACCGCTTGGTGATTGTGAGGAGCCGCTTAAATGCCTGTCGATCTGTGATACATTGAAGCACAAAGAACTGCCCAAATATGAAAAACTTAAGATTTGGAATGAGTTTTACAAACGAGAGGAATTCATTTAGGACTTGCAGC
Source organism: Stomoxys calcitrans (assembly GCF_963082655.1). Classification (NCBI taxonomy): domain Eukaryota; kingdom Metazoa; phylum Arthropoda; class Insecta; order Diptera; family Muscidae; genus Stomoxys; species Stomoxys calcitrans. The sequence goes on along the minus strand of NC_081553.1, from coordinate 232,615,954 downwards.
CAACAAAGTTGCCGGACTAGTTTTAAGTGGTTATGGGAACTTTAAGTATTCAATTGGTTGCCAGGAACAATAATTAAAAGAAAATATATATTATTAAGAGCACTTTGTGTATACACTCAGAGAAAATAAGTTTGCTAATATCAACAATTATTGTCAGCAGATTTTATATTAAAAGTTTTTTACTTTTGAAGAAAACACCTTAGTTTTTTATACCCTCCACTATAGGATGGGGGTATACTAATTTCGTCATTCTGTTCGTAACACCTCGAAATATGCGTCTAAGACCCCATAAAGTATATATAATCTTGATCGTTGCGATATTTTAAATCGAACTATCCGTGTCCGTCCGCCTGTCTGTCGGAAGCACGCTAACTTTCGAAGGAGTAAAGCTAGCCGCTTGAAATTTTGCACAAATACTTCTTATTAGTGTAGGTCAGTTGGGATTGTCAGTTGGGATTGTAAATGGGCCAAATCCGTTCATGTTTTGATATAGCTGCCATATAAACCAACCTTGGGTCTTGACTTCTTGAGCCTCTAGCCCCCATATAAACCAGTCTAACGATTTGACTTCTTGAGTCAAAATTTCAGTCAAATCGGACGAGAATTGCGCTCTCTAGCGGCTCAATAAGTCAAGACCCAAGATCGATTTATATGGCAGCTATATCAAGTTACGAACCCATTTGAACCATACTTAGCACAGCTATTCGAAGTGATATCAAAACACTACGTGCAAAATTTCAGCCAAATTGGACAAAAATTGCGGCTTGTAAGGGCTCAAGAAGTCAAATCGTGAGATTGGTTTATATGGGAGCTATATCAGGTTACAAACCGATTCAGACTGTATTTGGCACAATTGTTGGAAGTCTTAACAAAACACCACGTGCAAAATTTCAGCCATCGGACGAAAATTGCGGCCTGTAAGGGCTCAAGAAGTCAAATCGGGAGATCGGTTTATATGGGGGCTATATCAGGTTATAAGCCGATTTAGATCGTACTGTTGGGGTAACCAGCAACAGGCGCAGGCGAGATGGGTCTATGCTGCATGGAATGGTGTATCAAGAAGGCACATTACGTAGCACATTGTAACCGTGACAACTATGCAAGCTGCAGGTGTTGGTCAGTTTTGTCTCCTGGATCGCTGCAACCAATATGTTGTTCCGACTCATAAAATCCATTATCTCGTCTATCTTGCCTCGGAGAACGTTGCAATGCGATTGCAAAAATGATACACTTCTCGGCATTGGCCTGGCACGTCAGAGGTTGGGGGTCACATATTCCGATGACGAGGACGCAAAAGGCGACGACGACGACGACGACGCATGTGACCCACTGATGTCTATGTTCTCACAGCACATTGTAACATATTCTGTATGACTTTACTCCCGCAGTGAAGTAAGGCCAGAGCAAGAACGGAAATGTACACACTCCATGCACCGGTTACACCTCACCGACTCCGACCGATAATGGAGTCGGTTCTGGCAAACCCAACACAACCAAGGTGCAGGGTTGTTTTCAAGCCACTCCGGGATATGCCTCTCCCATGACGAAAAAAGGACGAACACATCGGGTTAATACGGTGCGTACAACCGGCTGCCATGGGAGGAAAATGGTGACCTCTAAGGGCTTAAGAGCTCAAACCAGAGATCGGTCTATAAGGGGGCAATGGCATACCTGAACCGATATTATCCATTTGTAATCCCCAAGTACCAACATAGGAAAAAAAGTATTTGTGCAAAATTTCAGGCGGGATACTGCTAAAAACTTGCACAAAATAAACTTAGTTCAAGGGTATAATTCCACTCAACCTGACAAAAATTTAAGCTTCTGGGAGTCACGCAAGGCCATCAGGTCATAGACCTATTAAAACAGTACTTCCCAAGGTTGTTAAAAGTCCTTACTGTTTACTATGTACAAAATTTTAGTCAAATCGGGGAAAAAATGCAGCTTCCAGGGACTCAAGAACTTAAATCGGGTTTTCGGTTAATATGGGAGATATATCACATTAAATATCGATTTAAACCGTATTTGGCACGATCGTTTGTACTCATAGCAGAATACTACGTGCACAATTTTAGCCAAATCGGATAACTTTTGCGGCTTCCAGTGGCTCAAATAGTCAAGTCGAAGGACCACTTTATGTGTGAGCTCTATCCAAATCTAAACCGACATGGTTCATATACAGTATCTGTACAAAATTACAAATCGCTAGCTTAGGCGTTCGACCGCTTTTGTGATTTTGACCGACTGAGGGACGATTGAATGGATGGACAAGACTAGTCCGGCTTAGAATGTGGAAACGATCATGAATACATATACTCAGACAAAAATATGTCGATGTGTTACAAACGGAATGATAAGGTTTTAGACTTAAAACCTACCAAATTCCCTCTTTAGCCCACGACTATAATATCTACGTGCATGCGTTTTAATTAACTTACATCCACTCAAAGGCTAGACAAATTTAATAATCGATGGTTAATTAAATGTTCGAATATAAACGAAATAAAAAAACCCTTTTTCGAAAAACAAGTTTTTAACGACTAGTGGTCTTGCCGCCACATTTACATACATACGTAAGTGCTCATGTCATATATAACAAACAGCTGATTTTGTTTACAAACAAATATTAGATGAACAAAACAATTGAAACCCGACATCTGACGTCAAGACTATAAACAAACAAAGCCATCAATTGCCCTCGCTTTGAAGCACACGAGTGCAGTAGCAGCAAATGCAAATATTTCTGCCTCCCAAGAGAATGACACATGCATGAGATACAAGTTTCTTTAGTTTTTTTTTTTTTTTATATAATAAAGGTTTGTGTGTTTGTATGATAATTAATGGCTACCAGAGAATGGAAGAGAGTAAAAGAGAGATACAGATATTTTGAAAATGCAAGTCAGTGTTGGAAAAAAAGAAAAAAAAAATTGTGCTCATGACGTTGTCAAGTAATAAGTAAAAAAATAACAAATAATGGCAACACGTAGTGTACCCCTATAACAATAAAATCTAGGCCAATGATATAAGTAATTTTGTTTTCGAATAACTATTAGACTGTCGACAAATGTACGCAATGCAACTGTAAAAATCTCATTACAATGGCATTTGTGTTGGGTACATTGATTATCAAATCATGAGTAACTGCTTAACGGCAGTGGGCCATATACACCGATTATATAGACCGAGCACCCGATTTCACAACTTAATGGATTTCACTGCTGTATGCCATACACTCAGAGAAATTTGTAAGTAAAAAGCAGAAAGTCTGCAGAAAATGGATGTCGTTGTTGATGTTAAATGTCTTTTTGAAGAGATGTTGGCTGTTATATAAATTTTTTTTACTGCTTTATAAGAAAGGATTGAATAACAAGATCCAACATTTCATTCGAAAAGCTTGCTTCTACCATTGCACTGCTCACTAATTAGTCAGTGGGTGGAAGCATGTAATATTTTGGTGGCATTACAATCTGATGAGCCCTCTTGCAAAGGCCGAAATCGTGATCATTGCAGCCCGCCGCTGATACATTTGAAACACAGCAATTGCTGAGACTCTTTAAGTGTTTTTAATGGTTTTGTGGCTTTGTTTTTAAATAGAAGCAAGAAATAACAAGTAAAAGCGTGCTAAGTTCGGCCGGGCCGAATCTTGGGATCCCACTACCATGAATTCTGCTGAAATATGGGAGCTAATAGAACACTATATGCAAAATTTCAGCCAAATCTTAAAAAAATTTATGCTTGTACGGGCTCAAAAAACCAAATCGGGAGATCGGTTTATAAATGAGAGCTATATCCGGTTATTTACCGATTTGTACTGTACTTGGCACAGTCATAACAAATTAGAAGAAGTCAAATCGGGAGAGATTTATATAGGAGCTATATCAGGTTATAGACTGATTTGGACCGTACTTAGCACAGTTGTTGGAAGTCATAACAGAACACTATGTGCAAATTTCAGCCAAATCGTGGCTGAAAATTTGTCGTGATTTCGACAGACGGACGGACATGGCTAGTTCGAACTAGTATATCGAGAGGACAAAGAATATATATACTTTAGGAGGTCCGAGATCTATATTTCGAGGTGTTACAAACGGAATGACTAGATTAGTATACCCCCATCTTATGGTGGTGGGTATAAAAACACATTGGTCTTCAACAAAATGAGATATAAACAAGTAAAAGCGTGCTAAGTTCGGCCGGGCCGAATCTTATATACCCTCCACCATGGATCGCATTTGTCGAGTTCTTTTCCCGGCATCTCTTCTTATGCAAAAAAAAGGATATAAGAAAAGATTTGCTCTGCTATTAGAGCGAGACCTGGAGACCTGTGTAAAATGTCTGCCAATTCGAATAAGAATTGCGCTCTTTGTGAGCTCAAAAAGTAAAATATGGAGATCGATTTATATGGGAGCTGTATCGGGCTATGGACCGATTCAGACCATAATAAACACGTATGTTGATGGTCATGAAAGAATCCGTCGTATAAAATTTCAGGCAAATCTGATAATAATTGCGACCTCTAGAGGCTCAAGAAGTCAAGATCCCAGATCGGTTTATATGGCAGCTATATCAGGTTATGAACCGACTTGTACTTTATTTGACACAGTTGTTGAAAGTAACAATTAAAAAAATGTCTTGCGAAATTTCAGCCAAATCGGATAGGAATTGCGCCTTCTAGAAGCTTAAGAAGTCAAGTCCCCAGATCTGTTTATATGACAGCTATATCAGGTTATGAATCGATTTGAACCATATTTGGCACAGTTGTTGGATATCATAACAAAATACTACGTGCCAAAATTCATTCAAATTGGATAAGAATTGCGCCCTCTAGAGGCTCAAGAAGTCAAGATCCCAGATCGGTTTATATGGCAGCTATATCAGGTTATGAACCGACTTGTACTTTATTTGACGCAGTTGTTGAAAGTAACAATAAAAAAACGTCTTGCGAAATTTCAGCCAAATCGGATAGGAATTGCGCCCTCTAGAAGCTCAAGAAGTCAAGTCCCCAGATCTGTTTATATGACAGCTATATCAGGTTATGAATCGATTTGAACCATAATTGGCACAGTTGTTGGATATCATAACAAAATACTACGTGCCAAAATTCATTCAAATTGGATAAGAATTGCGCCCTCTAGAGGCTCAAGAAGTCAAGACCCAAGATCGGTTTATATGACAGCTATATAAGGTTATGGACCGATTTAAACCATACTTGGCACAGTTATTGGATATCGTAACAAAACACGTTGTGCAAGATTTCATTACAATCGTATAAGAATTGCGCACTCTAGAGGCTCAAGAAGTCAAGACCCCAGATCGGTTTATATGGCAGCTATATCAGGTTATGAACCGATTTAAACCATACTTAGCACAGTTGTTGGATATCATAACAAAACACGTTGTGCAAAATTTCATTCCAATCGGATAAGAATTGCGCCCTCTAGAGGCTCAAGAAGTCAAGACCCAAGATCGGTTTATATGGCAGCTATATCAGGTTATGGGCCGATTTGAACCATACTTAGCACAGTTGTTGGATATCATAACAAAACACGTCGTGCCAAATTTCATCCCAATCGGATAAGAATTGCGCACTCTAGAGGCTCAAGAAGTCAAGACCCAAGATCGGTTTATATGGCACCTATATCAAAACATGGACCGATATGGCCCATTTACAATACCAACCGACCTACACTAATAAGAAGTATTTGTGCAAAATTTCAAGCGGCTAGCTTTACTCCTTCGGAAGTTAGCGTGCTTTCGACAGACAGACGGACGGACGGACGGACGGACGGACGGACGGACGGACAGACGGACGGACATGGCTAGATCGACATAAAATTTCACGACGATCAAGAATATATATACTTTATGGGGTCTCAGACGAATATTTCGAGTAGTTACAATCAGAATGACGAAATTAGTATACCCCCCATCTTATGGTGGAGGGTATAAAAAAATTATATTCCATTTTATCTCTCTTGCTTATATTTGTAAAAAATTAAGCCCTAAAGGTGACAATTTTTATTAATATATAGCAAATGCCTCAAGTGTTGTTTAGAAGTTAAAACTAGTAAAAAGTCGTTAAGTTCGGCCGGGCCGAACTTTGGATACCCACCACCTCGGTTATATATGGGTGAATTACCTTTTGTCAAAATCCGGTGAGACATGCATACCTTACGCCCCATAGCAGCTATATCGAAATATGTTCCGATTTGGACCAAATACTAATAAGTACATGTCATTGTACAATTGCTTATAACAAAATATTGAACTTTTTAGTAGCTATATCTAAAAATAAACCGATCTGAACCATATACGACACGGATGTCGAAAAACCAAACTTAAGTCACTGTGCCTTTTATGGGGCCAAGACTTTAAATCAAGATATCGGTCCATATGGCAGCTATATCCAAATCTAGGCCGATCTGGGCCAAATAACAGAAGATGTCGAAGGTCCTTACACAACTCACAACGGTCTATATGGCAGCTATATCCAAATCTGCACTAAACTGTGCCATATTGCAGAAGTATGTCGGGGGTTTTAATTCAACTAACTATCCCAAATTTCGGCGACATCGGAGAATAAATGAGTCTTTTATGGGCCCAAAACATTATATCGAGAGAATGGTCTATATGGCAGCTATATCCAAATCTGGACCGATCTGAACCAAATTGAAGAAAGGTGTCGAAGGGCCTAACACAGCGCATTGTCCCAAATTTCATCAAAATCGGATAATAAATGTGGCTTTTATGGGCCTAATACCCTAAATCGGCGGATCGGTCTATATGGGGGCTATTTGAAGATATTGTCCGATTTATCGCATCTTCGAACTTAACCTGCTTATGGACAAAAAAAAAAAGAATCTGTGCAAAATTTCAGCTCAATATCTCTATTTTAAAAGACTGTAGCGTGATTTCAACAGACAGACGGGCGAACATGGCTAAATCGTCTTAGGTTTTTACGCTAATCAAGAATATATATACTTTATGGGTTCTTAGACGCGTATTTCGAGGTGTTGCAAACGGAATGACAAAATGAATGTACCCCCATATTTCGGCGGCGGGTATAATAAATACGAATTGTGTAACGCCTGTACCATGACTTTCGTTTACCATCACTTTTGTGAGAAAGCTATTAAGCAAATAAAAAGAGAGAACAAACACTAACCCTCTTGGGTGGCGATAATATCTTTTACAAGTACACCGGCCATAATGACATATCTTTGCACAATAATTTTGTTGTTAGCCGTCAAGTATTCGCATTTTGTATTGAGACTGGTAGCCGTCGAGTCGGCGAAACGGAACATTAATTAGAGGTTTGGTTAGGGCACGATATTGATGTGGTTACGTACGTTACTATCAGCTGCGGCAAACAAACTCAGTAGAATATAAAATACGTTGAGCCTCCAAAGGCACTGAATCATAAATCAATAAGTGAAATTATTTGTAGTAAAATTTATTAAAGAAAACACAATGCCGGAAGAGTAAGTATTTTATGCATGAAAAAGTTCATTGCAAGAAAAGTGACAATAAATATGAATTATTCTTAGCACCTTGGTGATTAATACCTCTCTGGGTCGTGTAAAAGGCCAAAAATGCGAAGGTATTTACGGCGATGCCTTTTACAGTTTCGAAAAGATACCATTTGGTGAAATTCCCGTCGGCAAACTACGTTTTCTGCCGCCACAACCCAAAAGCCCCTGGTCTGAGATACTGGATTGCACTCTGCAAGCGCCCAAGCCGATGCAAAAGAATGCGCTCAGTAATTTAATTGAAGGAACTGAAGATTGTTTATATTTGAACATTTACACCAAACAGGTTTGTGAAAATAACATAACATAACGTAATCGATTTGCTAAGAGACTGAATGAAAGAGAGAGAGAGAGCGAGCGGCTAAATGGTAGTCTCTTAATATATGATTAAATGAACTGAGGCTCTTTAATGCTAAGTAAAATTAGCTATGTAGATTTAGCTCTCTTGCAACTACGTACAGTGTTGTCAATTTGACTGTCAATTTGAAATTCTACATATTTCATATGCTGGAATAGGGCACATAATAAAATTATTTCATAAAAATTCAAAATATTTTGAATATGAAATAAAATCTAAAATAAAAGAGAAATTAAATTAAGTAAATTAAAATAAAAAAAATTAAATTAAAATAAAAGAAGACATATCATGTTTGACAAATACGTCGAACAATAAATGCGCTTTTTATGGGCTCAAAACCCTAAATCGAGAGATCGGTCTATATGGCAGCTATATGCAAATCTTAGCTTAACTTAACTCACTGTCCCAAATTTCTGCGACATCGGACAATAAATGCGGCTTTTATGAGCCCAAAACCTTCAATCGAGAGATCGGCCTATATGGCAGCTATATCCAAATCTGGAACGATCTGTGCCATATTGCAAAAGTACGTCGGTGAGCTTAACTTAACTCACTGTCCCAATTTTCGGCGACATCGGACAATAAATGCGGCTTTTATGGGCCCAAAACCTTCAATCGAGAGATCAGTCTATATGACAGCTATATCCAAATTCGGACCGATCTGGGCCAAATTGACGAAGAAAGTCGAAAGGACTAACACAACTCACTGTCCAAAATTTCAGCAAAATCGGATAATAAATGTGGCTTTTATGGGTCAAAGACCCTAAATCGGAGTATCGGTCTATATGGCAGCTATATCCAAATTTAGACCGATCTAGGCCAAATTGACGAAAGATTTCGAAGGGCCCAACGCAACTCACTGTCCCAAATTTCAGCAAAATCGGATAATAAATATGGCTTCTATGGGCCTAAGACCCTAAATCGGCGGATCGGTCTATATGGGGCTATACCAAGATATAGTCCGATATATCCCATCTTCAAACTTAACCTGCTTATGGACAAAAAAAAAAGAATCTGTGCAAAGTTTCAGCTCAATATCTTTGTTTTTAAAGACTGTAGCGTGATTTCAACAGACGGACGGTCATGTCTAGATCGTCTTAGATTTTTACCGTGTGGTGGGTATAATACACATCTGGACCTCATTGTACAAAATTGCAGTGATATCGGGTTATTAATGTGCTTAAATCGCAAACAGGGAAATAAGTTTGCTGATATCAGCAAAAACTGTCTGCTGATTTTTAATTAAAATTTTTAACTATTAAAGGAAACCTTCTCAAATTTATGAACTTCGGAACAATACATTACGCATATCCTATAAGGAGGCAACCAACCAAATTAGCAGCGGTGCTTATCCCCTCTTAATGCTGGCGAAATTTGTGAGGTACTTTGCCATATAAAAACTTCTCCTCAAATAGGTGTCGCACAGCGGCACGCCTTTCGGACTCGCCTATAAAAAGGATGCCCCATTCATACGTGAGAAAAATTGATTCAGACCACATTGGACACGCATATTGAAGGTCATGGGAGAAGCCTTTGTACAAGATTTTAGCCAAATCGGATAAGAATTGCGCCCTCTAGAGGCTCAAGAAGTCAAGACCCAAGATCGGTTTATGTGGCAGCTATACCAGGTTTAAGACGGATTTGAACCATACTTAGCACAGTTGTTGGAAGTGATACCAAAACATCACGTGCAAAATTACAGCTAAGAATAGAGAGCGGATAAGAATTGCGCCCTCTAGCGGCTCAAGAAATCAAGACCAAAGATCGGTTCATATGGCAGCTATATCAGGTCATGAAGCGATGTAAATCATACATAGCACAATTCTTGGAAGTGGTACCAAAACACCACGAGCAAAATTTCAGTCAAATCGGAGGAGTAAAGCTAGGCACTTGAAAATTTGCACAAATAGTTCATATTAGTATAGTTCGGTTGAGATTGTGAATGGGCCATATCGGTCCATGTTTTGACATAGCTCCCATATAAACCGATATTCCGATTTGACTTCTTGATCCTCTAGACGGCGGAATTATTATCTGATTTGGCTGAAATTTTATGCTGTAACATATTCTATGATTTATTAAATGGGCAAAGTATGGTCCGAATTGGCCCAAAACCTGATATAGTTCCCATATAAACCTATCTCCCGAAAATATTTCTTGACTCTCTAGAGAGCGCAATTCTTACCCTAATTGAACTTTTGCACAATGATTTCCTGTGTGAACCCTAACATACGTACATAAATATGGTCTGAATTGGTCTATAACCTGATAAAGCTCCCGTATAAACCAATCTCAAATTTTTCGCAGTAACTGAATCTATAATCTCTTACATACGTGCCAAGTATGATCGGAATCGGTCTATAACACGATATATCTGTGGCCCGGCACCCAGAACAAGTGAATTTTGAACTGTTCAGCCATCTCGTTGAGAGATCTGCGACAGTCGAAGGTGGTTTTAGTGTTTAGATATACATTCTCCAGGGATTTAATGGCTGCTGGCTGTCTGGGAAGATATTTATGCCAATCGACATTATATCTTAGCCATTACACCACTTCCTGAATTGCAAGCATCTCCGCCTGATACACACTGCAATGGTCGGGTAACCTTCTCGATATGACCAGTTCTAGATCTTTAGAGTACACTCCAAAGCCCACCTGGTCGTTATGTTTGGAACCATCCGAATAGAAGTCTATGTAACTTCTGTTTCCAGGGATATCATAGTTCCAATCGGTTCTATCAGGAATAGTGGTACAGTAATTTTTATCAAAAAGCGGCTCAGATAGGGTGTAATCCACACGGCATCGGATATTGTATCAAGTATAACACAGTGTCCGTGTCCGCCACATGACCAATTAGAAAGCTCCCTTAACCTCATGGCAGTGGCCGCTGCAATTTGGGTAACCACAATGTCAGTGAGGCAAAAGATGTAGCATTAAATTCAGTGCATCAGATGGTGTCGTCCTCAGTGCGGCTGTAATGCACAAACAAGACATCCTTTGGATCCGGCTAAGAATTGAGCAGTAGGTGGATTTTTGAAGAGCCGTCCACCAGACCACAACACCATATAGCATAATAGGTCTGACAACTACAGTATATACCCAATGCATGACACGCGGTCTAAATCCCCAAGTTTTGCCAATGGCTCTCTGCAGGTGTATAGGGCAAGAGTGGCCTTTCTTGCCCTTTCCAAACTGTTGGATTTGAAGTTCAATTTCCTGTCCAGCAAAACTCCCAGGTATTTTGCGCTTTCTGTAAATGGAACATTCTCTCCTCCTAAGGAGACAGAGTATTCTCCTTAAGCCAGGGAACCAGTCTATCAGACGCAGCTTGTAATTCAATCGGTGATACATCATCAGGGCCTGGCGACTTATAGGAGTTCGGCTCAGACACAATTTCTCTAATGGCCTCCGACGAATGCATATCAGTGACAACCTCTTTTGGCCCCACATTGTCCGTTGGAGAATTTCCCGCGAAATGTGTATCGACGAGTAGTTCTAGTGTTTTCTCACTAGACATGGTCCATACATTCTCTGACTTCTGGATATACCCCACCGTAATAGGTCTCGAGGACAGAATCTTCCTTAGCCTTCAGATGTATCCTCCACGGAGCTGCAGAATTCTACCTAGGATTTGTTCTGAGCCTTTCCAAGCTCGCCCTTATATTTTCTTAGCTCTTGAGGTTATAAGTCTTATATTTAGGGGTTTCACACAAGACACTTGTCTGTTGAGTCCTTGAAATTAACTAAAGAGCATAGTTCTTAGCTCTGTCGTAATAAAAGCCAGAAATAATTTTGTTTTTACTCTATTGATTTACAGTTGAATACAGCCAAACCATTACCGGTAATAGTTTTACTCTATGGAGGAGGCTTTGAAATGGGTGATCCTACCAGAGACTTACATGGCCCCGATTATTTTATGATGAAGGATGTGGTATTTGTTACCATAGGATATCGTTTGGGACCTTTTGGCAAGCTTATCCTGCTTTTGATTTAAGCGTTTTTTTTTTTTTTGTAAATTTGTTTTTTTTTTTTTCAATTCAGGTTTTCTCCAATTCAAAGATCCCCAACTGAAAGCCCCCGGAAATAATGGCCTCAAAGATCAATTACTGGCCCTGCAATGGATAAAACAAAATATTGCAAATTTCAATGGCGATGTTGATAACATCACCCTGAGTGGAGAAAGTGCTGGAGCTGCTTCTACCCACTACCTCATGTGCTGCCCCTTGGCAAAAGGTCTTTTCCACAAGGCTATCTTAATGTCAGGCAATATTCTGTGCAATTGGGCATATTCACCTTTGGAAAATATACCATATCGCTTGGCCAAAGCCTGTGGCTATGAAAACTCTGCCGATGATGAAAAGTCCATATTCGAATTTCTTCAACAACAACCTGCCGAAACTTTACTCAAACCATATTTGCCCAACAAAGAAGAGAACATGAACGATTGCCTGTTCACGTATGGACCCAAAGTGGAACCGTATCCCACTGATACCTGTGTTATACCCGAACATCCAGAAAGTTTGGTGAAAAACGCATGGGGTAATGCAATTCCAGTACTAATGAGCGGGACCTCATTTGAGGGTCTCCTTATGTTTGCTAGAGTGCATGTGGCACCGTTCCTGTTGACAGAATTGGAAGAAAATCCTCATCATTGTCTACCGTTTACCCTGAAAATGAAATATCCCAAAGATCTACAGACGGAGCTGGGAATGAAAATTAAAAAAACCCATTTTGGAGAAGAAAAGGCCAATGCTCTTAAGTATTGTGAGGTAAGAAATTTTTAAGAGTTGTTTTTGTAATCGATTTAACCATGGCCGTGTGTCTGTCCGTCTGTCCGTCCGTCCGTCCGTCTGTTGTAATCACTCTACAGGCTTCAAAAATTGAGATATTGAGCTGAAATTCGGCAAATATACGTCTTTTTGATGCACGCTGGTTAAGTTCTTGAACGGGTCAAATCGGACCATATTTGGATATAGCTGCTATATAGATCGATTTTCCGATAAAGGGTCTCATTTTAATCCGATTTTGCTGAAATTTAAAACAGTGGATTATTTTAAGCCTCCCGACATCTGACCTAAATATGGTTCAGATCGGAATATATTTAGATATAGCTGTCATACACATCGATCTGCCGATAAAGGGTCTGAAGCCCATTAAAGCTTTACTTATTGGTGAAATTTCAAACAGTGGATTATTTTAAGCCTCCAGACATCTGACTTAAGTATGGTTCAGATCGGACAATATTTAGATATAGCTGCCATATAGACCGATCTCCCTATAAATGGTCTGAAGCCCACAAAAGCTTTATTTTTTAACCGATTCCGCTGAAATTTGAAACAGTGAGTAGTTTCAGGCCTCTCAACTTCGATCATAAATATGGTTCAGATCGGACTATATTTAGATATATCTGCCCTATAGATCTATCTCCCGATAAAGGGTCAGAAGCCCATAAAAGCCCAAATTATTATCCGATTTCGCTGAAATTTGAAACAGTGGGTAGTTTAAGGTCTCCCGATATCCGCCCCAAATATGGTTTGGATTGGACTATATTTAGATATAACTGCCATATAAGCCGATCTCCCGATAAAAGGCATTAAGCCCATAAAAGCATCATTTTTTATCCAATTTCACTGAAATGTGAAACAGTGAATCGTTTTAGACCACCCGACATCCCACCAAAATATGGTAAAAATAGGATTGTATTTAGATATAACTGTCATATAAACCGATATGCCGGTTAAGGGTCTGAAGCTCATAAAAGCTTTATTTATTATCCGATTTTGTTGAAATTGGAAATACAAAATTCAACAGTGACTTTTATTTATAAGACCACTCAAATGTCCGTGCCGAATTTGGGTGCATAAGTTATCTAATTTTCATCGGATTGTGACGAAAGTGGGTTTATCCAAGGTGGTGGGTATCCAAAGATCGTCCCGACCGAACTAAATGCCTTTTTACTTGTTTCTTTATTTTTTATTTCTTTTCACAGTACGCCACCTATAAAGTTTTCTGGCATCCAATATTACGCCTGCTAAAATTACGCACCAATTCTGAGACGCCGCTGGCGGAAACCTACCTCTATCGCTTTGATTTTGATTCGCCAGATTTCAATCATCAACGTATCAAATATTGTGGCAAAGAGATGCGTGGCGTCGCACACGTCGATGATCATTCGTATCTGTTTTATGGTGATTTTTCATGGAAACTCTCCCCCGAGAGCTCTGAGTACAAAACCATTCAACGTATGGTTGACATATGGCACTCCTTTGCCTTGCAATCAAATCCCAATGGCCCTTGCGTAGAGAAGGAACTTAACGCTCCATGGTTACCAGTCGTTAAGGAACAGACAGAGGGAAATCTCAAATGTTTAAATATTGGCAAAGAACTGAAGGTGATTGATTTGCCGGAAATGCCAAAGTTACAGGTGTGGGAAAGTCTATACAACGTAGAAGCATATGCTGCCGAAAAGGAATAAAAAACGAAATTGATGAAGGTAAACCAAAGACATAAACAATAAAGAAACTACACATCTTTTAATTTAGTATTTTAAATTGAAAATAAAAAATTATATATTGAATTAAATTTTATTTATTTTATTTTAAAGAAATTGTATAAAAAAAATTATTAATAAATTTTACAATTTAAGAAAAAAAATCGATGGTTTTTTTTTGCCACATCACATAGCGCCAACTTGGTAATAAATTTCAACGGTTTGCAGTCGTTGCTCGTTTGTGATGAAATGGCAGAATATACTATACATTTTTCAGTTTCATAGGTCACGTTTGAACACAACTAACAACTAGTGCTGCCACCCCTAAAAATAAACTCATAAAAAATCTTAGCTTAAGTCAAATATGTAGGTTGGTCTGGAGGGAAACATAGGCTATATATTTTTTTGATATCAGGATGGGGGCGTATCCTCCCCTTTACACACAAAATACTACTCAAAAATAAAAGTGGACCAATCAGGACCATATGGGATTCAAATGAAAGGTATTTAAGAGTAGAGTACGAATTTCATAATAAAAGTTGGGTCCAAGTACCTAGAGGGCTGCCCCAGCCCCAAAACGCCTTAAAATGGGTTTATTTGACAATTATGACAATATGGGACTTAAATGAAAGGTATTCGGGTGTAGATTAGGACTATGGTTAGGTAGTAAGAATAGGCTTTATAATTTTTTTGATAACGGAAGGGAGCGGGCGCTTCATCAGTAATCCCAAAAACACCACCCAAAATAACAAGTGGACTGATAAGGACAATATGGGTATCAAATGAAAAGTATGGGGGAGTAGATAACGAATCTGGCATACAAATTCATGTATGCCAGTGTCGGGTCACCCCACCCCCACAAAAACGCCCAAAATGGGCACATTAGCCAATCATGGATATATGAGACTCGGTTTGTTTGTTCCATATAGACTGAAAAACAGCAGAACCGATTTTCTAGAAATGTTCGCATATTGCGTAGGTTGATCTGAAAGAAAACATAGGCTATATAATTTTTCGGTATCGGAAGGGGGACGGACCCTCCCCCTTATGCCAAAAACACAACCCAAAATCAAAAGTGGACCGAGCAGAACAATACAGGTATCAGATGAAAGGTATTGGAGAGTAGAATACGAATATGGTATGAAAATTTGAATGTAAGTACCCATCGGGCCTCCCCAACCCCAAAACCTCAAAAACGCCATTAGACCCGTTATGACTATATGATACATGGCTGAACCGATTTTCTTAAAATTTTCATAAGTTATGGACGTTTGTCTGAAAGGAAACATTTTTAGATATCGGGTGGAAGTGGACCCTCCCTCTTACTCCAAAAATGCCGAAAGTGGTCCGATGGGCACAAATGAAAGGTATTGGAGACCAAAAAACGAATATGGTATTAAAATTTAGGTCCAAGTACCCAGCAAATGTCGTCAACATTTAGAGGGGATAACCAACGCTTTGTCCGATGTTCTCGCCAGGATTCGAACGCGTTCAGTGTCATAGGCTACAATGGCAGGAATTCGATATCCGCATATAGGGCGAAGTGTCCCCACCTTAAAAAGATATTAGGGAGTTAAAGAAGGCGCAGCGGAGCGGGCCCGGTTCGGCTAGTATATATACATAAATATATAAAATACATGCTACGAGTAGTCCGAATTGGTCTTTAACCTGCAATAGCTTTCATAATTTCTGACCCGAAAAACTTCGGGTTAACTAAGTTTATTGACGGCAGTCCTCTGCCGTTCACCACCAAATCGTCTGTCCTTGCATTTCCCTTTACTGAGTTATGGCCCGGCATCCGAAGGACGCGGATTTTGCCATCCTCAACCGCCAAATCGTCTTCTCACGCTCTGGATCCCCCACATAGGATTTTCGCCGTCCTACCGACCGTTTCGCTGTTCCACAATGTTGCATGCACATTCGTCGCCCATTCCCTTAACTCGGATTGCGTCGACCCGAAAGACTTCGGGTTAACCAAGTTTATTGACGGCAGTCCTCTCGCCTTCACCGCCAAATCGTATGCCCTTTTATTTCCCCCTTACTGAGTTATGACCCGGCACCCGAACGACGCGGATTTTGCCATTCTCAACCGCCAAATCGTTTTGATTTCCCTTTACTCCGTTATGGCCCGGTATCCAAACGATGCGGATTTTGCCATCCTCAGAGAAGGCGCTAATTCCCTTCTTACACTGCAAGACTGTTCGCGACCTTCCTTCCTGGTTATTATTGCCCTTATGGCAATTTTTTTCGACGTCCTCGCGTTAGCATCACTCTAATTCACGCATTCCGTGATCGCCCGGATCTCCACCTGCACGACCGTATTATGATCACGCAGTCTTAAACAGATCTCAGTCCCTGGATTCTTAATGTAAACCCCCAGGCCCACTCAGTCCTTTAGCTTTGATCCATCCGTGTAAAATGATCATCCAAATGGCAATACTGGAGTTCCGTCAATCCAAGACTGTGCCGATGGCAGCAGTGCCTCGCACTCGACTTCAAGGTTCATCTCAGGTATCCGATCGGAAAACACTTCCCTTCCTTTCAGGTTTCCTATCGTTGCTTTGATTATACTACGATGGTATGAGCTGCTCCCATCCTCAATCCATTCTCCAATCGACTTAAGTGTCATAGCCGCAGTGGCTGCCTCACACTTAATCTGTATGTCAATGGGTCGGATATCTAGAAAAGTCTCCAGTGTCCTAGCGGGCGTCGGTCCACCTATGCCAAGACATCGTGTTCTCTGAACCTGATGTATGGTCCTTATGTTGCTCTTCTTCTCCATAGCTGTCCACCAAACTACTGAGGCGTAAATAAGTATTAGTCTCGTCACGCTCCTGTAGAGCCAGTGGACTATCCTAGGATTCAGGCCCCATTTCGAGCCTACGGCCTGTCTACATAGTGTCCAACATCTGTGAACCTTCTCAGTACGCTCCTGAATGTGACACTTCCAATTCAGTTTCCTGTCCAAGATGATTTAATATCATTATTAAAGCATCCCATGGTATTGTTAAGCTAAGAATATAAACATGTTCCGACAGAGAAGTCAATCAAAATTTAAAATTTTCGAAGTTGACTGATTACAATTTTTAATCGGTGCTAATATGCATGGAAAGCTAATAACATATCTTTCCTTTGGACTCTGGTGGCTAATCTTATCTATTTGTATACCCTTCACTATAATGAGCGGAATACTTATTTTGTGATTTCGTTTGTTACACCCTGAAATATTGATCCACAGTTGCTATCTTACGACTTGTATTAGTCTTATGGCCTTTGACTTTCTATATAAACATGCATATCATGCGATCAAATCCGTAGATCGATTTATATGGCCCCTTTGCAGTCCTCAACGACCTACATCGAAATTAAGTATCTGTGCAAAATTTCAAGCGGCTAGCTTTACGCGTTCGATCTCTATCGTGATTTCGACAGGCGGACGGACGTACTTAAATGACTAGATCGACTCAGAACCTCAAGACGATCAAGAATATATATACTGTATGGGGTCTTAGACGAATATTTCAAGGTGTTACAAACGGAATGACTTGATGAGTATACCCCCATGCTATGGTGGTGGGTATAAAATGGGAATTTATCGTTATGACCTCTCATTATTTTGTCTACGACAGAATGTCACAAATGCCATCCATAGCGGAGCAGATTCGGACCAGCTCAACTACTAGTTATACCCTGCACCAAAGGAATGGGGGTATACTAATTTCGTCATTTTGTTTGTAACACCTCGAAATATGGGTCTGAGACCCCATAAAGTATATATATTCTTGATCGTCATGTCATCGATCTAGCCATGTCCGTTCCATCCGTCCGTCTGTCTGTCTGTCAAAAGCACTCTAACTTTCGAAGGAGTAAAGCTAGCCGCTTGAAAATTTGCACAAATACGACCTATTAGTGTAGGTCGGTTGGGATTGTAAATGGGCCAAATCGGTCCATGTTTTGATATAGATGCCACATAAGCCGATCTTGGGTCTTGACTTCTTGAGCCTCTAGAGGGCTCAATTCTCGTCCGATTTGACTGAAAATTTACACGTGGTGTTTTGGTTTCACTTCCGACAACTAAGCTAAGTATGGTTTAAATCGGTACATAACCTGATATAGCTGTCATATAAACCGATCTGGGATCTTGACTTCTTGAGCCTCTACAGGGCGCAATTCTCACTCGATTTGGCTGAAATCTTGCAAGAGATGTTTTGTTATAACTTCCAGCAACTGTACTTAGTATAGCGCAAATCGGTATATAACCTGATATAGCTGTCATATAAACCGATCTTGGATCTTGACTTCTTGAGCCTCTAGAGGGCGCAGTTCTCATCCGAATTGGCTGAAATTTTGCATATGGTGTTTTGTTATGACTTTCAATAACTGTGCTAAGTAAGGTTCAAATCGGTTCATAACCTGATGTAGCTACCATATAAACCGATCTGGGATCTCGACTTCTTGAGCCTCTAGAGGGCGCATTTGTTGTCCAATTTGGCAGAAATTTTGTATAACGGCTTCTCTTATGACCTTCAACATACTTGTCTAATATGGTCTGAATCGATCAATAGCTTGATACAGCTCCCATATAAACCTATCTCCCGATTTTGCTTCTTGAGCCCCTACAAGGCGCAATTCTTATCCAAATGAACCGAAGTCTTACACAACGACTTCTACAACGTTCAGCATTCATTTGAGGTCTGAATCGGACTATATCTTGATATAGCTCTAACACCATAAAAGTTCTTACCCAATTTTCTTTGTTTGCCTACAAAGAGATACTGCGCAAAGAACTCGACAAATGCGATCCATGGTGGAGGGTATATAAGATTCGGTCCTGCCGAACTTAGTACGCTCTTACTTGTTAAATATTACAATTGATAAAACAAATGCACCAAAACCTATTGTGAATATTTTGGGTGTTTTTTTTAGGTAAAGCATTTAGTCTTGAGACACATTTGGTTGACTAAAGTATCGGAGGAACTCCAAATGGCAACTGGGTAAGAGAGAAACAGGTCTAAGGCAGTTTGATTATGAGAGTATAGCATTGATCTCAAATAATAACTGTTGTGTGTGTATGTGTATTAAAATACTGATTACCTACATATGATGATTGTGGGCATAGTTCAATGGAAAATCCCGTAATACAGACATCGAGTGGCCGGGTTCGTGGTAAATTAGCAACGAATGCTTATGGATATTCCTTTTACTATTTCGATGGTATTCCCTATGCGCAACCGCCACTTGGAGAAAAACGTTTCAGAGCTCCAGTACCTGCGGCTAAATGGACCTTAATTAGGGATTGCACCAAATCGCCCAATAAGTGTCTGCAATGGAATCGCCGCGTTTGTGAAATTCAAGGATCCGAAGACTGTCTATATCTCAATGTGAATGTAAGGCAATTGAATGCTCGCCCTGCAGTTCCTGTCATGGTGTATATACATGGTGGCGGCTTCAATACAGGGGATGCCACCCGTCGAGCTTGGGCTCCCGACTACTTTATGATGAAGGATGTGGTATTCATAACCATAGGTTATCGTTTGGGCATGTTTGGTAAGTTGGACTGGAAAGGTTTTTTTTCTTGATTGAGGAGTAAAGAATACTCTTTGACAGGCTTTGCCAGTTTCTCGGACAAATCCTTAAACACAGCCGATAATTGTGGCGTACTTGATGTCATTTTGGCTTTAAAGTGGATTAGAGCAAATTGTATGTACTTCAATGGTGATCCTGAGAATATAACTCTCTTTGGCCACAGCTCTGGTAGCTGTGTTACCCACATGCTCATGCAAACACCATCGGCCAAGGGTCTCTTCCACAAAGCCATTTTGTTGGCCGGCTTCAATATGAACGAGCCCTCCTTCACCAGACTTGAATTTCGTTTGGCCCAACACTTGGGCTTTGAGGGCAGCGAGCAGGATCAAAAGGCCTTGTGCGAATTTCTCACTAATGTGGATGCCAACAAACTGGTAAATTTCGATGTATTTACTGAGGAGGAGAAAATGTTGTATCCCGATGCGGTCATCTTCCCCATCTGGCCCATTGCTGATGGCACTTTAATATCTAAAGACATTGTCGCAGCTCAACGCAAGGCATGGAGTAATAGCATTCCCCTTATGATGGGCTCTAATTCAACAGAGGCTTTAATGCTTTTAAAAAAGCTTAAGAGCGATGCCAAAGTATATGAAATGTGGAAAAGTAGACCCCAGCTTATGTTGCACTCCAATCTCAAGACTTTGGATGATGCTGTAATGCTAGGGGAGATAGCCAAGCGGGTGAAAGACATACATTTCGGAGATAAGGAAATGACAATTGAGAACTACGAATGTGCATTAGAGGTAGGTGTCAATTCATTCATTGCTTATACGAATTTGGGATTTCGTTTCGTTTTCCATTCCAGATCGAATCCTACAATTTTTTATATCATGATCAACATCGTCTAATGCAATCACGCCTCCAAAATGCCACTGCTCCCACCTATGTTTATCGCTTTGATTTTGATTCACCCACTTTCAATTTTTATCGCATTCGAGGTTTTGGTGTTGGCTCCAAAGGAGTTGGCCATTGTGATGAACTTGGCTATTTGTTTGTTTTACCCGACACTTTCAAATTGGATGCCAATACACCCGAATATCGTTGCATTGAACTGATGATTGAAACTTTTTATACATTTTCCAAGACTTCAGATCCCAATAATCCCATATTACAGCCAAACCATTGGGAACCCATACAGCGAGGCATGGTTCCGCATTGCTTGAACATCAATTATGAGTGGACGCGACGGATACCTCAACCCGAATATGAGAAATGCTGTGCCATAGATGAGGCATATAAGCTATTAAACAAAGATTTATACTAAATAAGTGAAAATAAAATTTCACATCATTTTTATACCCACCACCATATGATAGGGGTATATTCATTTAGTTATTACGTTTGCAACACATCGAAATAAAAATTTTCGACCCTACAAAGTATCGGATCGTCGTAAAATTCTAAGACGATTTAACGATGTCCGTGTGTCTGTCCGTCCGTCTGTTGTTAACACTCTAGAGCCTTCAAAAATTGAGATATTGAGCTGAAATTTGGCACAGATACGCCCTTTTGATGCATGCTGGTTAAGTTCTTGAACGGCTCAAATCGGACCATACTTGGAAATAGCTGCTATATAGACCGATTTTTCGATAAAGGGTCAAATGTCCATAAAAACTTTATTTTTCATCCGATTTTGCTGAAGTTTGACACAGTGACTAGTTCAAGGCTTCCCGACAACCGACCCTAATATGGTTCAGATCAGACTATATTTAGATATAGACCGATCTCCCGATGAAGGGTCTGAAGACCATAAAAGCTTTATTTATAACCCGATTTCGCTGAAATTTAAAACAGTGGGTTATTTTAAGCCTCCCGACATCTCGCATAAATGTGGATTTGGTCGGTCCATATTTAGTTATAGCTGTCATATAGACCGATCTCCCGATAAAGGGTATGAAGGCCATAAAAGTTTTATTTATTACCCGATTTCGCTGAAATTTGCAACAGTGGGTTATTTTAAGCCTCCCATCTGAACTAAATATGGTTCAGATCGGACTATATTTAGGTATAGTTGCTATATAGACCAATCTGCCGATAAGGGACTTAAGCTCATAAAATCTTTATTTATTACCCGATTTGGCTAAAATTTGAAACAGTGAATTTTTTGAGCCTCACGATATCCGACCTTAATATGATTAAGATCGGTTTTTAATTGGTTATATCTGCCAAAAAGACCAATATTTTGTACTACAAAATTTAATAGTGACATATATATTAGACCACTAAACATCCGTGCCGAATTTGGGTGTAAGAGTTATCCAATATTCACCGAATTGTGACGAAAGGGGATTTTCATATATACCCGTGGTGGTGGGTATCCAAAGTTCGGCCCGGCCGAACTTAATGCCTTTTTACTTGTTTGATTTGACGCTGATCACCTGGGTTGAAATCCCGGCGAGAACATCAGAAAAAATTTTCAGAGATGGTTATTTTCTCCTAATGCTAACAACATTTGTGAGTTACTATGACATGTAAAAACAAGTAAAAGCGTGCTAAGTTCGGCCGGACCGGATCTTGGGAACCCACCACCATGGATTCTGCAAAAATTTTATACAAAATAACTTCAGTTGAAGGGCATTATTTTATGGGTTTTTAGACCGTACTTGGCACATTTGATGGAAGTCATGACTGAACGAATGTGCAAAATTTTAACTAAATCAGACGAAAATTCCTGCGTTCAGGGGCTAAAAATCGGAAGATCGGTTTACATGGGAACTATATGAGGTTGTAGACCGATTTAGACGGTACTTGGTACAGTCTTTAGAAGTAGTAACAAAATACTACATGCTAAATTGTGGCTTCCAGGGGCTCAAGAAATGAAATCGGGACATCGGTTTATATGATAGATATGTCAGGTTATAGACCGATTTGGAGCGTAATTAGCATAGTCGTTGGACGTCCTAAAAGAACACTACGTGCCAAATTTCAGCCAAATCCGACAAAAATGGTTGCTTCCAGGGGCTCAAAAAGTCATATCTGGATATCGGGAGATAGGTTTATATGGTTGCTATATCAGGTTATAGACCGATTTGAACCGTACTTGGCACAGCTGTTGGAAGTCATAACAGAACACCACGTTCAAAATGTCAGCCAAATCGGGCAAAACCATATCTAAATCTGAACCGATATGGCCCATTTGGAATCCCCAAGGACCTACATCATTATTAAGTATCTGTGCGAAATTTCAAGCAGCTAGCTTCACGCGTTCGATCTCTATCTTAATTTGACAGACGGACGGAGAACAGACGAACAAAGCTATTTCGAATCAGAACGTAGAGACGATCAAGAATATATTGGGTTGCCCAAAAAGTATTTGCGGATTTTTTAAAAGAAAGTAAATGCATTTTTAATAAAACTTAGAATGAACTTTAATCAAATATACTTTTTTTACACTTTTTTTCTAAAGTAAGCTAAAAGTAACAGCTGATAACTGACAGAAGAAAGAATGCAATTACGGAGTCACAAGCTGTGAAAAAATTTGTCAACGCCGACTATATGTCAATATATACTTTATGGGATCTTAGATGAATATTTGGAGGTGTTACAAACGGAAAGATTTGATTAGTATACCCCCATTCAGTGGTGGTGGGTATAAAAAGGAAGCCCCTTATCATTGAGCTTAAAGTTGAATCAGACAGAAGTCATTGATATGTGATAAGTTTGTCCCTGTTTCTCAATGAAATTTCCATGGGAAAATTTGCATTTTGCATTAGTAAGTATACTAAACGACTCGGAATAACTTTACAGGTGGATGTAGTTTTGTAAGACTGAATGTCTCTATGTCAACATCAATTTAAATATTAAACCGATTACTTTGGTACTAAGACATGCACCTGCTATGATTAAGAAGAAAACTGACAATAGAACCGAATTGTCTGCTAGGAATAAGGGAAAAACATTTTCCCTGCTGTTGGTATCCGATAGTTGCAGCGACGAGGTCACCACAGAATGAATCTCTAAGTAACAACAAGGCAGCAGTAGCCGATGGGTTACCAACTGAACTTTTTAAGGGGCGACACGCTAACGAGGCTTTTGTATCAGCTCGTCTACAAGATGAAGGTCTGAATAGACGATTCATATTATTCACAAAACAACACATACTGCTCGCCTGTGCGATCGACATCGATATTAAGGATCGGTTATTGATATCAATAATTGTCTCCTATGAAAAGTTTAAGGTAAAATCATTTAAAATGGGTCTTGCAGCAAATGGAGATAAATGAAAGTTGATGTTTTTAAAGCTTGGAACATCCTATGAACCCAGCAAACGTAGAAAGATAGGAACTGAAACTTCAAAAATATCACCAATTGTATTATCTCGACACTAACATAAACGAAACGAACGAAATCAACATTGGTTAAATTAAGAAATTAGAAACAAACCCACCACCATGGATACCGCTGAAAATTTAACCTTTTAAGTCAGTTTGTGTTTCAATATTTTGTAACAATCAAATTGGGATGAAAATGTATGCGTCTATGGGCGCAACAAGTGAAATATGGGTATCGTTTTATACGAATCATAGTTAACACGGATGTTAGAATTCAGAACCGAAGTCAAATACGTGCATCGTTTCATTTGGGAGCTATATACGTTTACAGACCGATTCGAATAATATTTGGCACGGATATTGAAAGTTATTTCATCAAATTTTCAGCCAAATCGGATGAAAATTTAGGTTTCTGGAGGCTCAAGAAGTCAATTCGTGGGATCGGTTTATATGGGCGCTATATCAGTTTATATTCCGATTAGGGTAATACAGGGCTCATATATTGAAAGTCATAACTTTGTGCCAAATTTTTGCCAAATCGTATGAACATTGAGCCCCCTACGAGCTCAAGAAGTCAAAGCAAGGGGTAATTTTAAACGAGGTTATATCCATATTTTGAACCGATTTGGCCCATTTGCAATCCCCAACGACCCTCCATCCTATGGTGGTGGGAATACAAATAAAATTGGTAATTTTACCTTTACGTACAGCGACTTGCTTTTCAGTGTTTTTTTTGCATTTGAATATATTCAAATATAATTTATAAATTAAAATCCAACTGCGTCAATCGAATAAACAAATTAACTAGAAACAAATTAACAATTAAGTTTGGCTTGGCCGAACATTGGATACCCATAGGTAAATTTAGACTGGAACAGGATGAAGCCAAGATTTTTGTCTTAGCATCCTCGTAGGCCATCCTCGTGAACTATTCCTCTTCTCAACAGTAAGATCTGCCTAGAAGACAGATTTGTTACATAGACTAATATACGAATTGTTCCAAATTAAACGACCAGGTGGGCTTTGGGGTGTACTCTAAAGATCTAGAACTGATCATATTGAAAAGGTTACCCGCCACTGCAGTGTGTTTCAAGCGGAGATCCTTGCAATTAAGAAAGTGGTGGAATGGCAAAGATTTAATGTCATAAACACAATTGACATAGATATCTTCTCAGACAGTCAGCCAGCCATTAAATCCCTGGAGAACGTATTTCTGAATACAAAAACCGTCAATGAGATGGCTGAACACTTCAAAATTTACCTGTTCTGGGTGCCGGACCCAAGAGAAGTTGTAAAGCGGACTCGCTTGCGAGACTAGGAACTGCCCTACACATTCCAGGGATACTGGAAATTGTGGGTATGCCTCTAGCGACATGTAAGCCAAGTTTTCAGGACCAGGCTCGAAGTACAACGAATGTTAGATGGTCACAAAGAGGGGGCTGTAAGCATTCCAAAACTATGTGGCCTCATCTAGACTTGCAGAGGTCTACTGCTTTGCTGTCATTGGCTAGAACAGACATCTCAGTCATTGTGTCCGTCATGACAGGTCACTGTCTTATCAGAAAACATGCTGACATATTGAAGGTTGCCAGCAACGACTTTTGCAGAAGCTGTGAGGACATCGAAGAAGAAGAGACCCAAGAACACCTTCTATTGTATGTGTGTGTCCCACACTAGCAGTCAGAAAGAGTTCCACTTAAGGTTCTCACTTCTTTGAGAACCTGTTTGATTTAGCGAATGTGATCATTCGCAAGCTATTGGGGTTTAAAGGCGATTTGGATGGATCAACAGTAGGAACTAAAAAGCATCTTCCTTTTTCTGTTCCTGTGATATCACAATTGATGAAAACGTCTAAGTGAGTCTGATAGCAGACTGCTACTTAAACCTAACCTAAAGCCCATTTTTAATACAATGAATCTTAGAAATTACCCTTTTTACACCCACCACCTAAGGATGGGGGTATAATCATTTTGTCATTCCGTTTTCAACACATTGCAATATCCATTTGCGACCCTACAACCGAGCCTTCTTGATCAGCGTACAAATCTAAAACGATCTAGCCGATATAGTCCGTCCGCCCGTCTGTCTGTTGAAATCACGCTACAGTTTTTATAAATAAAGATATTGAGCTGAAACTTTGCACAGATTCTTCTTTTGTCCATAAGCAGGTTAACTTCGAATATGGGCTATATCGGACTATATCTTTATCTCTCGATTTAAGGATTTGGGCCCATAAAAGGGGAATTTATTGTTCGATGTCGCCGAAATTTGGTACAGTGTGGTTAGTTAAATACCTTGACATACTTCTGCAATATGGCACAGATCGGTCCAGATTTGGATATAGCTGCCATATAGACCGATCTCTCGATTTAAAATTTTGGGGCCATAAAGAGGGAATTTACTGTCGGATGTCGCCGAAATTTGGCACAGTGAGTTAAGTTAAGTCCGTCGATATACTTCTGCAATATGGCCCAGATCGGTCCAGATTTGGATATAGCTGCCATATGGACCGATTCCTCGATTGAAGGTTTTGAATCCATAAAAGGCGCATTTATTGTCCGATGTCGCCGAAATTTGGGACAGTCACTTATGTTAAGCTCCTCGATAAAATTTTGCAATATGGCAGAGATCGGAAGAGATTTGAATATAGCTGCCATATAGACCGATCTCTCGATTTAAGGTCTTGCGCCCAAAAAAGCGCATTTATTGTCCTATTTTGCCAAAATTTGGGACAGTGAGTTATGTTAGGCCCTTCGACATCCTTCTTCAATTCGGCCCAGATCGGTCCCGTTTTGGATATAGCTGCCATATAGACCGATCTCTCGATTTAAGGTACTGCGTCCATAAAATCCGCATTTATTGTCCGATGTAGCCAAATTTTTGGACAGTCTCTAATGTTAAGCTCCTCGGTATACTTCTGCAATACGGCACAAATCGGTCCAGATTTGGATATAGCTGTTATATAGACCGATCTCTCGATTTAAGGTCTTGCGCCCAAAAAAATCGCATTTATTGTCCGATTTTGCCAAAATTTGGGACAGTGAGTTGTGTTAGGTCTTTCGACATTCTCCTTTTATTTCACTCAGATCGGTCCAGATTTGGATATAGCTGCCATATAGACCGATCACTCGATTTAAGTTTTTGGGGCCATAAAAGGCGTATTTATTGTCCGATTTCGCCGAAATTTGGGACAGTGAGTTATGTTAGGACCTTCGACATCATTCTTCAATTTGGCCCAGATCGGTCCAGTTTTGAATATAGCTGCCATATAGACCGATATATTGATTTAAAATCTTGGGCCCATAAAAGGCGCATTTATTGCCAGATTTTGCCAAAATTTGGGACAGTGAGTTAAGTTAAATCCCTCGACATACTTCTGCAGTATGGCACAGATCGGTCCAGATTCGGATATAGTTGCCGTATATACCTATGGGGCATAAGGTATGCATTTTTCACCGGATTTTGACGAAAGGTGGTTTACATATATACCCGAGGTGGTGGGTATCCAAATTTGGGCCCGGCCGAACTTAACGCCTTTTTACTTGTTCGATCCTCAAATGGACAATTTTATTTATTCGCAAATTCGTAGCCATATTTATTGCTTGGTGGGACAGAAGATTTCTATCGTTGAATCAGTACTCATTACTTTCTAAGAAGATAAGATTTTATTTCTCACAAACACCACACTATTGTTAGTACTCAGATAGTGATATGTGGTGTGGCCAAATGACAGCGAGTTAGTATAATGCCAAACGTTGAACACCAAGCAACGCTATGAGTGAAGCGTAAGTACTATATCATGGCAAAATAAAACAAAATCATAATGGACACAGAAAAACTTTTATCAAACTCTTTCTAGTTTGCAGTATCATGAAATTACCTTGCCCGTGGGTCAGCTGAAAGGTGTTGTAAGAAAAACCATTTATGAAGACAGCTATTACAGTTTTGAGGGCATTCCCTATGGCCAGCCACCTGTGGGGCATTTAAGGTTTCGGGCCCCTTTACCGGCCGAACCTTGGAATGGAGTTAAGGATTGCACGGATTTCAATATCAAACCGGTGCAAAAAAATCCCTTAACTGGCAAGGTTGAGGGTTCAGAGGATTGTTTGTACTTAAATGTCTATGCTAAGACGGTGAGTCTACAAATTGGCAAAGACAAATGAAAATTTTATAATTTATTATCTTTTTTCCCAACCAATTAAAATTAGTTACAATCGAAAGCCCCCTTGCCCGTAATGGTTTGGATTTATGGTGGCAGCTTTCTTTTTGGTGAGGCTACCCGAAGTTTTTACAGTCCAGATTATTTCATGAGTGAAGATGTCATTGTAGTCACACTCAATTATCGTCTTTGTTCGTTGGGTATGTTCGCTGCTTCCATGTTCCTCTTATCATTCCCCCTTTAGTTCTTTATGAGTTTATAGCAAAAAATAGCTTTTAAAGCAAACATTTAAAATTGCAATTCATTATTATTGTATTTAGTGTTGTTGTTATTGTAGGCTTCTTAAGTGTTGCAGATCCCACAGTGCAAGTGCCTGGCAATGCGGGCCTTAAAGATCAAATATTAGCATTGAAATGGGTTAAAAACTACATTGAATACTTCAATGGTGATCCGCACAATATAACCCTTTTTGGCAATAGTGCCGGTGCTGCCTCCACTCACTTTCTTGCGGCCAGCCATCAAACTAAAAACTTGTTCCACAAGGCCATCTGCTTGTCGG
The DNA here is from genome assembly GCF_963082655.1 of Stomoxys calcitrans. Classification (NCBI taxonomy): domain Eukaryota; kingdom Metazoa; phylum Arthropoda; class Insecta; order Diptera; family Muscidae; genus Stomoxys; species Stomoxys calcitrans. The sequence continues at coordinate 232,587,002 of NC_081553.1, read as the reverse complement.
GAACAATGTTGAATTCTTGGAGCGTAACCCCAACCAAAGACTATGCTTTTCGTTTGGCCCAGCAACATGGCTATAGGGGAGAAAATCTAGATTCCAATGTCATAGAGTATCTGCGTACCCTTGAACCTGGAAAATTGGTAACTCATAATATTCTCAACCATGAGGATACTCGGAATGGTGCCTCATTTCCTTTTGGCCCTTGCATTGAACCTTATGACTCGGAGCATTGTGTGATTTGTTGCGATCCAAAACTTTTACTCAAAGGGGCCTGGAGTAATGATATACCGATAATCTTCAGTGGAACCGCCGATGAAGGCTTGCTCATGTATCCCAAGCTTAAAGCGTTTCCTACTCTGTTAAAAGCCTTGACACTTGAGCCCGAGAGGCTTTTACCCGTCGACGTGAGAACAAACAACGATAAGAGTATAAATCTTGAAATGGCCAAGCGGATTGCAAGACAGCACTTTGGTGAGAAGGAACCCAGTGAGAGTGCACTGAAGGAAATCATTTATGTGAGTATATGAAATATATATTTTTTTAATGGAAAAAATCTCTTTAGGGAACAAATTTTTTGTGGGAAGGCCCAACTTTACAATTTCGAAAAGGACAATATGAGATTCCAATGAAAGGCACATGGAAGTAGAGTACTAGTGTATTGCCTATAGGTAATACGATTGTTACTATATGGGACTAAAATTGAAGACTTTTGGAATATGAATTAAATATGCAACTGTGTGGCCCAATGAGTGGAGCCTTACCACCCTTAAGCCCCATGAAAACGGACATGTAGTTCAATAATGAAAATGTATATGGAACGGGGAAGCTAACATTTATTATCAATTAAAACCACCATAGATTTTTGGCGTGAAAATATTTTTTGTTGATTCAAGTGACACAATGTGTGGAAGTAATCTAAATTTTAGATTCCATTTACTTCCATTTACTGAAGAATTAACTCTGAGTCGGTCAAAAAACCAGCTGCAACTGTACAAATGTAATTTGCTGGTATTTTGGGTCAATCCCGTACAATGACTTTCTTCAGCTTCACCATATTGGCATATTTTTTGGTTTTTTTTAGACTAAATAGAAAAGTCCATCAGACTGGCATCTGGAAAATTTGATGCTTTTGGGTGCATCCTTTTACGAGATATTTTCACAAGTTTACACATTTTAATGCCACTAAGGCGATCGCTCAGAGAAATGTGGTAGTAAAAAATCAAAAATGTTTGCTGAAACAGCGGAAAAATAAACATTTCGTGCGATAATTATACATTTCGTTCACTTTGAGGTGTTTAAGTTCGCCAACAAGAGCCGATTGTTAATTTCCAACGAAATATAAAGCAATCACGCTTATACACTTGAATTTCATTCAAAATAACTTTCTTTATTTTTAAATAAACTTTGAAACAAATGCTTTTGTTAACTTGTAAACAATATAATGAGCTGTCAATTAGACAAATATCATGTTTGACCAGTTCGAAATGGATAACACTTCGTATTAGCTACGCTATAGAAGTAATAAGAAAACCATCCATTAAAAATTTCAGCCAGATCGAACAACACTTCCGGCATCTATGATGTGAAGCAGATATTTTTGTTAATTCGACCGCTATGGTGATACGCTAGATCGATAAAGATAGTCAAGAAGATCCACAATAATAACACTTTAAGACTAGACTAATATAACTTCCATTCTTTGGCGGCGAGTTTAACCAGCTAACCCACTAGGGTCCGGTTTGACTAGTTCTTTCGTAAGGCTAGTACTGAGTTCGACATTTTGCCCGAACAACTGTAAAAACGGATTCCGCTAAAAATTTACTCTTATTAACTGAGTATGAATTTAAATTGTATTGGTCTCAAGAAGTCATACCGGGAAATCGGTACTTAGGGTGGCCCATATCACCTTTTTGACCGATTCGGATAAAACTTGGCACTGATGTTGTAAGATAGGGTTTTGGGCCAAATTTCATCCAAATCAGTTGAAAAGTTAGACTTCTTAAGAAGTCAAATCTGGGGATCGGTTTATATGAGGGCTATATCTGTTTATAGACCGATTCGGATCTACATAACATGGATGCTGAAAGTCAAAACTCAAGTCCTTGTTCCAAATTTCAGCCAAATCGGATGCAAATTGAGGCTTCTAAGGACTGATCAGTGGATCGGTTTATATGGGGGCTGTATTCAAATCTGAACCGATGTGGCCCATTTGCAATCCCCAACGATCTATGTCAATAAAAAGTATCTGTGCAAAATTTCCAGCGACTAGCTTAAGGCGTTCGACCTCTATCGAGATTCCGACGGACGGAAGCTTATGGCTAGATAGACTCAGAATGTCGATACAATCCAGAATATATATACTTTATGGGGACTTAGAACGCAATGACTAGATTAGTATACCCCCATCCAATGGTGGTGGTTATAAAAATCTGTGAGGAAAAAAACACAGTGACATCCGCAGAAGTGGCACTGTGCTCTTTAAGCAAAATAGAGGCGACATGTCGCTGCGACAATCTAAATTTCATTTCAATTAATTGCAAATGCAATTAATTGCTCAGGAACTAGGTCACAAGCAACTCTATTCCAATGTAGTTGCTTTTGTTGTGTGTCGTTGTATCAGTTTGGTTTGTAATATGTCATTCAATAGAATGTGGCATATTTCGCAAGCAATTAATACACAATTTTCGTGGTAATGAACTTAGCATTAGGCTTAAAAGATAGAAAATTTACAATGAATTTTTTACTAATAGACAATTGTCTCTCCCCACTAAATTTCATGAAAAAATAATTTTGTATTATTCTTTAAATTTTTTGTAATTTTTTTTCTTCAGTATTACACCATTAAACTCTTTTGGCATGGCATTCATCGTTCTGTACTCTCACGTTTGGCTTACGCCAATGCTCCAACCTATCTGTACCGCTTCGCCTTTGACTCGCCCACTTTTAATCATCATCGCAGAAGGTTTTGTGAACAAGATGTGGAAAGTGGTGTGGCCCATGCCGATGATATTTCATATTTGTGGTATGCCTACTATTCGTGGAAATTGAACAAAAACTCCAAGGAATACCAGATTATAACAAATATGATTAGACTTTTTGTGAATTTTGCCAAAAACTCTCAATTGGATGTACAGAGAGTGGAAACAGAGAAAGAAGTTTTGAATTGGAGACCACTGGATAAGGCAGATCCCTACGAAGTTCTAGATTTAGAAGACGAGTTTGTAATTAAAACTCAGAAAGAGAAAGATGATTTATTGCTGTGGGATGAGCTATACGAAAAGAATAAACTATTTTGAGTTGTATGTATATTCAATGAATTGTCTGCGATGTTGATACTTTTTGTGGTTCTTAATGTGATATTGATATTGTTGATGTTATTGTTCGTTATTAAACATATGTTTATTCCTAACAATACTCTGTTGTTAGGTTATATGTAAAATGTTAAATAAATAAAAAAATAAAATTATATCATATCAAAGAACTCTCTTTCTTCATGTTTTCTTAAGTCTTACATAATATATTACAGATCTTTCATCTTTGCTGGAGATTATGTACACATATTTGTACATGGATCATATTAAATCCGAATGGCCCTTATAATGTAAACACTCCATAATTGATTGCATTGGCTTAGTTCTTTGAACTATTGGCTTGCCTAAAAAGTAATTGCGGATTTTTTAAAAGAAAGTAAATGCATTTTTAGTAAAACTTAGAATGAACTTTAATCAAATATATAATTGCCATTTTGTTCGATAACCTTTTGCCATCTTCCTGGCAAATTTAGTATTCCACGCTCATAGAACTTCTGGCCTTTATCTGCAAAAAACTGAACTAAGTGCGATTTTATAGCCTCATCATTGCCGAAAGTTTTACCATTTAAGGAGTTCTGCAAAGATCGAAATAAATGGTAGTCTGATGGTGCAAGGTCAGGGCTATATGGTGGATGCATCAAAAGTTCCCAGCCAAGTATACCACACCCTTCCAATCCCACCAAACAGACAGCATAACCTTCTTTTGGTAGATATCAGCCTTTGAATTGGTTTGAGCTGGTTAACCATGCTTGGACCATGATCGTTTTCGACTAACGTTGTTGTAAACAATCCATTTTTCATATCCAGTTATGATTCGTTTTAAAAACGGATCGAATTCATTGCGTTTAAGGTGCATATCACAAGCGTTGATTCGGTTTGTTAAAAACCGATAACCATAAATACAACTTCCAACAGATGAACAAAAAATCATGTGTAGTACGGAAGAAGTGCAATTTGATACAGATAGAATGTCTGTCATTACAAAAAAATATATGCATTGGAAAAAGTACAGCTAATAAGCAGGGGTTCTCGAGCTTGGTTAATGTGGTAATTGTATCATAGATGCGTTTTCGCTATAAATACGATTCAAGTACAACATACCAACGTACGGCCCTTGAAGCCCTCACACCTAATCTGGTTGAAAAGTCTTCTAACCAAAGACGAAACGCATCCCATAGTGGTTGGTGTGTATTGCTATCTTTGGCTTTCCTCTTCCATTTGCCTCTCCGATCATCCAACTTGTCTCGAAAGAGAAACAAGCAAAAATTATAAAAATCTATTATCTTAGAAAAATATATTGTATAATATTTTAGTCCTCTAGGTGCGCAATATATCATATGAAAATATCGATATGACGCAAACAGGCGCTCTTTTATTCTGATCTCTGAAATATTCTCGTAATTTTTCGAACATTTACAGCTCGATATCATATTCAATGCTTTTATAAAATGTTATAAAGTTGGGCAATATGAATCGAGATTTCCGATACTTATGTCTCTTCATCAGCACATTTGTGAAATTGATTAAGGTTCCCCAATACACTTTGAATGGCATGGTGAATCGCGATTTCTGACACTTTTGTCTCTTCATCAATACATTTGTGAAATTGATTAAGGTGCCCCACACTCCCAAAGACTATTGGGTACGGTGTAGAGCACGCTTTTGTTTCGAAACAAGTTTCAATAAGTCCTTTAACTCTCCCTAGTGAAATTAAGAGAAAACAAGTAAGAGCGTGCTAAGTTCTGCCGGGCAGAATCTTACATACCCTCCACCATGGATCGCATTTGTCGAGTTCTATCTTTTTTTAGGCAAACAGAGAATATTGAAGTTATTGTTAGAATATTGAAGTTATTGTCCGATTCGGAACGTAAATGAATGCTGAACATTGTAGAAGTCATTACGTAATATTTCACTTCATTGGGATAAGAATTACGCCTTGTAGGGGCTCAAGAAGTAAAATCGGAAGATAGGTTTATTGGCTCAAGAAGTCAAGATCGGTTATACCAGATTATGAACCGATTTGAATCATACTTAACACAGTTGTTGGAAGTGATACCAAAACACCACATGCAAAATATCAGTCAAATCGGATAAGAATTGCGCCCTCTAGAGGCTCAAGAAGTCAAGATCCAAGATCGGTTTATAAAGCAGCTATATCAAACCATGGACCGATTTAGTCCATTTACAATCCCAACCGACCTACACTAATTAAAAGTATTTGTGCAAAATTTCAAGCGCCTAGCTTTACCCCTTCGAAAGTTAGCGTGCTTTCGACTGACAGACGGACGAACGGATCGACTTAAAATGGCATGGCAATCTTACTTTACTTAGTTTAATTGACTATGTCTGAATATTTGTTCCACTAGCCGAACGTAGAATAGCGTTTCAAGCGCCTCGATCTTCTACGCTCATTCTAAAATCTCTGACACCAAGTTTCGAGGTGTCTCCCACCACTTGATTTTTCCATCGTGCTTTTGGTCCTCTCGATTGCGTGATTTCGGTGTTTGTCTTCAAAAGACTTCTTTACTAGAGCTTCTTCATCCATTCTGACAACATGATGTAGCCAACGCAGCCGTTATATTTTGATAAGTGTAAGTACGCTATCGTCGTCATACAGCTTGTGGTTCATACGTCGCCTATATTCTCCATACAGCTCGTGGTTCACACGTCGCCTATATTCTCCATTATCGCAAATTGGTCCATATATTTTACTAAGAATCTTTCTCTCAAATACTCCAACCACTGCCTCATCTGATTTCACAAGTATCCATGCTTCAGAAATATATAACAACACGGGTAGTATCAGTGTCTTGTATAGTGTAATCTTCGGCGTTCGAGAGGTGGCCTTGTTTCTAAACTGCTTACTTAGTCCAGTATTATTCTTCGCTAAACTGGTGTCATTCGTTTTGGTTACGGCGGTGCCGAGGTAGATAAAGTTACTGACTGTCTCAAAGTTGTGGTTCCCAACTTTCTCCATTTTCTTTATCTGCTCGATTGTGCAAGGCTTCTTGGGAGTTAAAACCATCCATTTCGTCTTATCTCCATTTACTGCCAGACCCATTTTCACTGACTCTGTTTCGATTCTTTCAAGGCTGCAGTTACTACTTCCGGTGACCGACCAATGATATCGATGTCGTCGGCATAGGCGAGTAGCAGGTGTTGTCTTGTGATAAGTGTGCCATATCTATTCACATCTGCATCTCGTATAATCTTCTCCAACAGGGGTTTAAAGAGATCACACAATAGGCGGTCTCCTTGTCTGAAACCTACACGACCGAATTTAATATGTTTTTACTTGCTTAAATTGCCAATATTTACCTCATTGATTTTACGCCGGTACAAATACGATTTCACATTGTTTTCATGGTGGGAAACTAGATCTTTGAATGAGTACTTGATTAGCTTCTTGGGAGATAAGAACTGCTTTCTTACAAATACACACCACATTACTGGTAGACAAGTTCTGAGAGCGAGTCAGTATAATGTCTAACGTTGAACCGTTAACATCGCCATGAGTGAAGAGTAAGTAGATCGCAACAAAATAATAAAAAATACGCATTGGACACAACAAAATAATGACAGCAAACTCTTTGAAGTTTACAGTATCATCAAATTACCTTGCCCGTGGGCCAATTGAAAGGTGTACTAAGAAAAACCATTTATGAAGACAGCTATTACAGTTTTGAGGGCATTCCCTATGGCCTACCACCTGTGGGGCAACTAAGGTTCCGGGCCCCTTTGCCAGCCAAGCCTTGGAATGGAGTAAAAAATTGCACTGATTTCAATACAAAGCCTGTGCAGAAAAATCCCTTGACCGGCAACGTTGAGGGTTCAGAGGATTGTTTGTATCTGAATGTCTATGCTAAGACGGTAAGTCTTTAAATTCGCAAAGAAAAATTAAAATTTTCTATTTTATTACCTTTTATGTGCCAATTAGTTACAATCAAAAGCCCCCCTACCCGTTATGGTTTGGATTTATGGTGGCAGTTTTCATTTTGGTGAGGCCACCAGAAGTTTCTACAGCCCGGATTATTTCATGAGTGAAGATGTCATTGTTGTTACACTAAATTATCGTCTTTGTTCGTTGGGTAGGTTAACTAATTTCATATCTTTTAACTTTTCTAAATATGTATGCAATGTATTTGTTTCATTGTTCTAGGCTTCCTAAGTGTGGCAGATCCCACATTGCAGGTGCCTGGCAATGCGGGCCTTAAAGATCAGATCTTGGCCTTGAAATGGGTCAACAACTACATCAAATATTTCAATGGTGATCCGCACAATGTAACACTTTTTGGCAACAGTGCAGGCGGCGCCTCCACCCACTTCCTTGCTGCCTCACACCAAACAAAAAACTTGTTTCACAAGGCCATATGCTTATCGGGCACAATGTTGAATCCCTGGAGTGTGGTACCACCCAAAGACTATGCCTTTCGTTTAGCCCAGGAACATGGCTTTGAGGGTGAGAATATCGACTCCAGTGTCATAGAGTTTCTGCGCTCCCTTGAAGCTGAAAAGTTGGTTTCCCATTTTATTCTTAAGAAAGATGATTTCCGAACTGGTGTTTCATTTCCCTTTGCACCTTGCATAGAACCTTACGACTCAGAGGATTGTGTTATAAGTTGTGATCCCCAACTTTTGCTCAAAGACACCTGGAGTAATGACATACCAATAATTTTCAGTGGAACCGCCGATGAAGGCTTGCTCATGTATCCGCAAATAAAAATGTTTCCAGCGCTTTTGAAAGCTTTGACCTTTGACCCAGAGAGGCCATTACCCCACGATGTGGTAGCAAACAACGATAAGAGCGCCAATATGGCTATGGCCAAGAGACTTGCGAGACAGCACTTTGGAGAGAAGGCACCCACTGAGAGTGCACTAAATGAAATCACTAATGTGAGTATGCAAAACATTTAAAACACAACTAAAATCTAAGATATGTAAATGAACTAAGTGAGAGCGTCTTAAATACCCCCCTGCACAGTGCATTGCATATGCCAACCCAGGAAATTTTTTTTTTAACTTTTACTTCCAAAAGTACATTAAATTTCATAATTTGCTGTGGCATGAAAAATTCTGCATTTTTCTTCAGCCTTTTCACTGAATTATATTCTATTTTTTTAAGAACAATTTTGAAGATTTTAGACCGAATTGAATGAGAAAATTATAGCATTTTTCGAGGGATAGCTCTGTGTCAAAATCATGGCATTTAATGTAGCTTTGGAAGTAAAATTTAAAAAAATTTTGAAAAGAGGGTGCGGATATGCCACTATAGACATACACCTAAGCCAGTAATGAGTTTGTTGTGCGCTATAGCGTACTCATACATTCATAACATAGAATCAATGTTACTATTAGCGTACTCATATCATGGAATCAATGTCAAGCCCAACAAGAATGGTTCAAACAAAGAGAGTGTCAAATTACACCAAGCAACACCCAACATGAGTGAATGCCCTAACACTCGTTAAGCATAAACAGCAACATGGAAATGCCTCATCATGGTTGCCAGTGAACTCTTTTCACTCTCACGGCCGTTAATCTCTTAATGCTGATATTGCTACAATTCTTATGAACTTTTAGGGAGAATGCAATCGCATTGACCTTATAAATAAATGGACTTCATAAATGCACTAGATGCATATTTTGTACAAAGACATAGATGTAAGAGATATTTGTATGTATTAGTTGTAAGTGTATTGAAAATATTGATTTTGGGGAACCATCGTAAGACGCCGGCAGACCCAATCATCTTATATATAAAAATCAATTTGTGTTTGTTTGTGTGTTCCTTATAGACTCAGAAACGGCTGAACCGATTTTCTTGAAATTTTCACAGATGGTGCATAATGATCCCGTGGTGAAAATAGGTTAAATTTTTTGATAACTGAAGGGGTGGGGGACCCTCCCCCTTACCCTAATTTTCAGAAACGCCAGATCTCGGAAATGGGTGGTGCGATTTAAGCAAAATTTTGTGTGCTCTCATATAGTACCCTAAAATAAAAATGTTGTATCCGAATTTCGGATGGGATACCCAGGGGGGCCGCCCCTCCCTAAAACCTACCAAACATATATTTAGACCAGCCACGACAATATGGGACTCAAATGAAAGGTATTTAAGATTAGAAAACATATCTGATATCCAATTGTCGGACCAAGTGCTCGGGGTACCACCCCAAGCCCCAAAACACCCCTAAATCGGACATATTTACCGACCACGGCAATATGGGACTCAAATGAAAGATATTTGCGAGTAGAACAAATCTACTATGCAAATGTGGGACCACGTTTCTGGGGGTCCACTCCTTCCCAAAAAAAAAAACACCCCCAAACAGGACTTATTTACTGACCATGGGAATATGTGGCTTAAATAAATTGTAGAGTGTAGAATTCGAATCTGATATCCAAATATGGGACCAAGTGTTTGGGGGGCCACCTCTCCCCAAAAACATTCCACAAAGGGGACAAATTTACGACCATACAATATGAGGCTCAAATGAAAGGTCTTTGGGAGTAAAGCACGAATCTGATATCAATATTTGGGAAAAGTGTCTATGGGGCCACCCCACCCCCACAACACCACCCACTATTGCAATATGAGGCTCAAATAACAGGATTTTTAGAGTATAACACGAATACGATTTATATTTTCAAGGCCAACTCACTGTGTGGCCGCCCATCCCCCAAAATACTCCCCAAGCCGATCATGTTTCCCGACTATAGAAATATGGGGCTCAAATTAAATGTATTTGGGAGTAAACCACGAACCATATTTATCCATCATCCGATGCGCCCTATAAAAGCTGTGGCGACCACAGTTTAGGCCCGATATTTAAAAAATTTTTCTTCAGGCTTTTGATTCGACATCTCAATTTGTAAGCTAAGTTTTATCAGAATCGGCCCAGGTTTGCCTATAGCTCCCATACATTTCTTTCCCCCGACATGCGCACTTTTATGGCTATAGTAGGCACAATTTTGTTGTGATCTTTACAAAATTTAACAAGCTCTCGCATTTCGAGAGAGTTACTAACAGTAGCACGCAGTCTCGTTGGTGCAGCATATTATAAAGTTGGCTCAATTAGAAATAAATTAGGAGAAAGTTCTCCCCAAACAGGTGTCCCACTGCGGCGTTCCGTTGGGACTCGACTATAAACAATGGCCCCGTTATTACTGAGCTTTAATTTGAAGCGAACTGTACTCTTTTTATGAGTATGTGAGAAGTTTGACCATGTTCCTTAATGGAATATTCATAGGCAAATTTTCATTTTTAATTTGGAAATTAGTAATATATGTATTTTAAAATAACATCATCAAAGAATTTTTCAAGAGAAAAAAGTTTTTGAAAAATATTTAATAAATATATATAAAAATTTGTAAAAAAAATTGATAAACATTTTTTTGTATTTTTTTTTTCACACAATTTTTTTTTTCTTAAATACTTTCAGTACTACACCATAAAACTCTTTTGGCATGGCATACATCGTTCGATACAATCTCGTTTAGCCTACGCTAATGCTCCGACCTATCAGTACCGCTTTGCTTTTGATTCGCCCACTTTTAATCATCATCGCCGAAGGTATTGCGGCAAGGACTTGAAAAATGGTGTGGCCCACGCTGATGATGTTTCATATTTGTGGTATGCCATATATTCGTGGAAGTTGGACAAAAAGTCCAAGGAATACCAGATAATAACCAAAATGGTCAAGCTTTTGGTGAATTTTGCCAAAAACTCTCAAATGGATGTACAAAGAGTGGCGACAAAAGGTGGTGATTTAAATTGGAGACCATTGGACAAGGCTAATCCATATGAAATTCTAGATTTAGAAAACGATTTCCAGATTAAAACCCAAAAAGAGAAAGCAGATCTTTTGATATGGGATGAATTATATGAAAAAAATAAAATAATAAAACAAAAACTATAGAAAATACATTTAAAGTGTATTAGAAACAAGTAAAAACTCACTAAATCTTTCTGCAACCATCACCATGAATCTGCGGCGAAACCCTTGGAAAAGAAAATTATGTGGCTGGTATGAGCGAAACATATTGAGCGAGTATGATAGACGAGTTCATATTACTCACAGTTTTGTATATTAATAAATTGAACGACTGATGGACACCTGACCAAACTGTGTACATCGACAAAAAGTGGATCTAACACTAAGGGCTAAGAAACCTAAGGGCTAATAACTTTAAAAAAACAAAATAAAATAAATCGTATAGCGTTCGAAGCCATCAATATAACTTCCAACAGATGCACAGAATCATGTGCATAGCACGGAAGTAGTGTAATTGTCGCAGACAAAAAAATCTCTTATTGCACGAAAACACATGCATTGGGAAAAGTACAGCTAATAGACAGCGAAGTCGAGAGTGGTTAACGTGGTATTCGTATCATGGAGGCGTTTCGCAGTAAATACGATGCAAGTGCAACATACCAACGTACGATCCGTGAAGCTAATACGGTTGAAAAATCTTCTTACCAAAAAAAATTAAAATAAAATAATATAAAATAAAAAAATTATATAAAATAAAATAAACTAAAATAAAATAAAATAAATTAAAATAAAGTACAATAAATTAAAATAGAATAAAATAAAATAAAATAAAATAAAATATGTTAAGACAAGATAAAATAAAATAAAACAAATTGTCCAGCGTTCGAAGCCATCAATACAACTTTCAACAGATGCACAGAATAATGTGTACCATGGAAGTAGTGTAATTGTCGCAGAAAAAAAAAATCTGTCATTACACGAAAACACAATCATTGGGAAAAGTACAGCTAATAGACAGGGTAGACGAGAGTCATTAACGTAGTATTCGTATGATAGAGGCGTTTTCGCAAAAAAAAATCATACAAATGCAACATACCAACGTAGGGACCGAGAAGCCATTGCACCTAATATGGTTGAAAGTCTTCTTGCCAAAGATGAAACGCGTCCCATAGTCCATTCGGATAAGAATTGCGCCTTGTAGAGGCTCAAGAGGCATAATGGGGGGATCGGTTAATATGGGACCTGTAGCAGGCTATAAATCGATTAAGACCAAATTGGACATGTTTGTTTAAGGTCAGGGGAAAAGCCGTTGTACAAAATTACAACAAAATCGGATAAGAATTGCGGCCTCTAGAGGCTTAAGAAGTCAAGATCCAAGATCGGTATATATGGCAGCTATAGCCGGTTATGAACCGATTTGAACCATACTTAGCACAGTTGTTGGAAGTCGTAACAAAACACTTCATGCAAAATGGCAGCCCAATCTGATGAGAATTGCGCTCTCTAGCGGCTCAAAAAGTCAAGATTGAAGATCGGTTTATATGGCAGCTATATCAGGTTATTCACCGATTTAAATCTAACTTAGCAGAGTTATTGGAAGTCGTAGCGAAACTCGTCGTGCAAAATTTCATTCCAATCGGATGAGAATTGCGCTCTCTAGACGCTCAAGAAGTCAAGATCCCAGATCGGTTTATATGACAGCTATGTCAGGTTATTTACTGATTTAAACCATACTTAGCACAGTAGTTGGAAGTTATAATAAAACACCACGTGCAAATTTTCAAATATGCAATAACAGAAAGGCTTGTGCCTTTGAAAAATTTGTCAACGCCGACTATATGAAAAATCCGCAATTACATTTTGAGCAACCCAATAGATCGACTTAATACTTTATGGGGTCTTAGACGCATATTTCGAGGTGTTACAAACGGAATGACGAAATTAGTATACCCCCCTCCTATGGTGGAGGGTATAATTATATAAAATAAAGTAAACTAAACAAGTAATAGCGCACTAAGTTCGGCCGGGCGAATCTTGGGAACCCACCAACATTAATTCTGCTAATTTATTTTATTCTTAACATAATTTATTTTATTCTACATACCAAACTTCTGACAAACCAGCAAAAACTAAAGATTCTAGGAACCGAACAAGAATGATCGAGGGACCGGTTTACATGGGAGCTATGTCATGTTTTAGACCGATTTTGGTCGTACCTGGCACAGTTGTTCGAAGTCATAGCAAAACACTACATGCGAAATTTCAGCCAAGTCGGACAAAAATTGCGACTTGTAAGGGCTCAAGAACTCAAATCGGTCGATCGGTTTATATGGGAGCTATATCCGGTTATAGACCGTACAGTTATTGGAGTCATAAAGGAACATCAAGTGCAAAATTTCAGCCAAATCGGACAAAAATTGCGTCTTCCTGGGGCCCAAGAAGTCAAATCGGGGGATCGGTTTATATGGGAGCTATATCTTAAAATGAACCGATATGGCCCATTAGCAATCCCCAACAACCTACATCAATACTTAGTATCTATCCAAAATTTCAAGCGGCTGGCTTTACGCGTTCGACCTCTATCTCGATTTTACAAACGGACGGACGGACATGGCTAGATCGATTCAGCACTACGAGATGATCAAGAATATATACTTTGTGGGGTCTGAGATGAATATTTCGAGGTGTTACAAACGGAATGACCAGATTAGTATACCCCCACCCTATGGCGGTGGGTATAAAAAATAAATAAAATTAAATTAAAAGATATATGTTGGCTATATCACGGAAACACCAACATTATTCATCATTCTAAACTAACCTCACACAAAAAGTCCAATTTTATTCCAATCGAATATGATTTCGCAACCACCCATGTATTAATGTGACATATTCCACTTTGACATTTAGCTTCTGATTTGTTTATTAAAGAATATAATAATAAAAAAAAATTAGCTACGCAGCTTGTCCAACGATAAGATCGTACGGCAGTTAAAAGCTGCGAAAATAATTCTTGCATGTAAATACAAAAAACGAAACAATTTTGTATAAGCATGAAATCAGTCGCTACCTTAAATTCCAAAGATTCAACGACCCGGCGAGAGCAAATGTAAGTTATGGTTTTGGAAATTCTAGATGCAAAAATTATTTTTAAATTTAAATGTCTAAAAGGTTACAATACCAGGAAATATCATTGCCTGTGGGCGAACTACGAGGAGCGGTGCGTACCACAATATACAATGATCGCTATTACAGTTTCGAGGGAATTCCCTATGGCCAACCACCGATAGGTGATCTACGATTTAAGGCCCCTTTGGCAGCTCAACCCTGGCAGGGTGTAAAGGACTGCACAAATTTCAGCACAATTAAGCCTATACAAAGGAACAAGGCCAGCGGTAGAGTGGAAGGCGCCGAAGATTGTCTTTATTTAAATGTATTTGCAAAAAAGGTAAGTGACGAAGTATGAAGAGAATTGAAACATGTACGTTTGAGAGGACTCTTAGGTACTTACCACCATGGATTCTGCTATCTAGTAAACATAAAATTGAATATTGATTGAGGTTTCTATAGACTCAAGTCATATCGGGGTATCGGTTTATAAGGGGCCTATGACTATTTATGGACCTATCCGGGTGGGATTCGTTGTGTGCATAGGAGGACCTAAGTGTACTTCATGTACCAAATTTCAGCCAAATGAGGCATGAAACTATGCTTTTAGGAACTCAAGAAGTCAAATCTTAAGGGCTATATAACTTTATATACCGATTCGGATCATAAAAGTCATGGTGGTTGGAAGTTATCACACATGTCTTTAAGCCAAACTTTTGTTTTATAGCCCGATTCGGATCATACTAGGCTCGTTATCGAAATTCATAGTAAGAGTCCTTATGCCAAATTTTAGGCAAATCAGGTGAGAATTAAGTTCCCTGGGGGTTCACTAAATAAAAACCGGCGAAAACTAAGAAAGTTTGCCCATGTCATCATAGGTTTAATATCTACATCGAGCTTCCGTTTACTAATGACAAAGTCTGTTCACGAATAATTTACCGTCTACGGCCCCTTCTCGGTTCCTGGTGGTAATGTTCTTCCTTAGGGTAATGTTCTCATTAGATGAGGGATGGCACCTCAGACATTTCGACTCAAATATGAATATCAAATTCGTGCTGCACTTCCTAAGTTCCTTTAATTTGAGTCGCATATTGTCATGGCCGGTAAATATGAACCGTTTGGAGGGTGTTTTGGGCTGGGGCGGCCACCGTCACTTTTTACTGAAAATAGATATCAAATTCGTTCTTTATTCCCAACGGCAATGAAGTTCAGTTTAGGGGATGTTTTAGGGCGTATCCCAAAACACTTGACTCCAAAATTGGATATCAAATTCGTTTTCTACTCCCAAATACCTTTCATTGGAGTCCCATATTGTCATAGCGGGTCAAATAACCCCGCTGGTTACTTGGATCAAAATTTTAATACCATATTCGTATTCTGGTCTCCAAACCCATTCACTTGATACCCTTATTGTCCCCATCGGACCACTTTCAGTCCGCCTCCACCCGATATCTAAAAATTATATAGCCTATGATTCCTTCCAGACAAACGTGGACAATCTGTGAAAATTTTTAGAAAATCGGTGCAACCAAGTATCTTATAGTCATAATGGATCTAATTCCGTTTTTGAGGGGTGGCATGACCCCCTATACTTCGATCTGATTTTGTATGCCAAATTCGAAATCTACTCCCGAATAGCTTTTATTTGAGCCCCATATTGAAATTAACGTCCAATGTGTCTGCTTGGCGGAGTTTTGGGGTTGGGGCGGCCCGATAGGTACTTAGACTAAAATTTTAATACCATATTAGTATTATACTCTCCAATACCTTTCATTTGATACCTATATTGTCCCGATTGGTTCACTTTTGATTTTGGGTTGTGTTTTTAGCATTAGGGGGAGAGTCCGTCCCCCTTCCGATGCCGAAAAACTATACAGCCTATGTTTCCTTCCAGACCAACCTACACAATATGCGAAAATTTTGAGAAAATCGGTTCAGCCGTTTTTCAGTATATACGGAACAAACAAACCGAGACCCATATATCCGTGGTTGGCTAAATTGCCCATTTTGGTCGTTTTTGTGGGAGTGGGGTGACCACCTATACTTCGACATGGATTTGTATGCCAGATTCGTTATCTACTCCGGCATACATTTCATTTGATACCCACATTGTCTTTATCTGTACACTTTTGATTTTGGGTGGTGTTTTTGGGGTAAATGTGGAAGGTCCGCCCCCTTCCGTTATCAATAAATTATCAAGCCTATTCCTACTTCCTGACCATATTCGTAATCTACTCCCGAATATATTTCACCCTTAAGGGGTTTTGGGGCTGGGGCGGCCCCCTAGGTACTTGGACTCAACTTTTTTTATGAAATTCGTACTCTACTCTTGAATACATTTCATTTTAATCCCATATGGTCCCGATTAGTCCATTTTTATTTGTGGATAGTGCTTTTGGGGAAAGGGGGAGGGTCCGCCCCCTCCCGATATCAAAAAATTATATAGTC
The DNA here is from genome assembly GCF_963082655.1 of Stomoxys calcitrans. Classification (NCBI taxonomy): domain Eukaryota; kingdom Metazoa; phylum Arthropoda; class Insecta; order Diptera; family Muscidae; genus Stomoxys; species Stomoxys calcitrans. Next base: position 232,570,363 of record NC_081553.1, on the reverse strand, counting down.
TATGTTTCCTTCCATACCAATCTACACAATCTGTGAAAGTTTCAAGGTAATCGGTTCAGCCGTTTTTGAGTCTATACAGAACAAACAAACAATCCGACAACAATGATGAATAAACCTTCCATCCTATAGTCGGTGTTGGTGTGGGTGTAAAAAACTATTCTTCTTCTATGTCCAATTACAGCTTCATACTTTAATGCTTCTTCCCGTTATGGTATACATATTTGGAGGTGGATTTAATGAAGGCGCCGCCATCAGAAGTCTATATGGGCCAGACTATTTTATGCAAAAAGATGTTGTTTTGGTAACCCTCAATTACAGGGTAGATTCATTGGGTAAGTCGTTCAGTATCATACCTTTAAATGCGAACATAATTTTTCTTCCCCTATTAGGTTTTCTCAGCGTCAAAGATCCCTCACTGCAAATACCAGGTAATGCAGGCTTAAAAGATCAAATATTAGCTCTGAAATGGGTTAAGAAATTCATTCGATATTTCAATGGTGATCCGGATAATATCACACTATTTGGCAATAGTGTGGGTGGTGCATCGGTCCATTATCTTTCGGCCACAAATCAAACGCGAGGTTTATTCCACAAAGCCATTTGCATGTCGGGCACCATGTTAAGCTCAAGAGCGAGTACACCGGCCCAGGACTATGCCTACCGCTTAGCTCAACAACATGGCTATGAGAAGGAAAACAATGACCGTAAGGTAATCGAGTATCTGCAATCCTTGGAAGCCGGAAAGTTGGTTCAACATGATCTGCTAACCCCTGAAGATCGTCGTAATGGATTTAGGCTTACTTTTGCCCCCGTTGTGGAACCTTACGAAAGTGAACACTGTGTTGTGTCCCAGGAGCAACAGAAGATGTTGCATAGCGCATGGAGCAATGAAATTCCCATTATATTTGGCAGTACTGCCAATGAGGGACTTTTGCTGTATTCCCAACTTCAAAACTACACACAGATCATTGAGTCTTTCCGCACAGACCCTGCAACTATTTTACCTTATTTGGTGAAGATAAACAACAATGAGACCGTAAATGAGGAACTAGCCCAAGTTCTATTTAAGTTGCATTTTTCTAAGGAAAGCAATGAACTTGAAGATGTTGTAAATGTAAGTAGGGGGAATCTTTGTTATATTCACATATTCTGATTGACCAATTTTTCTTTGCTTTAAGTATTTTGGCATTCGTGATTTATTTTTTTATTTATTTTTTTTTATTTATTTAATTACGGAAACCTAGCACAACAAGATATGAAATCTTATAAGTTACAGTACTAGGTAGCTTCAGGAGATAATACAGTACAGAGGTTTGAGAGAAGATTATTAAAAAATTTTATATGCTACAATATGACAATATAACAATATAAATTAAAATATTTTTACATTGAGATAAATTACTTATTTAAAATCAGTTGTTTTTAAATATATGATCATTTAAAAAATAACATCAGCTCCTTTTTGAACAGAAATGCGTTGCTTATTAGCTGTATGCTGGTAGGTATATTGTTCCAAAGACGGATGGAGTATATAAAAAATTGTTGTTCTGATCTAGAATATTTATGGCGTATCGGAATAATATTTTTTCGCCGGGTTGATCTCGCAAATTGAAGAATTTCAAATAGATAGTTGGGTTCCCCTGTATATATGATTTTATGAAGAAAAAGTAGACATTTAAATTTAAGGAGGTTGTCAAAGCTCATGTTGAATATTTGATATGAGTAGGATGATATTCTTTCGTGGCGTCTCTTTTTAAATACATATCTTGCAATACTGTTATACGCTATATGTAGCCTTTGTTTGTCGTTGTAATTGCAGTTTGCAAATATTTCAACTCCGTAAAGTAGTACTGGAACCAAGTACGATTTCGCTAATGTCATTCGAATATGTAGCGGAGTTGTGCTTTGAACTGCCCATAAGTTGCGAAGCATCCCATATGTCTTGACGATATTACTTTGAATGTGGTTTGTCCACGTTAGCCTTTCGTTGAAAGTTACACCAAGGTTAGAAGATGTTGAAACAATTCTTATTGGAGTATAATTAATTGTTAATGGGTATTGTGCAAGCAAATCCGATCCATTTTTCGAGATTACCACACACTTTGACTTTGCTGGATTAATTTTTAACTCATTTTTAGTAGCCCAGTCGTTTACACGTTCTAAGTCCTGGTTTAGTCTGTCGACGCATTCAGTTAATTTTGTTAGATGTGTACTTGTATAAAGTTGAACATCATCTGCATAAAGATGAATATTAGTGTTTCGCAAAACACTAGGCAAATCATTTACATATATGCAAAATAACAAGGGACCAAGTATAGAGCCTTGTGGGACACCACTTTTTGTATTAAGGATATTTGATACCATTCTGTTATGACAGACAGATTGCGATCTGTTGTTTAGATATGATGAAATAAGCCGGCATGCTGGTTTAGAAAAGTAAAACAGTTTCTCTAGTTTCCAAATAAGGATTGAGTGGTTGACTGTATCAAAAGCTTTGCTGTGGTCAAGCAGTACCAGAATTGATAACATGTTGTTGTCCATATTCAATCTCAGATTCTCAATAACATCGGTAAGTGCAGTTATGCAACTCCTTTGGGATCTAAAACCAGACTGTCGCTCCGTTAGTAATTTATTTGTGCATATGTAATTATTAATCTGCTTATGCATTACGCGTTCCAAAACTTTAGATAAATACGGTAAAATTGCAATTGGTCGAAAGTCATTGTTGGACTTTGGAACAGGAATAATTTTCGTGTATTTCCATGAATTAGGAAAGACAGACTTAGTTAGGATTGTATTGAATAAATATGTGAAATAAGGGAGACATTTAGGAAGCAAAATTTTCAAAAATTTAGGAGATAGCTCGTCCATTCCTTCAGCGTTGGAACTTATTGAGAGAAAACATTCCAAGACTTCACTTTGATTAACACATTGAAAGCAGAAGGTAGAGTCTGAAAGGTTATTGACCGAAGATGGTGATATATTTACGAAATTATTGATTGAAGAGTTTGGTGTCAGATTTTGGTGGTTAGCAAACATTTGATTTAAATCCTCAACATTCATGTCCGGAGTGGAAATATTTTTCTTTCCGATGCCAATACTACGAATAACCTTCCATTTTGATCCACTATCTACTGCCGTGGTAAATTTCTGACGATAGTATTCCGTTTTCAATACTTTGATTTTCTCATTGACCTGGCGTCTTGCTTCTTTGAAATTGTTATATAGATTTGTGGTTTTATAATATTTCCAACGTTTATATAGGGTATCTCTTCTTTGAATCAAATTTTTGACTTCGGGGGTAAACCAAGGCTGTTGTTTATGTATACCTTTTATTATTCGCAGGGGTACACAATAGTCATATAGCAAAGAAATGTGATGTTGCATAAAACTAACTTGGTCCTCAACAGATTCATAACCATATATTGCATCCCATGCAATATTGTTAGATAAATCGTTCAACAAGTTGTAGTTAAGTTTTCGAAAATCGCGAATCTGGTATTCTGTTTGATTTTTCTTTAGATTTACATCGTACTTTATAAATAATAAGTCGTGTTTGGAAAATGAGGGTGCAGAAAGTTGATCATACAGAAGAATTTTTTCCCGACAATTAACGAAAATGGCATCAATCAGAGTATTTCCAGTGTGAGAGTAGTGTGTAGGAATTGTGGTATTTACGGAATATAGTCCAAAAGTATTCATGGCATCAGCAAATTTACTTTCAGAAAGTAGATTGCTATTATAATCTCCAGAAATAATTACATCACTATAGAATACTGTGAGTTCTTCAATTGCATCGGTAAAATAGGTTTTATATATTTTATAGTTTTCTTTTGTTAAGTCTTCGTTAACAAACAAGTGGTTATTGCTATCAAAACCACACATGGCAATCGAAAGTTGAGTTTTGTTTTCGCGTCTATACTTCGATATGGTTTTTAATATAAAATTTTTATCATTTGGCGAACACAATTTTACCAAAATAGTACCATCAATTATGTTGCTATTAGAGTTACGAATTCGACGTACGCTTATGACACTAGGAGTTACAATTTTTAGAGAATCACACAGGCATTTAAATATCTCAAAAGTATTTTCGTTCTCATATGATGGTATGCCAGTTAATCGTAAGTTACATGATACATTCAAGTTTTCTTGGCGGCATATTTTAAATTTTAGCTCATTTATCTCAGTTTTAAGATCATTTAGACAACTTTGAGATTTTTCCATTTCGTTCACTCTTAGTGTTAGATTATTTAAGTTATTTGATAGCTCAAGAAGTTTACTTTCGAGCGCACCAATGGCATTTGCAACTGCTTCATCGATTTTGGCTGTTATTATTTCAGTCTGTCGAGCAAATTTTTGTTCTATTAATTGAATTAATTTTGGTGATTTATTCTTTGAGGAAATTGGTGTATTTTCTATTGGATGTTTGTTAATTTTAGGGGTATTAAACACAGAATTTACTGATTTTGTGACTTTTGTACTCATTTTGATGATTAGTTTTATTCGATACTGTTAATGCGTTAAGATTCTGTTCCTACAGGGTTATAGATATGATTGTACTGTGTAAAAACGGCCCGCGGTGCATATGTTAGTTATCAGCTGATGTTTGTTGTGGTGAATATTTATTTATCTTTATTGTTAATCGGTTAACATAAAAGTATAAATGTCCAATGGAAATTTGGCAAATGTTAATAAATGTGATCACTTTTATTAAAAATATCAGCTTAAAATGGACGCTGCCGACGTATCTGCCACATGGATTTCATCGAACTCTACTCTCCCGTTTGGCTTATGCAAAGGCTCCCACCTATTACTATCGTTTTGCCTTTGACTCGCCTACATTCAATCATTTTAGGAAAAAGCATACGGCAGGACAAGTTACAAAGGGTGCGTCTCATGCCGAGGAACTCTCTTATTTATGGTATGCTGATCACTCCTGGAAATTGAATAAGACTTCTGTGGAATATAACATGATACAAATAATGGTGGGTCTTTTCACTAACTTTGCCACAAAACGCCGACACAATTCTTTGAACAAGTGGCGCAAAAAAGAGAAAAGCCCTGCATTGATATGGAGACCCTTACAAGCTGGTAATCCATATATGGCTCTTAACATCGCTGAGATTCTGCAAATGAAAGAGGTACCAGAAAAGGAGGAGCTACATGTATGGGACTCAACATATGCTAATAATCATGGATTGTTATTTTAATATGGTTTTCAACTATTACCTCATTAAATGTTACAAAATATTATGTGTGTGTTGTTTGTTTTGACCTGCCAGTAAAGTTCCCTGATTGGGAGGCTGTCTGTATTTCCATTTGATCACAGACTCTAGAGCTGAGAATCCAACCTAATGTATCTAGGGGTGTTTGCTGAATAAGTTGTTATCCTTACTTAAAGGAATTGTTAAACTAAAATTAATGATGCTTAATTTGGTAAGATTCCATTACAGGATAGTGTCCGGCCTTAGAACATTATTCAATGCTTTCTATTCAAAGAATAGCATAGTGTGGTGTTTGTTATCGATATTATTTCCAAACTATTGTAATAAGTATACCTTGAGTCAGATCAGCTGTTAGATACTCAACAGCTGTTTAGTACAATAGATTGTTTACAAAATGAAATGTTTATTTTTAAGGATATTAATAGAAAAGGGAATAGGATTAAGTTTACCGTTATGTACCCTGTATATAAGTATGAGAATATACCAATAAACTCAATTAAGTGTGAATAGCCGAAGCATTGACTGACTAGAAGAAACTAACCAGCATTTTTACTTGCTTTAATTAATGCAGAAACTCTTGCTAGGCACCATTGAGCGCCAGCAAATAAATCAACAACTTTTGCTGCCTGTGACGTTTTAAAGCGCCGGCACACTTTGATAGGCAGGTAATGAATCTAGCATGGATATAGAGGTGACTTTCACCACATGGCGATCCTGCCATATAAAGCGCGATTTTGTAACGGGCGATTTAATGCCGGTAGATTTGGTCGCGGCGGCAGATATATGTACGACAATTGGTACAGCAACCGTCGAAATGGGTAAACTTATAACGGTTATAATAATCGGCACAGTGGCAGATATGATAGTAATGATAACAATGGATAAAATAGAAGAAGTAATGTATAACGAAATCAATAGGTACAATAATAGGAATGCAGATATGGTAGATATGCAGATATGGTATACGCCAGAATTGTAGCAAGCGCGGTAACTATAGGAATGGTTTTCATAGGAGAAATAACTGACATGGAAATAAGTCGACCTATCCGAATTCGAGGAATCGAGTGAACGATAGTAGAGGACATAATGGATTTAGAACGTTTGCATATGAGAAAAAGGGAAACTGCGGTGGCCGGATGACGGAGGAAGTCGTCCAGGAAGACCAAGAATGAGGATTTATAACATTAATATTAAATCCAGTGCGGTCGTGGTACTGGAGTGTAATGCTACGAATAGAAAATGCTCGTTTTTAGTTGACACAGAAGCGGATGTTTTGGTATATAAGAATCACGGCCTTGTTGTACAAATGTGAATGAAACACAAACAAGAAAAAAGGCGTTAAGTTCGGCCGGGTATATATATAAACCATCTTTCGTCAAAATCCGGTGAAAAATGCACAACTTATGTCCCATAGCCGCCATATCGAAATATTAGGTTGCCCAAAAAGTAATTGCGGATTTTTCATATAGTCGGCATTGACAAATTTTTTCACAGCTTGTGACTCTGTAATTGCATTCTTTTTGCTGTCAGTTATCAGCTGTTACTTTTAGCTTGCTTTAGAAAAAAAGGGTAAAAAAAGTATATTTGATTAAAGTTCATTCTAAGTTTTATTAAAAATGCATTTGCTTTCTTTTCAAAAATCCGCAATTACTTTTTGGCAACCCAATATGTTCCGATTTGGACCAAATACTAATAAATACAAGTCATTGTTCAATTGTGTTTAACTAAATATTGATATATTTAGTAGCTTTATCTAACAATAAACCGATCTGAACCATATGCGACACGAATGTCGAAAAGCCTAACATAAGTCACTGTGTCAAATTTCAGTAAAATCGAATTTTAAATGCGCCTTTTATGTGGCCAAAACTTAAAATCGAGATATCGGTCATTATGGCAGCTATATCCAAATCTGGATCGTTTTGGGCAGAAAAATGTCGAAGAGCCGAACACATCTTACTGTCCCAAATTTCGGCGAAATCGGAGAATAAATGCGCCTTTTATGGCCCCAAAACCTTAAATCTATCGGTCTATATGGCAGCTATATTCAAATCTGGATAGATCTAAGCTCAATTGAAGAACAATGTCAAATGTCCTAACACAATTCACTGTCCCAAATTTCGACGACATCGGCCAATATAGTCGCCTTTTATGGCCCATAAGACTTAAATCGAGAGATCGGTCTATATGGCGGCTATATCCAAATCTGGACCAGTCTAGGCCAAATTGAAGAAGGATATCGAAGGGCCCAACACAACTCACTGTCCCAAATTTCAACAAAATCGGATAATAAATGTGGCTGTTATGGGCCTAAAACCCTAAATCGGCGGATCGGTATATATGGCAGCTATATTCAAATCTGGACCGATCTGGTCCAAATTAAAGAACAATATCGCCTGGCATAACACAACTCATTTTCTCAAATTTCAGCAAAATCGGATAATAAATGTGGCTTTTATGGACCTAAGACCCTAAATCGGAGGATCGGTCTATATGGGGGCTACATGAAGATATAGTCCGATATGGGCCATCGAGCTGAACCTGCTTATGGTCAAAAAAAGAACCTGTGCAAAATTTCTGCTCAATATCTCTATTGTTGAAGACTGTAGCGTGATTTCAACAGACAGACGGACGGACATGGCTAGATCGTCTTAGATTTTTACGCTGATCAAGAATATAAATACTTGATATGGTCGGAAATGGATATTTCGATGTGTTGCAAACGGAATGACAAAATGAACATACCCCCATCCTTCTGTGTTGGGTATAAAAGCCTCAAAAAACATTTAAAAGTCAGCAAAAGTGTGTTGTTGCTTGAAGCATTTGACTGGCTATACGTATCGTGATTTCATTTTCAACCAAGAAAAATCATCAGCGAACGATGTCAAATGGATCATGGTGCTTCACATTCCGTCCCAACTAGAGTAGGTTGTAAAGCACACATCTGAATTTGAACAGGGCTCTTTAAGACGACTTGCTTAATTTTTAAAGAAAACAGTCCTTTGGCGACAGATTGTTCAAGTAAAAAATTTTATGTTAATGATAGTTTAAGGAAGTTGAGTCTTTGTAAGAAGCTCACTGATATAAATTTCGTCAAGTCGTGTAATGAGCACACGCCTTATACGGTACAAAACATTAAATAGTGAAATTGGTCTATTTTCAAATATGACCCATATGGGCGCGATATTCAAATATGACCCGATCAAGACCATATTTTGCAAGGGTGTCATTAGGTTCTGATATAACTCACCGTTTTAAATCTAAGAAAACTTGGGAGAAAAATGGGCTCTAAATATAAATAGTTCGACTTGAACTGTTATTGGGACTAGGTGTTGAAACTCATTTTTTCATATTTCAGAAAATCGGAACAAACATAACTCCTCTATATTGGGGCTATATTAAGTTAGCCCGAAAGACCCGACCTTACAAGTTTCCTGCCTTAGAGAAAAAAAAAACATTTTTTCGATTTTTCAATTCGATCTCTTAATTTCAAAATTGATTTCAACAGAAACACAAATGATCGGACTGACATGACTGTATAAGACGATCTTATGAAGATCAAGAACATTAATAATTCATAGTGTCGGTAAGGTAAGGTTCGAGATGTTGAATAAGAAAATTAATACACCCCATCTTTAGCGTCCGATCGGAATCACTTTTGGTTCAGGTGTCAAATTTGAGTCCACTATGAAATGCACCATTTATGGGCTTAAGAGCCTAAATCGAGAGATCAGTTTATATGACAGCTATATCCAATTATAGTTCATTCTGGATGGTTCAAGAACTTAACCAGCGTATGAACAAAATGCTAATCGGTCCAACATTTCAGCTCAAGATATCCATATTTAATGGCTGTAGCGTGATTACAACAGACGTACTGAATTCTATGGTGGAAGGTAGGTATAACAAAGCCCAACACATGTACATTTATATAAAAGAAAGGTAAAAGAATATTGTTCTCCGGTGGCTGTACTGAAGAAAACATACTGCTATAAAAATTGTATATCTTGCGAAATATGAGTATAATATCTGCGATAAGGTTTAGCATTGGAAGGCTTGACAACACTTGTGTATTCTCGTTTCTCTATCAATAAACCTCTGTGAAGATATTGAGTGTACATTAAGCTCTTTAATTTTAAGAGATTTCGTTTGTATAGGTAGTGAGCATTGTTATTGTTTTTATTTCCATGAATTCTCTCTCACGCTCAGTAGTTCTAATGAACAAGCATAAGCACTTAATAAGCGTCTCGCAAAGTAAAGATGTATCATCCAGTTTTTAGGAGTGAACAAATGTATTTGAAAACATATGTAAATTTGCTATTACCATGGCAATGAATAAGATACATATAGCTACTGATTGCTTCCTGAGTTCTTGGGGGCACTGTTAGTGACCAAATAGGCTGACCTTTTGCGTTTGATATGCCGTTATAACTTTCAGCATCCCCACTGAGTAATCTTTTTACGAGCTTCCATTTTATCTGTAGTGCGATTCTCTAACTCCTTGCCGAAAGAATTAACGAGATTTGTCGGCAAGTGCTATTCTGTATGGAAATTTAATCGAAATTTGTAGAAATGAATTGCCGGTGACTACGTAAAACCATAGGTACGTTAACAACAAGAAAATAGTAGTGGTTAAGCCTTATCAACATAATTTAACAGTTTTGAAAATTCAAATTTTAAAGAAAATACATTTTTATACCCACCACCGTAAGATAGGGGGTATATTCCTTAATCATTCCGTTTGCAACATATCGAAATATCAATTTCCGATCCTACAAAGTATATATATTTCGGATCGTCGTAAAATTCTTAGAGATTTAACGATATCCGTGTCTGTCCGTCTTTTCGTCCATTTGTTGTAATCGCTCTACAGCCTTCTAAAATTGAGATATTGAGCCGATGCACGTTGGTTAGGCTCTTGAACGGGCCAAATCGGACCATATTTGGATATAGCTGCTATATAGACCGATCAGCCGGTAAGGTGTCTAATGCCGATAAATGCTTTATTTTTTATCTGATTTCGCTGAAGTTTAAAACAGTGATTAGTTTAAGACTTTCCAACGTCTGACCCAAATATGGTTCGGATCGGACTATATTTAGATATAGCTGCCATATAGACCGATCTGCCGATAAAAGGTCTGAAACCCATAAAATCTTTATTTATTACCCGATTTCGTTGAAATTTGAAACAGTGAGTTAGTTTAAGCCTTTCGACATCCGACCCAAATATGGTTCAGATCGGACTATATTTGGACATAGCTGCTATATATACCGATCTCCCGATAAAGGGTCTAAAGCCCATAAAGCATTCTTTTTTTAACCGATTTAGCTGAAATTTTAGGCAGTGAGTAGCTGGTTACCTCCAAATATCCGACCTAAATATGGTTCAGATCGGACTATATTTAGATATAGCTGCCATATTGACCGATCTGCCGATAAAGGATCTGAAGCCCATAAAAGCTTTACTTTTTATTCGATTTCGGTGAAATTTGAAACATTGAGTAGTTTTGGGCCTCCCAATATACAACCTAAATATGGCTCAAATCGGACTTCATTTAGATATAGCTGCCATATAGACCGATCAGCCGATAAGAGGACTGAAGCCCATAAAAGCTTATTTTTTTATCCGATTTCGCCTAAATTTGAAACGGTTAGTAATTTTAGGCCTCCCAACATAGGATCTAAACATGGTTCTAACCGGACTATATTTAGATATAGCTGTGATATAGACCGATCTGCCGATAAGTGGTCCGAAGCTTATAAAAGCTTTATTTATTAAGCGATTTCGCTGAAATTTTAAACTGTGAGTTGTTTTGAGCCTCCCAATATCCGACCTTAATACGGTTCAGATCAGACCATATTTAGATATAGCTGCCATGTAGACCGATCTTCCGTTTAAGGTTCTGGAACCCATAAAGGCTGCATTTATTAACCAATTTCGCTGAAATTTGAATCAGTGAATTGTTTTAAGCCACCCGCTATCCAACCCAAATATAGTAAATTTCGGAATGTATTTGGATATAGCTGTCTGAAGCTCACAAAAGCTTTAGTTATTACCCGATTTCCTTGATACTTGATATAGTGTGTTGATTTAAGCCTCCCGATATCCGGCCCACGTATAAGTCAGATCAGACTATATAGATATAGCTGTCATATGGACCGATCTTCCAATTTAGAGTCTTAACCACATAAAAAGTAGATTTATTGTCTGAAAATGTTACATGTATATGAGTCGGGTCCTGAATAAAATATGATCGAGATCAGCCAATGCAAATGCAAATTTTGCCCATGAACATTCCACTAAGGAACAAGGGCAAACTTCTCACCTATCAATGAGTGCAGTCCGATTCAATTTCAAGCTCCTTTTTTATGTAGCCGAGTCCGAACGGCGTGCCGCAGTGTAACACCTTTTTGGAGAGAAGTTTTACATGACATAGTACCTCACAAATGTTGTCAGGATTAGGAGGAGAAAACCACATCTTCATTTTTTTATGGTCTCGCCAGAATTCGAACCCAAGCGTTCAGCGTCATAGGCGGACATGATAACCTCTACGCTGCGGTGGCCTTTGGTTTATATGGGTCCAGATTTGGTTATAGTTGCCATATAGATCGATCTCTCCATTTAAAATATTGACCCTAAAAAATCCGCATTTATTATCCCATTTTGTGAAATTTGACGCAGTGACTTATGTTAGGCTTTTCAACATCCGTGTGTGTCCCTTATGGTTCAGATCGGTTTATATTTGGATATAACTGCCAATATACCAATATTTTGTTCTACAAAATTGAATAGTAACTTTAAATATTTATTGGACCACTCAATGTCCGTGCCGAATTTGGGTGCTTAAGTTATCCAAGTTTCACCGGATTGTGACGAAAGGGGTTTACATATATACCCGAGGTGGTGGGTGGAAAATATTTTTATTGATTCAAATGAAAAACATTTTTAAATGTAGTCTGAAATTATGAATCCAATCACCTTTGTTCCATATGACAACCGTTTTTCTTGAATATTGTACGGCCAAAAAACGATTTGCAACCTACACGAATATCGTACAATAGCATTCTACAGCCCATCCATACCGGGATATTTTTAGACCTGGACATCTACTAGTTGGTCGCTACTTCCATTATCTACAACTGAAATACTAACGTGTCCATGGCTTAAAACAGCTTCCATCTGTCACTATTTGGGGTTCTTGACCGCTCCTGAAATTTTATTCATCTTGTCCGCTACTTCTATCGATTTTTCCCGTGCCATATTTTTCCAATATAAGGCGGCATTTTTACGCTCTACCAAGCCTTTTTCCCTTTTAAGCACCTTATAAGGGCAGAGTGCTGCGCTAGAGTTGCCGTAGGGCATCGAATTTTCTTCCTACAAAATAAAAAAAAAATATTTAAAAGAAAAAAACTTTAAAATATTTTGAATGCTTACCCGGACATCACATTAAAAATGAAAATAAATTTTTTTGACATTTTTTCTTTTAGTTGATATTAGTCGTTAACTTTAACCAACATTTAAAACCTGGAACCGATCAACCGATTTTTTTCGTTAATTAACGATGTCGGTTCGATAAACAAAAATTTTAAAGAATCGCACTTGGAAAACTTAAAATGGCTGTATCTCCGAAAATATGCGTCGTAGAGGGGAAATGGGCCTTAATCCTTTAAATCCAAAAATCCTTTAAAAATCGAAATTTCACTTAGAAAACTTTAAATGGCTGTATCTCTTAAACTATGCGTCATAGAGGGAAATGAGCCTTAATTCGTGACTCCATCAAAAATCCTTTAAAAATCGAAATTTTACTTGGAAATCTTAAAATGGCGGTGTCTCCTAAACTATGCGTCGTTGAGGGAAATGGGTCTTCATTCGAGTCTCCATATTAAAAGACAGAACATCTAAAGAAGGCTGTTACTGTTTTGATTTTTACTTTGTTCAAAAATTTTCATTTTCATTCATGATTTCGTTGTAGTTTTAATATGATTTCGCTAGCAAACCTTTATACGAAATTGATAAAATATTACCATGTGGACATCTGCTATTATTGCCAGACAAATCAACACAGATAAAAGTAAAGTCATTGGAAAAATTTATATGCGTGGTATGTAAAACTTGGCTCAACTATACATACGACCATTTATTCGTTACTACCTGGTTGTTGTATTCATTGTCATGCAGTGCTGGCATCTCTTTCAATTACTACTCTCTGTGTTGTTGCTACCTAACAGCTGAGGCAGCGGTTCGTGCATGCTGATTAATGTTTAGCAGTCTGCTTGGAGATACCTACATACAACTTACACAACTTATTAGGAATACGCTTGTACAAATAGATGAATCGTTAACATTTATTTATTGGAAAAGTCCTAAATCAGGTGAGAGAAGTTTTATTCTATAATTCTCAGAATTTATCTATCAAAACATTGCTATTATTTATAATTATTGAAATGTGTCTCAGTTGTTGTTGTCAATATTCTAGAAAGTCGACTCTCTTTTTTATTGCCAGCAGGAAAATATCTGAATGGCTTTGAGAACCCTCTTGTTTAGCTCTCTCAAACTAAGAGAAATAGCCTTAAACAGATACTTTGGTGGTAGCAGACTTCATGCAAACATTGCACTCAGATATTTTAGTGCAAACCGGCACGGAGAAAGGTTGTACGCTGGCAACACGATGGAAGGCGGGTAAGTGTGCTAATAAAATGATTCTAATAATTATTTACTCAAGAAATTTAAATATTTAATCGTGTGCTATTATCAGAGACCCAACACCTGTAGATGGCATTGCTAAACAGCAAATGCCAGTTGTGCAAACAAACCAGGGCTTGATAAGAGGTTGCAGTCGCCACACCATCTATAACGATAGCTATCAAGCCTTTGAAGGCATTCCCTATGCTCAACCACCTGTTGGAGAGTTGCGTTTTAAGTCTCCGCTGCCAGCGGAGAGTTGGAGTGATGTGAGAGATTGTTTGGAGTTTGAAGTAAAGCCAATGCAAAAAAATTACCAGGGTGAAATAGAGGGCTCTGAAGACTGTCTCTACCTGAATGTTTATGTTAAAGAGGTGAGTTTGTAAATACCTGTTTATTTGGAGATCTAACCGCCAAAACGATGTATGAGACAAAGGGACGATATTTACATTTTGTCAATCTTCCTTCCGAATCTTACTCCAATCAATTCTAACCACCTCACTGTGGTTCGAAATCGAAAAATTCTCAAAATCCTTCTGTAACTTTGAAATGGTATTCCAATATTTTTTATCAACAATTTTTATCGCAAAGTTTCCAGGAAGGGATTTATTGACGTTGACATTTGGTCATAAAGCAAGAGCTAAACTTTGCATTGCTTGCTAAAATTTTGTATTGCTTGTCAATTAAATATTTTTGTGCAGATATCTTTGTTATATCCACCACAGGTGGAGGGGGATATATTCATTGTGTCATTCCGTTTGCAACACATCGAAATATCCATTTCCGACCCTATAAATTATATATATTCTTGATCAGCGTAAAAACCTAAGATGATCTAGACATGGCCGTCCGTCTGTCTGTTGAAATCACGCTAAAGTCCTTAAAAATAGAGATATTGAGCTGAAACTTTGCACAGATTCTTTTTTTGCCCATAAGCAGGATAAGTTCGAAGATGGGCTATATCGACTACATCTTTATATAGCTCTCATATAGACCGATCAGCCGATTTAGGGTCTTAGGCCCATAAAAGCCACATTTATTATCATGCATGTATAATCGGGAGATCGCTTTATATGGCGCCTATATCTGAATATAGACCGATCTAAAACATATTTGAGTCGAATGTCGGAAAGCCGCAATCAACTCAGTATTTCAAATTTCTGAAAAATCGAATAATAAACTGCCGGTTTCATGGGCTTAAGATCCTAAACCACCAGATCGATGTATATGACTGTACAAATCCGGGCCAGTTTCTCAATCTGGAATGGACTGTATTTTAAATAAGGCTCCCAGATATGTAAATCAGTGTAATGACACATAAATGATAATAGTTCCAATATTGCAACTGAGTGATTATTTGTCAACCAACCCCTATGCAAATTGGAATCACTCTGGGCATTACCACTGAATCTCATGTAAATATGTTCAGATTTTGCAGATATATTGCCCGTAATCATCCGATTTTCACTTCTAGAGCCTTTGCAGACACATTTATTAGCCGATCTACCCAAATTTCGTCTCTGGTCGAAATTTAGATATGGCTCGTATATACAAATCGCCCGATTTGCAATATAAGCCGAACAATATTAAACCGATTTTCAAAAAAATTTAATGCTAATTGTTTCATTGCTCCTCAATCTGCGCTTCACTTCCTTAAGTCCAATTCAGATTTGAATATAGCTCCCATATCTTTGCATCGCACGATTTTCATTTAAACCACCTCTCTATTTTTGTTTTTACAGCTCAAGGCCAAAAAGAAACTTCCTGTTATGGTGTGGATTTATGGTGGAGCCTTCAACACAGGTGGCTGCATAAAATCCAAATATGGTCCAGACTATTTCATGCAAAAGGATGTCATATTGGTTACTTTTAATTATCGTCTTTCGGTTTTGGGCTTCCTAAGCCTAAAAGATCCTGCATTAGAAGTTCCTGGAAATGCCGGTCTTAAGGATCAGATTTTGGCTTTAAAATGGGTAAAGGATAACATCGGTCATTTTGGAGGTGACAGCGAAAACGTTACTCTGTTTGGAGAAAGTGCAGGCGCTGCAGCTGTTCATTACCTGCTGTGTGCCGATAACGCCAAGGGTCTGTTTCACAAGGCCATCTGTATGTCGGGTTGTGTGCTCAATAACTGGGCTTTTAGTGCCAGCACCACAGACTTGCCCTATAAACTGGCCTGTAGCAAAGGTTACAAAGGCAAAAAGGAAGATCGTTACGTTTTGGAGTTTCTACAGAATTGTCCTGCCCAGGAGTTATTGCAACAGGACAAGCTAAATGCAGAGGCTATTTCCAAAGGTGGGTTTTATGCTTTTATACCTTCATTGGAGCCTTATGAGAGCAGTGACACAATTGCCAGAAAACCTTTGTTGGAGTCAATGAAATCGTCCTGGGGCAATGAAATACCCTTAATTATTGGAGGCAACTCATTTGAGGGTTTGGTGCGGTACCCCATTATCAAACTGAAACCAGAGATTTTGGATTTGTATAAAAAATCACCCAAAATGCTTATCCCCCATGAAGTCTTGGCCGAGAAATCTGAAGAAGAAATCGAAAAACTTGGAAAATCTTTGATGCAAATACATTTTCAGGACACTGACAAGGATAGAAAAAAATTGTTAATGGATTATCTGGATGTAAGTTTTTGAAAGTTGCAAATATTCAGTAAAACTTATGCCTTTTTCTTTGCAGTATTGCTCTTTTCATTCATTTTGGCATGGTCTTCATAGGGTTGTACTCTCTCGACTAAGGCATGCTAAAGCCCCCACTTTTCAATATCTGTTTGACTTTGATTCGCCCACCTTCAACCATCATCGCAAAATGTTTTGTGGCAACGACATTGAAAAGGGTGTGGCCCATGCCGATGACTTGGGTTACATCTTTTATTCCTACCATTCCTGGAAATTGGATCGCACCTCCGATGAGTTTTTAACCATACAACGCATGGTGGATATTTGGACTGGTTTTGCTAAAACTTCCAATCCGAATTGTAAGCATACAAAGGATGCAGAATGGAAGCCGTTGTCAGAAACAAATCTGCATCATTGGTTTAAAATTTCAAATGACTTGGCATTTGAGGAAATGCCAGCGGAGTTTAAACAAAAATTGCAGGTTTGGAATGATTTATATGGTGAAGATTTGTTGTAAAATGAAAAGGATTGATCAAAGCACACATGAAGCTAAATTATGGAATTTATTAGATAAGAGTTCTTATTAGAAATTATTTCAAATTGAAATTATGTAGATTTTATGTGAAAGAGAAATAGAATTATCTTCTAACTTTACAAAACAATTGTTGTCAGAAAAAATTAATTAATAAAAACTTGGATGCAAATGTATATATAAAAGAAAAAAAAAATCAAAAACTACTGTGGTTTAGGGAGAGTTTAGGCGAGGCGTCCCTGCAACACTTGGCCATAAAACAGATATCAGATTTAAGCCCCTTATTGTCATAATCCACAAATATGTCCACTTTAAGGGGTATCTAGGGTGGGGCGGCCATCCACCACTTATCAGCATTGTGCTCTACTCTAAAATTTCTTTTATTTGAGCCACAATTGCCATTGGTTTTGGGGGAGATTGGGGTAAGTTTAGTGGGCGAAACGACCCCCAAACGCTTAGCCTCAAAATTGGATATAAAATTCGTTTTCTACTATCAAATACCAATTATTTATTGCAATTTTTTTGGTTATGAGTATCTACATTCAAAATTATATTTCAAAGCTACCACTTCGGATACCACAGTTATAAAAATCCGTAGGTCTTCCCTTGTCTATTCCAATTTGAGGGTAAAAAGTGTACTCTACTACCAAAGACATTTCACTGCTGTCCTATTCTATCCTGATCTGCCTTCATATATTATTTTTAATTCCTTTTTTATTTTTGGGTAGGATAGGGGGAGGGGGATTGCCCTCTGACACATCCTTTCATTTGTGTACAACATATTCTCGGTCGTCCTACATGAAAGTTTGGTGTTGTTTTTATTGGGATGAGAGGGTCGCTCCCCACGACGCAAAGTCCAAAAAGACAATTTATTTGAGTCGTTTATTGTCGAGATACACATGTCCTGTTGAACAACAGGACGGCTAGACGTGACCCAGATTCTTGAATATTTATATCAACATTAGATTCGAAATCTACCCGCATATACCTTTCTTTTAATGCACATGATAACCCGCTCGAACTGCAAGTCCTATCGAAGGGTATTTAGTGGGTGGGCCGGTCCCAGACTCTGTCCCAAATGTTTACATCAGATTCGTAATCAACTCCCAAAGAACTTTCATTTGATACACATTTTGTGACGTTGAACATTCATGCCCGATTAAGGGGTTATTGGGGTTGGGGAGGCCACGCAGACACCTTGGACCAAATTGATAGAATATATGAGTACTCAACTCCCAAACACCTTTCATTTGATGTCTATACTGTCCCAATTGGTAAATAAGCCCTGCGGGGGGTTTTTGGGGGTGGGCAGGCGCCTCATATATCAAGGAATAAACTTTTATATCAGAATCTTACTCTACTTTTAAATACCTTTCATTTGATACCCATATTGATCAAAGCGATAAAAAAGTCCTGTTGAGGGTTTAGGGACCCCCCTGAACACTTTGGGCGAAATTTGTTTACCAACTTCGTACTGTACTCTTAAGTACCTTTCAGTTGATATCCATATTGTCCCAATCGTTAAACATGTCCGTGCGTGGTGGGTGTTTTGGGGGGTGGGGAGGCCCCTCAGACACCAAGGAATAAATTTTTATAACAGATTCTTACTCTACTTTTAAATACCTTTCATTTGATACCCATATTGATCAAAGCGATGAAAAAGTCCTTTTAGGGGTTTAGGGACCCCCTGATCACTTTGGGCGAAATTTGTTTACCAACTTCATACTGTACTCTTAAGTACCTTTCAGTTGATACCCATATTGTCCCAATCGTTAAACCTGTCCGTCCGGGTGGGTTTTGGGGGCCGGGGAGGCCCCTTAGATACCAAAGAATACATTTTTATATCAGATTCTTACTCTACTTTTAAATATCTTTCATTTGATACCCATATTGACCAAAGCGATGAAAGAGTGTTGTAGCGGGGGTTTTTGGGGGTTGAGGGACCCCCTGAAAACTTTGGCCGAAATTTGTATACCAACTTCGTACTTTACTCTTAAATACCTTTCATTTGATACCCATATTTTCCCAATCATTAAACATGCCCGTCCGGGTGGTTTTTGGGATGAGGCGTCCCCCCGCCTTATTTGCCCCAATAATTTTATATGAATTTCGTGTTTTTGGGTACCATAAGGAAGCATAAAAAATTTTGCTTAAATCGGTGCACTCATCTCTGAGATTTGGGGTTTTTGAAAATTGGGGTATGGGGGAGGGTCCGCCCCTCCCCACCTCCGTGGGTGGGACGGCCCCCTCAAAAGGATCTCATTTTAAATGTTATATTGGTCCCATATTGATATGCATCCAATATGTATATTTGGAGAGTTTTGGGATCTGACCGCCCCCCTAGGTACTTGGACTTAATTTTGATTATCATATTCGTACCCTAATCCCAAATACATTTAAATTGAGTCCCATTTTGTCCCAATCGATCCACTTATGATTTTGTGTGGCGTTTCGGCGGTAAAGGGGAGGGTCCGCCCCAAACTCGAAATGAAAATATGAAAAAATTATATAGTTTATATCTAAATACAGACCGATCTGAATCCTATAGAGCATGAATTTCAAAAAGCCTAACATATCTCATCAAAATCGTACAATAAATCCTTTTTTATTGGTCCAAGACTGATATCCAAATAAAGATGAAAGCAAGCCGTATTGAACACGAATGCCAAAGGGGTCCACCACAGATTACTGTCACAAATTTCTGCGAAATCGTATAATAAATGGGCCTTTTATGGGTCTAGGAGTTTAAATTGAAAGATCGGTATACAAGGCCGCTACATATATCCAAATATAGCGATATCTTGACCATATTCGATACGAATGCCTAGGAGCCTAACACAACTCATTGTGTTAGATTTCAACGAAACTGGATAATAAATTCGCTTTTTATGAGACCAAGACCTATAATCGGGAGATCGGTATATAGAACAGCTGTATCCACACATAGTCCAATCTATATCATACTCGATACGAATATTGAGAGGTCTAATGCAACTCACTGTTCACAAATATCAGCGAAATCGGATAATAAATGTGGCTGCCTAAGACCTTTAAGTGCCAGATCTGTGTATATGGGAGCTATATCAAGATATAGTTCAATATAGCTCATCTAACATCATAACCTACCTATGGTCAACTCAATATCTCTTATTTTAAAAATAATCAAGACTGAAACAAATTTTTTAGTTCTAATTCCTTCTATTAAGTTCCCAGTGTACTTATTTTGTTTTTGGTTAAGCCTTTATACACTGCTTCTAACAAAAGGTCAAGCAACATTTAAATTCAACATGCGTACTTTGGTTTTTTCTCACCCCGCTTTTTTTAAATTCTTGATTGAGTGTGTAAGCTAAACGTATTCACCACACCGGCCCCTTACAGATGTATTAAAAATAAACACGCTTATGTGAAGTGTTTTAGTAAAGCACCATGCTCTCTCGCTCATTCACTTTCTTGTTCTCACGAAACTTCGAAAATCTCAATTGTTTCAAAGTGGAAAAAGTCATTCTTGCCATTTAATGTTTCCAAAACAAAAACAGCTGATGATTTACACGATCGCTGTATGTTTATGTCGTTGAAGAAATATAAACAAATAAACAATACCGGCATGTGTTTTTTGAAACGAAGAGAGAAGGCGAAGAAGAAACAGAAATTAAATAATACAACAATAAAAATCACTGCGGCAACGATGTTGTCCGTCCCAACGTGTTTCTATCCAAGAAACCAACAAATATGTATGTAGGTATGCAGTATACACATACATACGAATATATACTATCAATTTAATTATATTGACCAAAACAAATCGACGACCGGCTATGACAGCAGCGCCATTAATAATATACACTTTCATCATTTCTCTTTGGCCCAACGGCCAAAATGTTTGACTTTGTTGATGTCTAATGTCTACTTGCTCATTTTATATTCGTGGGACGATTGTGATTTACTGTTGCTGGTTTCCATAGCCTACCTTTTTTGTAACCTACATTGCATTGACTGGCATTGCAAGTTAGTGCCAATTGTTGGTCAAACTATAGTTGTTTTTAAGGCGGAAACTCTTGATATAATTAAAAGCGAGAAAAAACTTAACAATTTAGAGTCGATCTGTTGTTGAGGTTTGCCTTTATAAGACAATATGCAAATATTGTGCGATCTATACCATATCAAAGATTCAAGAGGGGTGTAAAGCAATCAACTGTTTAAAACTTCTTTGTTATGGGGTAATTACTACTCTATTGATGGGCCTAACTCTTTAAATCGGTAGATCGGTCTAAAAGGCAGCTTTTTTCAAAAATGGGTCGAACTAGCAGATATTCGGTACGAATGTTAAATGATGTAATAAAACTTTATATTACAAATTTTAGCTATATCCGATATAATTTGTCATTTGTATGAGCTCAAGACATTAAATAAGGTGATCCGTAGAGTGGGTCAATTGTAGAGTCCAAAAATGCACCTGAAGCGATATAAACGACAAAATTCTGTTTTTTGGTCCCATATTAATAAAATTTCAAACTTTGTCCTTAAATATAGAAAGATCGGTTTGGATTTTAGACTCATAGTACAAAACAAAAACTTATCTAGAAAGAGGGTGCACCATTTTGGATTTTAGACTCATAGTACAAAACAAAAACTTATCTAGAAAGAGGGTGCTCCAATTTAAATGAAATTTTATTTAAACTCTTACATTAATCCAGAACCATTAATCTGGTAAAAAAAAGGTACAATATGGAATTATTATGAAAAGTTTTTGGCAGTGGAGTATGAGCCGCATATCCAAAGTAAGGGTAAAGTATTTGGAGATTCAAGCCCTCCACATTTGAACTCTAAATTCGTTTGAAACATGTTTGTCCATTGCGATAATATAATCCATAAATCCAAGGGGATTGTTTTTCAGAGTAAATTACTTGCTTTATTTAAGTTAAGGCTGAGCCAGGAAGCACCTATGGGTATTTATGTGTAGGATCAGATATGGTATTTATATGGCCCATATCGTTTAATACTTGCATATTGCTCCTATTTAAACCGATTTGATTATGTTAAACCCAAGAACGCTCAATATATACCCAATTAGTCTTAGATTTAGCCAAAGTGATGCTCGAATCTTGTTTGATTTATATCGCCTGTACAAAACGATTCACCAGTTTGGTTATCTTGAGTCCCTGGAAACTTAAATTTGTATTGAATTTTGGGTGTGCAAAGAAAAATAGCAATTCCTAATATCAATACCACAAATGAGTAAAATAAAAACATACGCCAATTTGACTTCCTTATTGGATTGGATTTTGCCGAAAATTAATACACTAATAAATTTTTGTCCTAATTTTAAAGAAACCGAGTTTTTCGAACAATTTGTTGTGCTTTAAAAAAAATTTAAGTGGACGCAAGGGTACTACAACCACGCTCAAAGAAATTTGTTAGTAAAAACAGAAAAAATGTTTGCTGTAAGAGCAGAAAGTCTGCTGAAAATGGGACAACAGGCTCAAATAAGATGTATTTTATAGTAGAACACGAATCTGGTATATATTTTCAAAGCCATGTCAATGAGTGGCTGCCCCATCCCCCAAAACACCCCCCAAACCGGACATTTTTGCCGACTAAGGAAAAATGGAGCTTTTGTAAAATGAATGGTATTTGGGAGTAGACCATGAATCAGACATCAACATTCGGGACCAACTGTCTAGGGGACCCACCACCATAACAACGCCCAAGTAAGACGTATTTGCTGACCAAGACCAAGTTTTTAGGGCCCATACCCCAAACCGGACATATTTGCTGGCTTTTTCAATAAGGGCTTTAAGTGAATGGTATTTGAGATTAGAAAACGAGTTTGATATCAAATTTTGTGGCCAATGGCAGTATGGGGTTCAAATATATGAGTATAGAGCACGTTGCTGATATATTTTTAGGGCTTAGGGTTTGGGGGACAACCCCACTCTCCAAAACACCTCTACATCGGGCATATTTACCGACCATGTCAATGTGGGGCTTAAATGAAAGGAATTGGGGGTTAGAGCAAGAATTGATACCCACTTTCGAGACCAATTTTCTGGGGGTCTAACCCTTTCCCAAAATACCCCACAAACAGCAATTTTTTACTGACCATCGCAATATGGGGCTCAAATAAAGGTATTTGGGAGTAGAATACGAATTTGATGTAGGACCATGTACACTTCTCAAAGGGTAAAAATTTTTCGACCGTGCAAAAATGTGGCTCAAATGAAAGGTATTTGAGATTAGAAAACAAATTTGAAAACCAACCTTGGGGGACGCCTCATCCTGTCAACTCCCCTCAAATGCCAATTGCAATATGGGGTTTAAAAAAGTTGTATTTGAGAGAAGAGCACGATGCTGCTACTTTTCTGTGGGACCACCTCACCCCCGAAAATACCCCCCTTATAACCAAACTTAAATTCGTAGACCAATAAAGATGACACTTATATTGTTAAACTGTTTGTCGTAGCATGGTGTTACACTAAGAGCTCTCTAATTGTCGAAAATAAATATTTCAAGGAACATTTTGTTCCATATAAAGTAAAAGAAGGGGCAGCGGAGCGGGCCCGGGTCAGCTAGTATGCTTATAAAATTGATAGATAACATAGAAAAACAAATTTGTTGAAATATTTATGGCATTTTTGAGCTTAGTTTTAACTTTTTACCATTTGGAAACAGCAGAAAATATTTGCTAATTTCCCAAAAAAAAAAAAGTATGCTGTCCCAAACATTTTGCTGTTTTTTCTCTGAGTGTACTCGGGTCGAAAAAGTACTGAAAAAAGTACTATAGTACTGTCTTTTCCATCCCCACATTCACACATTACTTGTGAGGCAGACAAATAGCAATTACTCAGCTTATTAACATTTTTGGTTCTACGATGGGATCTCTTGTTTTTTTTTTTGGAGAAATACTGCGTTCTATTCTGCTTTGCTTAAATGCATCGTAGGCGTTGCATGTCATTCTTTGCTTAAGTGAAGAAAATAAATAAGATTTCTGTCTCAAGATCGTATGGGAATGCGGATGGGTGGTTGACAAGAATTGCCCACTTAAATGTGCTTCAAGTGGCCGGCCAACTCCCTAAAATGCTCACTGCTGGTGGTAGGGCACTTGCAGATCATTAAATGGGAAATTAATTGTGGTTCTTCTGCTTCATTATAAGATGGAATGTTTGTTGATGTTGTGCTGTTACCGCTGCCGGTGATGCTGATGTTGATGTCGTCTCCATGGTCCAACATCACACAACCACTTATAGATCACTCTCAGGTTTAGGCAGCCAACAGAGGCTGTTTGGCGTTGGTTTGTTGATGTTGTTACAGTCGCTGGGGTTGCGTATCGCTGTCACTGTTGAAGCTGTTGCTTTTGTTGTCTTCGCTTATAATTTGTTTCTCTCTCCTCCTGTTTTCATTCAAATTTAACCGCAACGAGACGTTGCTTTGCTGCTTTACGAATTTTATATTTTCAGTTTCGATCTTCAATTCGTGCGCTTCAGTTCAGTGCAGTTACCATTTCTTTGGCTTCCTCTCGTAATTCGAAAAATCTTGAGACGATAACTTCAGTGATCCCGAAACCAAAAAAAAAAGAACCCACCAGATAAGAAAATACAAGGCTTGCTACAAGTCTTTGTTTTTTTTACTGCTGTGCAGATCACTTTACATTAGCAAGAGTAAACACAACACTTATCATTTGAAGGCGTTGTCCAGCTGCTTAATTCTCTACTACTACGTCTACTACTGCTGCCTTGGATCTATTTTAATCCTATTTGATAGAAGAAAATGAATTTTAATAATTCTTTTTTGGAAAGATTGAGATGGAAAATCAAGTGAGTACAGAATAAGAAGCCATAGGAAGAGCTTTGATTATCTCCAGTGTTATGATCTAATCGACTGCTGACCATTGAAAGTGAATCATGATTAAGTTCTTATATGCGTCCGTCTGTGCATATTCCGGTTCTGTTATCTTTGGAATGGAAAACTACGCAATAGATGGTCCAAAATAAAAATAGAAATAACCAATTTTGGAAATAAACTCAAGTGATTAAATTTAAATTATACAGAGACCCAAATTTGATAACATTTATCATCTCTAGACATTATAAATTCTACAGGGGGCACGTGTATCAAATAATAATGTTGTCTAAAGATTTTATTAACATAATGGGACTTGTATTCTGGTATACTTAAGCCATAAGTACTTGATATTTGAAACATTTTAATTATAAAATATTTGGATATGTATTTCTTTCTATTAGTACCAAGAAGCTTTGAGGGAAGAAACAAAGGCCCTTTGGAGCTGACAGTATGGTATTTTAGGAAAACCAAAGGTCAGGTGGCGCGGACTAAACCTACACCTACCCTATAAGTGGAAACTGGCAGCTATATTTAATTTTGAACCGAATTTGATGAAATTGGGTGGAGGTTTTCCAAACAAGTAAAAGTTCGGGGATCGGTCTATATGGCAGCTATGTCTAAATTTGGACCGATCTGAGCCAAACTTAAGAAGAATGTCGAAGGTTCTAGTACAGCTCACTGTCCCAAATTTTTTTTTCGGGATCGGACAATAAATGCGCCAATTATGGGCCCAAAACCTTAAATCGAGAGATCGGTCTATATGGTAGCTATATTCAAACCTGGACCGATCTAGACCAAATTGAGGAAGGATGTCGAAGGGCCTAACACAACTCACTGTCCCAAATTTTGGCAACATCGGACAATAAATGCGACTTTTATGGGCATAAACCCCCAAATCACGAGATCGGTGTATATGGCAGCTATATTCAAATCTGGACCGATCTGTGCCATATTGTAGAAGTATGTCGAGGGGCTTAACTTAATTCACTGTCGCAAATTTCGGCGACATCGGACAATAAAGCACCTTTTATGGGCCCAAAACCTTAAATCGAGAGATCGGTCTATATGGTAGCTATATTCAAATCTGGACCGATCTAGAACAAATTGAGGAAGGATGTCGAAGGGCCTGACACAACTCACTGTCCCAAATTTCGCCTTTTATAGACCCAAAATCATAAATCATGAGATCGGTCTATATGGCAGCTATATCCAAATCTGAACCGATCTGTGCCAAATTGAGGAAGGATATCGAAGGGCCAACAACAACTCACTGTCCCAAATTTCGGCGACATCGGACAATAAATGCACTTTTTATGGGCCCAAAACCCTAAATCGAGAGATCGGTCTATATGGCAGCTATATCCAAATCTGAACCGATCTGAGTCATATTGCAGAAGTATGTCGAGGGGCTTAACACAACTCACTGTACCAATTTTCGGCGACAGCGGACAATAAATGCGCCTTTTATGGGCCCAAAACCTTAAATCGGAGGATCGGTCTATATGGCAGCTATTTCCAAATTTGATCCGATCAGGGCCAAATTAAAGAAAGATGTTTAAGGGCCTATTACAACTCATTGTCCCAAATTTCAGCCAAATCGGATAATAAATGTAGCTTTTATGGGCCTATATGGCAGCTATATGGACCGATCTAGGCCAAATTGAAGAAGAATGTTGAGTGACTTAACACAACTCACTGTCCCAAGTTTTAGCAAAATATGATAATAAATGTTGTTTTTATGGGCCTAAGACCCTATATCGGCGAATCGGTCAATATGGGGGCTATATCAAGATACAGTCCGATATGGCCCATCTTCAAACTTAACCAGCTTATGGACAAAAAAAGAATCTGTGCAAAGTTTCAGTTCAATATCTCTATTTTTAAAGACTGTAGCGTGATTTCAACAGACAGACGGACGGACATGTCTAGATTGTCTTAGATTTTTACGCTGATCAAGAATATATATACTTTATAGGGTCGGAAATGGATATTCCGATGTGTTGCAAACGGAATGACAAAATGAATATACCCCCATTCTTCGGTGGTGGGTATAAAAAAATCCGAGGAAAGCTCCATAAAGTGCACTTTTTCCTAGGAGCTAATTAAACTAGCCGCTTGAAACTTTCAACAAATGCTTCTTATTGGTGTAAGTCAGTTCGGAATGTAAATGAGCCACATCAGTTCATGTGTAAGTGTAGCCCCCACTTAAATAGAACCCTCGATTTGCTTTCCATATAAACCGACCTCCCGATTTATCATCTTACGTTGGAGGCGAAGTTCTTATTAATGAAAATCGAATTGCCAGATCTCTTACTTAACTCGAGCTGGAATTATTCTAAGACATTTCTGTTTTAAGGGACTATACTTTCCATTCAACCCATGGGTTAAGTCGTATTTAATGCATTAAATGTGTCTTACTTTATGTGGCAATTGCTTGATATGTGGTTAAATGTAGTAAACATACATACATAGCCTTGATAAGATATAAGACCAAAAATGACTTCAATATACGGCAAAGAGAACTCACAACGTAAATGATAAATGATACCAAAAATAAACTCAGTAAGCGACTTGAATATCCGAAAATGGCAATCAGAATGCCTACAACAATCTGTAGTACATAACAATTAACATGGCTAGAAGTTTGTTATTAGCGAAATGTTCATTAGGCCTTGCATCGAGGGCTAGAGCTATCATCAGCCAGTCAGTCAGTCATTGTTGTCAACAGACCCAACAAACCGCAATTCACTTATTTTATCGGTCTATAAATTTTTTATTGTCACTATGCTGATTATGTGTTCTGGCTACTAGCTGACCGAGCAAGTGCATAGGTGTGGGGAGGTTGGAGGATATTTCAATATGCTAATGAATGGGTTCTAGAGCCCAATTGAGATATGAATAGATGCAGGGGACGAGTAAGAATTGTTATTTGCATGCCACTGGCAAAACCACACCCATTGACAAAACAAATGTGGAATATTTCATATGCGCTAGCTTCATCAAAGTCAAACATAAGCAAAATGATTAACTTAAAAAAAAAATTATAATAAAGAGTGTGTGTGTTTGTTAATATGCAGTTTCATTACACCCTCCCCCCTGGAAGGAGGGTATACTAATTTTGTCAATCCGTTAGTGAGAACTCGAAATATTCGTCCAAGACCTTATAAAGAATACATATTCTTAATCGTCTTGACATTTTAAGTTGATCTAGCCATGTCTGGCCGTCCGTCTGTCGAAAGTATGCTAACTTTCGAAGGAGTAAAGTTGGGCACCTGATATTTGGCGTAAATGCAAATGCAAATTTGCCCATAAACATTCCCTTAAGGAACTGAGGCAAACTTCTCACATATCAATGAGTGCTGTCCGATTCAATTTTAAGCTCAATGATAAGGGACCTCCTCTCTATAGCAGAGTCCGAACGGCGTGCCGATTTTGGTGAAATTTGGGACAGTGAGTTGTGTTAGGCCTTTCGTCTTTTTCTTCAATTTGGCTCAGATTGGTCCATATTTAGATATAGCTGCCATATAGACCAATGTCTCGATTTAAAGTCTTGCGCCCATAAAATGCGCATTTATTGTCCGATGTCGCCGAAATTTGGAACAGTGAGTTAAATTAAGCCCCTCGACATACTTCTGCAATATGGCACAGATCGTTCCAGATTTGGATATAGCTGACATATTGACCGTTCTGCCGATTTAGGGTCTTATGCCAATAAATAGCCCATTTATTATCCGATTTTGCTGAAATTTAGCCTAGATCGGTTCAGATTTGGGTATAGCTGTCATATAGACCGATCTCTCGATTTAAGGCTTTGGAGCCATAAAAGACGCAGTTATTGTCCGATGTCGCCGAAGTTTGGGACAGTGAGTTGTGTTAGGCCATTCCACATACTTCTGCAATATGGCACAGATCGGTCCAGATTTGGATATAGCTGTCATATAGACCGATCTGTCGATTTAAGGCTTTGGGCCCATAAAAGGTTTATTTATTCTCCGATGTCGCCGAAATTTGGGACAATGAGTTGTGTTAGGCCATTCCACATACTTCTTCAATTTGGCTCAGATCAGTCCAGATTTGGATATAACTGACATATAGACCGATCCGCCGATTTAGAGTCTTAGGCCCATAAAAGCCACATTTATTATCCGATTTTGCTGATTTTTGGGACAATGAGTTGTGTTAGCCCTTTCAACATTCTTCTTCAATTTGGCTCAGATCGGTCGAGATTTGGATATAGCTGCCATATAGACCGATCTCTCGATTTAAGGTCTTGCGCCCATAAAAGGCGCATTTATTGTCCGATTTTGCTGAAATTTTGGACAGTGAGTTGTGTTAGGCCTTTCGACATTCTTCCTCAATTTGGTCCAGATCGGTTTAGATTTGAGTATAGCTCCAGATTTGGATATAGCTGCCATATAGACCTATATCTCGATTTAAGGTTTTGAGGCCTTAAAAGGCGTATTTGTTGTCCTATTTCGCTGAAATTTGGGACAGTGAGTTGTGTTGGGTCCTTCGACATTTTTCTTCAATTTGGTCCAGATCGATCCAAATTTGGATATAGCTGCCATATAGACCGATGTCTCGATTTAAAGTCTTGGCCCCATAAAAGGCGCATTTATAATCGGATTTTACAGAAATTTGACACAGTGACTTATTTCAGGCTTTTCGACATCCGTGTCGTTTATGGTTCAGATCGGTTTAGTTTTAGATATAGCTATTAAAAAGATTAATGTTTTATTATACATAGTTGAGAAATGACTTGTACTTATTAGTATTTGGTTCAAATCGGAACATATTTTGATATAGATGCTATGGGGCATAAGGTATGCATTTTTCACCAGATTTTAGCGAAAGGTGATTTACGTATTTACCCGAGGCGGTGGGTATCTAAAGTTCGTCTCGGCCGAACTTAACGCCTTTTTACTTGTTTTTACCTCCAACAGATACATAAGGTATGGTTCCAATAGGTCCAAAACCTGATTTAGCTCCCATATAAACCAATCTCCGCTAAAGACCGCAACTTTTTTCCCATGTGGCTGAAATTTTGCTCGAGGACTTTTCTTTTGACCTTCAACAGATGTACCAAGCGTGGTTCTAACCGTTTAAAAACCTAATGTAGCATATCTCCCGAACTTACTTAAATTTTTATCCAAGCATCCAAACTCTCCAAAGAACTTGACAAATGCGATCCATAGTGGAGGGTATATATAATTCGGCCCAGCCGAACTTAGTTTTTATTGATTTTTATCACAAACATTTTATTTTATTCAACAACTAATAATGACACGCTTCCAATTAAATGACAGATTGCTTAAATTGAAAACATTTTGTGGCAAATTTATATGTTATCGCATAATGAGTAATTCGTTCAGCTAATTATATGCTTGAATTTAATAATTAAGACTTATCCAAAGCAAACCGCATTGTATTCTGAAATAATTTTAATTGTTTTAAGCTTAAAATTTTAAAATTTTTTTCTTATCGCGGAATATTTAACTTAAGAACAGAAAATTCTTGTTGATAAAGATTATGCCGTGACAAAGCTTTTATTTGGAAGATCGGTTTATTTAAGAGCTATATATAGATATGAACCTATTTAGCCCATTTACATACCCCAATAACCTACATCGATAAGATAAAAATGTGGAACATGTTATGGTAATTGATTTATTCGTGTAGACATATGTTGATTGCTACAGACAAATGGACGGAGAGCCATTCAGTTTGCAGCATGTGAATCTATACAGGCACCACCCTACAAAGTACACACACATATTTTTAATTGTTTTAATATTCTAAGCCTGTTTTTATCTTGAAATTACTACAGTTTGGGAGCCGGGTCATAACGGAGTAAGGGGAAATGAAAGAGCAGACGATTTGGCGTTGAAGGCCAGAGGACTGCCGTCAATAAACTTGGTAAACCCGAAGGTCTGGGCGACGAATGCGCATGCAACCATGTGGAACAGCTAAACGTTCGATAGGTTGGCGAAAATCCTATGGGGGGATTCAGATCATGAGAAGGTGAGGCTATTACAGAAAGGAAATAAGAAGAAGGTCAGTGTAGGAAATAAGAAGGAGGTCAGTGAAGCAGTATAGCCCACTTATGTAAAATCGGTGAGGCAAGTGATAGAATGTGTAGCGCATGCAGGTAAGATGATGAGACGTTGGAGCCTTTCATTTGTCATTGCCTGGCTTTCGCGTTTATCAGATACAGGCACATAGATGGGGACACACTACCCGACATAAACCAATTTAGGGGCGTGGCATGGAAAACAATTAAGGATTTTGTAAGAAGCACGGAATTCTTAACAAAGATTTTCATTTTTGAGGTTACTTTTTCTGTATTTCGAGCGCACAACAAGCCGATTACCGACTTAGGTTAATGTCCATAGTGGCAAGGGGCGGATTAATATCTGCACCCTCTTTTCAACCTAACCTACTACAGAATAGTGCAAAATGACTATAGGCTGGTGTCACACAAATCACTTTTTATTCAGTTCAGTATTGGCTATGACATACCATTTGTCCCAATAGCCGAATGTAGAATGGCGTTCCAAGCAGCTCAATTTTCTGCGCTCATTCTAAAATCTCTGACACCGAGTTTCAAGGTGTTTCCTACCACTTGACCTTTTCGGTTTGCGTGTACCACCATGTTTGCCTTCAAAAGGCTTTCGACAAATCTATGCCAGTCGGTTCTACATACCGGATTAACCTGATGCAGTCCTTCATAAGGCAAGGGCTGCCTCCTCAACAACAACAAATCTATAGGGCACTCCTACCTGACACCCGACATTTTTTGGAAACCCCCGCGGGCTAGTTTTTGTTCATAATGGGGCCCACTGACCTTTGTCAAAACAAAGCACCTCATGTTTATGTTCCAGGAGAAAGACATCTGTATACAACATACTACAGAAATTAATTGAAATTTTCAATAAATTTCATCACTTTTTTAATTGGATCAATAAAAAAAATGAATTTAAAATTTAAAAAAACTTCAATCATTGCTTAATTGGATCAATTAAATAATTAATTGAACATTTAAATCATATATTTTTAATTGGAACAATTAAAAAAATGAATAGAAAATTTTAAAATTTGCAATCATTTTTTTTAATTGAATATGCAATTTTTTTTTGTTATAATATTTTTATTTACTTTTTCAAAAACTATGATTGATATTATAATTTTCGTGATTGATGCAGATTCAATTAAAAAATTAATTGGATCTATTAATTTCGTGATTAAATTTGATTTTTACTTTTTCTGTGAAGGAATCCTTTTTTTGATTTAATGTCTTGAGTCCATAGAAGACTTCATTTCAATTTTGTATTCCTAATTTTTAATAAATCCATTACCTATCCAAATTAAAATGGGCTTTACATGTTCGTTTGATGAGAAAGAACCAGCTTCAATTATTGTCACCATTCAGATAATGCCTAAAAGTAGACTACACTTTTTAATTCAACTTTTCTCTTTCTACTCTCAACAGATGTATAGAAAATAAATTAACAACCTATCGCCTGGTCACCAACGAAACACAGATAGTCGATACAGAATATGGAAAAATCAAAGGTGTTAAACGTCTGAATGTCTACGATGAGTCGTTCTACAGCTTTGAGGGTATACCATATGCCCAACCACCATTGGGTGAGTTAAGATTCAAGGCTCCCCAGCGCCCAGTGCCATGGGAAGGTGTAAGGGATTGTGTAACAGCTGCCCCAAAATCAGTACAAACCGACATCATATCTGGCAAATCGACTGGCTCGGAGGACTGTTTGTATTTGAATGTCTACACCAATAATGTGAGTTGCAGTTAAACGATTGTCGAAAAATACCAACTTTATGATTGTTCTGTTTTATTGGTAAATTTTAGCTAAATCCCGAAAAGAAACGTCCAGTGATGGTCTTCTTGCATGGTGGAGGCTTCATTTGCGGTGAAGCCAATGAAAACTATTATGGCGGTGACTATTTCATTAAAAAGGATGTTATTTTGGTTACAGTGCAATATCGCTTGGGAATATTGGGTGAGTGCGTTTAACGATCTTCAGATCATTTATAAGGAAAATTTTTATCTTCATGACCATAAAGATTGGCATTATATGCTAAACTTAACTAGTTTCCATGTTGTTTTCTTTAGAGGACAAATTCTTAGACTCCAATGATGTTTTGATCACTGCTATAAAAGTTTTTCCTTTAGTAATAAGATCAATTATTAAGGATCTATAGTAATAAGATCTGGCAAAATATCGGTGGCACTGTCGATATTTAAGTTTTTGGCTGAACATTGATTAATATGTTGGCTATCGATACTACGGACAGAGTGCAACTTAATAGTTGCACTCTAACAAAAAATTAGCGGTCTGATCGTGAATGATTCCCATTCCACATTTTTAATTGTCCTTCTTGTTGAATATTTCAAGTATCGTTCGAATCGTCACATAACCTGAAATAGCTTCCTTATTAAAATCCCCGATTTCTCTACTTGAGCCTACAGAGGGCGCAATTTTCATTCAATTATGTTCAATGATTTTTCTCATGATTTCCATTTGACTTTATTTACACATGCGGTGGAAGATAACAGCTAGTGTAAAAGGTGTCCATGGTATTTTCGATATAAAGACATCTGTGTACAACATATTGTGGCTATTATAGTCTTAAAATACCATATCGGATGAAAGGTATATATTGGGGCTATATTTAAATCTGAACCAATTTTGAGACAATTTTGTTCTCATATGAAGATGTCAAATAAAACTCCTCGTACCAAATCTTGTTAAGATCGGACCAAAATTGTGGCTTCTACAGCCTGAAAAGGCGATATCGGATGAAAGATATATATGGGAGCTATATCTAAATCTGAACCGATTTTGACGAAATTTTGTGCACATATTAGGACGCCAAATAAAACACCCCACGCTAAATTTTGTAAAGATCGGAGCAAAATTGTGGTCTCTACTGCCTTAAAAGGCCATATCGGATGAAAGATATATATGGGAGCTATATCTAAATCTGAATCGATTTTCATGAAATTTTGCACACATATGTAGACGCCAAATGAAACACTTCGTATTAAATTTGGTAAAAGGCCATATCGGATGAAAGATAAGCATGGGAGCTATATCTCAATCTGAACCGATTTTGACGAAATTTTCTTCACATATGAAGACGTCAAATAAAACACCTCGTGCCAAATTTTGTTAAGATCAGACCAAAATTGTGGCTTCTACAGTCTTAAAAGGCGATATGGGATGAAAGATATATATGGGAGCTAAATCTGAACCGATTTTCGTCCTTGGGCCAAAGAAGTGACACATGCAAAATTTCATGATAGTTGGAGTATAAATGCGACCTGTACCTTGATCACAAGAATACATGGACAGAAAGACAGACAGACAGACGGACATAGTTAAATCGAATCAGAAAGTGATTCTAATCCGATCGGTATGCTTAACAATGCGTCTAGCTCTCCTCCTTCTTAGCGTTGCAAACAAATGCACAAACTTATAATACCCTGTACCACAGTGGTGGTGTAGGGTATAAAAAAGCAAGTTAAAGCATGCTAAGTTCTTGGGAACCCACCACCATGGATTCTGCTAAAATATGGGAGCTATATCTAGTTAAAGACCGAATTGGACCGTACTAGGCGCAGTTGTTAGGAGTCGTAACAGAACACTATATGCTAAATTTTATACAAATCGAATAAAAATCGAGGTTTGTAAGGAATCAAGAAGTCAAATCGGCGGATCGGTTTATATGGTAGCTATATCGTGTTCTAGACCGATTTGAACCGTACTTGCCACATTTGTTGGGAGTCGTAACAGAACACCATATACAAAATATCCGTCGAATCGGACAAACATTGCGGCTTCCAAAGGCTCACGAAATCATATCGGGAGATCGGTTTATATGGGAGCAATATCAGGTTATAGACCGATTTGGACCGTAATTGGCACAGTTGTTGGAAATCGTAAAAGAACACCACGTAGAAAATTTCAGCAAAATCGGACAAAAATTGAGGCTTCCAGTGGCTCAGGAAGTCAAATCGGGAGATCGGTTTATATGGGAGCTTTATCTAAATCTCAACCGATATAGCCCATTTGCAATCCCCGACGACCTACATCGATTTTAAGTATCTGTGCCAAATTTCAAGCGGCTAGCTTTACGCGTTCGGTCTATATCGTGATTTCAACACAGGGACGGGCGGACGGACATGGCTAGTTCGAATCAGAATGTCGAGAGGATCCAGAATGTATATACTTTATGGGGTCGCAGATCAATATTTCGAGTGACTAGATTAAAATACCCCAATCCTATAGTGGTGGGTATAAAAATTGTGAAATAAAATGATCTTCGTCCTAACAGGCAAAAAAAGAACTTGAAAATTTTATTAAATTTTGTTTAAATCGGTCTATGCATTGAGATTGATTCTAAATATATAAAACGATCTTTTGATTTTTATACCCACCACCATACCCACCATTTTTATACCCACCACCATACTAATCCGTTTGATTGTAACACTTCGAAGTATTCGTCTAAGATCCCATAAAGTATTCTTGATCGTCTCGATGTAATGAGTCGATCTAGCCATGTCCGTCCGTCTGTTTGTTGAAAACACGATACAGTCTTTCAAAATAGAGATATTGAGCTTAAAATTTGCACAGATTCTTTTTTTCCATAAGCAGGTTAAGTTCGAAGATGGGCTATATCGGACTATGTCTTGATATAGCCCCCATATAGACCGATCGGCCGATATAGGGTCTTAGGCCCATAAATACCACATTTATTATCCGATTTTGATGAACTTTTGGACAGTGAGTTGTGTTAGGGCCTTCGACATCCTTCGTCAATTTGGCCACGATCGGTCCAGATTTAGATGTAGCTGCCATATAGACCGATCTCTCGATTTACGGTCTTAGGCTCATAAAAGCCAACTCCATTATCCAATTTTGCTGAAATTTGAGACAGTGAGTTGTGTTAGGATCTTCGACATCCTTCGTCAATTTGGCTCAGATTGGTCTAGAATTGGATATAGATGCCATATAGACCGATCGGCAGATTTAGGGTCTTAGGCCCATAAAAGCCACATTTATTATCCCATTTTGATGAAATTTAGGACAGTGAGTTGTGTTAAGCCCTTCGACATTCTTCGTCAATTTGTCCTAGATCGGTCCAGATTTAGATGTAGCTGCCATATAGACCGATCTCTCGATTTAAGGTTTTGGGTCCATAAAAGGCGCATTTATTGACCGATTTCGCCGAAATTTCGGGCACTGAGTTGTGTTATGCCTAGATCGGTCCAGATTTGGATATAGCTGCCACATAGACCGGTCTCTCGATTTAAGGTTTCGGACCCATAAAATTCGTATTTATTGTCCGATGTCGCCGAAATTTGAGACAGTGAGTTGTGTTAGGCCTGTCGATATTCTTCTTCAATTTGGCCCAGATCGGTCCAAATTTGGATATAGCTGCCATATAGATTGAAGTCTCGATTTAAGGTTGTGGGGCCAAAGAAGGCGCATTTATTGGCCGATGTCACCGATAGCTGGCATATAGAACGATCTTTCGATTTATGGTCATGGGCCCATAAATGGCGCATTTATCGTCCGATTTCGCCATAGTTATTAGTCCACACAATATCCATGCCGAATTTGGTCCAAATCGGACCATATTTCGATATTACGGGGGCATAAATTATGCATTTTTCACCGGACTATGACTTAAAGTGGTTTACATTTATACCCAAGGTGGTGGGTATCCAAAGTTCGGCTCGGCCGAACTTGACGCCTTTTACTTCTTTTTCTTTTTTAATTTTTAGTTATTTGTGACAATGTTTGTTATTCCCATTTATAAATTTTTGTTTTTTCTTTCCCTTGAATAGGCTTCCTAAGTTTGAAATCCGAAGATCTCAATATACCTGGAAATGCTGCTCTGAAGGACATTGTTATGGCTCTTAGATGGGTTAAAAACAACTGCACCAACTTTGGTGGTGATCCCGATAATATTACCCTGTTTGGTGAAAGTGCTGGATCGGCCTCAACGCACTATATGATGATCACCGAACAGACTCGTGGTTTGTTCCATCGTGCAATTCTAATGTCTGGCACAGCAATGTGCATTTGGGCACACACAGAATGTCAACATAGAGCTTTTGCCATAGCCAAACGTCTGGGTTACAAGGGAGAAGACAATGACAAAGATGTCTTGGAGTTTCTAATGAAGGCCCATCCATATCAAATGGCAAAGGAGGAGCATTTGGTCTTAACGCCTGAAGAGCTTGCGGATAAAAAGATGTTTGCCTTTGGTCCCACAACAGAGCCATACCAAACGGCTGATTGTGTACTGCCAAAAGCGCCCAGAGAAATGGTAAAGACCGCCTGGGGAAATTCAATACCCACTATGATTGGTAACACCTCATACGAGGGACTGCTATTTCTGCCTTGTAAGTTGGGTTATTTATTAAATAGAAAATTTATTGATGTGTTATTTAAACCCTTATAGTTCCCAAGTATTACCCCCATTTGCTTAAAGAGCTTGAAACTTTTGAAAGCTATGTACCCACGGAACTGGTTGAGGGTCAAAGGAACTCGGCTGAAACTCTAAAATTGGCAACAGTACTTAAAAAGATGTATGTGAATGGGGAAACACCAACAGCTGAAAACTTTATGGAGGTAAGTAAGAGGATCTTTAATTAGACAAAAAATTTATGGTGAAACAAGGTGTTGACAAAACCCAAGATAACGGAAAAAAGCGGATGGAATTTTTTGAAAATTTGCCTATAAATAAATGGCGGAAATACTTCTCTCCCTGTTTTTCGCTTCAAATTAAGTTCGATGGTAAGGGGCATCAGCGCAGACATGAACATATTGAAGTTATTTCGTTTGTAACATTTCGCTAGCTCGCTAGAAATTTTCCACTTGTACTTTCTTATCGATGTAGGCCATTACGGATTTTAACATTCGAAATTAAGATAGAGCTCCCATATAAACTGATAGCCCTATTTGATTTCTTGAACCCCTAGAGGTCCTAATTCTTATCTGATTTGCCTGAAATTTTGCACAATAACTTTTCCTATGACCTCCAACATACATGCCAACATTAATCAGCATCTATAGACATAAATGTAATTAAAATTTTTGAAAGTGAGTATTTGTCTAATGTTTGTGTATTTGTCTCTTCCATAGTTATGTTCATACTTCTACTTCCTGGTTCCCATGCATCGCTTCCTTCAACTTCGTTTTCATCACACTGCCGGCACCCCCATCTATTTGTATCGTTTTGATTTTGACTCTGAAGAGCTGTACAACTACTTCAGAATTATGCGCCATGGTCGAGGTGTGAAAGGTGTTAGTCATGGCGATGAATTGACATACCTTTTCTGGAACTTGCTCTCGAAGCGAATGCCAAAGGAAAGCCGCGATTACAAGACCATCGATCGTATGGTCAGCATATGGACACAATTTGCCATTACAGGCAATCCCAATAACCCCAATATAGATGGCATGGCAAATGTAACCTGGGATCCACTTAAGAAATCTGATGAGGTATACAAGTGCCTAAATATTAGCGATGACCTGAAGGTCATAGATTTGCCGGAAATGTCGAAAATCAAACAATGGGAGAGTATCTTTAGCAAAAAAAAAGATTTGTTTTAACTAAAACTATAGGAATTATTGCAATATTTGTTTGAAATTTTCATATTTTTTCCGGCATTTCTTATTATTTTATTGTAAATGTGTCATTTCCAGTTGCTGTAATTTATACAATTGTTGTTCTAGTTTTTATAAAAATAAAAAAAAATATATTATATTATTGTATAAAAATGAAAGTGTTGCACGAATTTTCCCCAATTTAAAAAAGAAGCCAGCTCTTTGAAATTTTTGCCAAAATTTAAGGGAAATTGTGTATGCCATTTAATGGTATAAAACTTTGTGATCAAATAATATGGAGGGACACCCACCCCAGAACTTACCCAAACGGACATGATTACCAATATTGGTATCAAATGAAAGGTATTTGAGAGTAGGGTTTGTACACTGTACGTTGCAAAATCGGACAATAAATGCGCTTTTTATAGGCCCAAGACCCTAAATCGGCGGATCGGTCTTTATAGCAGCTATATCCAAATCTGGACCGATCTGGAACAAGTTGAAGAAGGATGTCACAACTCACTGTCCCAAATTTTGGCTATATCGGACAATAAATGTCGTTTTATCGGTCTCTATGGCAGCTATATTCAAATCTTGACCGATCTGAACCAAATTGAAGAAGGATGTCCTGCGGCCTAACACAACTCACTGTCCCAAATTTCGGCGACATGAGACAATAAATGCGCCTTTTATGGGTCCAAAGCCTTAAATCGGGAGATCGGTCTATATGGCAGCTATATCCAAATCGAGATCGATCTGAACCAAATTGAAGAAGGATGTCGATGGCCTAACAAATCTCACTGTTTCAAATTTTGGCTAAATCGGACAATAAATGCGCCTTTTATGGGCCAAAGACTTTAAATCGAGAGATCGGTCTATATGGCAGCTATATTCAAATCTGAACCGATCTAGGCCAAATTGGATAAGAATCTCGGAGGGTCAAACACATCTCACTGTCCCAAATTTCGGCGTCATGAGACAATAAATGCGTCTTCTATGGCCCCAAAACCTAAAACCGAGCTATCGGTCTATATGGCAGCTATATCCAAATCTGGACTGATCTGTGCGATATTCCAGAAGTATGTCAAGGGGCTTAACTTAACCCTCTGTCCCAAATTTCGGCGACATCGGACAATAAATGCGCCTTTTATGGGCACAAAACCTTAAATCGAGAAATCGGTTGAAATTGAAAGAGGATCTCGAAGGGCCTAAGACAACTCACTGTCCCAAAAATCAGCAAAATCGGATAGTAAATGTGGCTTTTATGGGCCTAAGACACTAAATCGGAGGATCAGTCTATATGACAGCTATATCCAAATTTGGACCGATCTAGGTCAAATTTACGATGGATGTCGGAGGGCCTAACACAACTCACTGTCCCATTTTCATCAAAATCGGATGATAAATCTGGCTTTTATGGGCCTAAGACCCCAAATCGGAGGATCGGTCTATATGGCAGCTATATCCAAATCTGGACCGATCTGAGCCAAATTAACGAATGATGTCGAAGGGCCTAACACAACTCACTGCCCCAAATTTCAACAAAAACGGATAATAAATGTGGTATTTATGGGCCTAAGACCCTAAATCGGCGGATCGGTCTATATGGGGGCTATATCAAGATATAGTCCGATATAGCCCATCTTCGAACTTAACCTGCTTATGAACAAAAAAAGAATCTGTGCAAAATTTCAGCTCAATATCTCTATTTTTAAAGACTGTAGCGTGATTTCAACAGACAGACGGGCGGACATGTCTAAATCGTCTTAGATTTTTAAG
Organism: Stomoxys calcitrans; assembly: GCF_963082655.1. NCBI lineage: Eukaryota > Metazoa > Arthropoda > Insecta > Diptera > Muscidae > Stomoxys > Stomoxys calcitrans. The sequence continues at coordinate 232,530,026 of NC_081553.1, read as the reverse complement.
CTGATCAAGGATATATATACTTTATGGGGCCGGTAATGGATATTTCGATGTGTTGCAAACGGAATGACAAAATGAATATACCCCCATCCTTTGGTGGTGGGTATAAAAAGAGGACTGCAATAAAAGGTTTGGAGAAGTAGACTATGAATTATGCTCTCCAATTTGGGCTGACATAAGAAGAACTTGTGTTCAGATTTTTGTATATATAGATATAGCTCTCATATAACGTAGTCTTTCGATTCGACAACTTAAGCCCCTAGAAGCTGCAATTGCTATCAGAGTTGGCTGAAATGAACGTAGTGTTCTGTAATGATTTCCAATGCAAATGCTATTTTGAACCAATGAACATTAACAGCTGCAAACATCTCACATGTCAATGAGTGCAGTTCGATTCAAGTTTTTAGTTCGATGATAAGGGCCTCCTTTCTATAGTCGAGTCCGAACGGCATGCCGCAGTGCGAAACCACTTTAGAGGGAAGTTTTTAAATAGTAATGCACAAATGTTGCCAGCATTAGGACGGGAAAACCGCCTGTAAACATGAATTCCAAATCTCACAATAAAAATTTAATGGAAACGCACAAAAGTGTGTGGAAGTTATCTAAAGGATGCCACAGCCATCACGGAAGGGAAAGATGGTCGCTGAGAAAGGGAAGATATGGCAAGATATGTAGAATTACGATGCGGCTTAAATTTCTGCGATACAAAACATTTTGTCTATTTTGAGGTGTTTGAGGTGTTTGAGTTGGCCAACAATAGCCGGTTGAGATTTTCAGATTCATATGTTTTTGGTGGCTTGTAAACAAAATAATGACACTTCATGTCAGCTACCCTATAGGTTTCAATTTAGACCAATGTTAGCACGGATATTAATCGTTTAACTAAGAAGAATAAAATTAAGGAGTTTGATTTCCAATTATTTTAGAACGCGCTTTCTTGCCAGATTATACATTTCATAGCACGAAATGGGATATTGAAGAAGTTTACGTGGATGAATAAAAAAGTTGTCGCCAATTTTTTTTAATTTTCATTGAGTAGGCATGGCTAATTTTTAGGACTACCCTGTATACCCGACATCTACATATAAGCACAGGATTGCTATTGCCACAATATCGAGGAGTTATAGGTGGCGAGCATTTTTAAATATTTTCGATTGTTCTAATACTATCACAGTCATCTATTTTCACTGACGTCAGTTACTTAATGTATATACTTACCTTAATTACCCATTTACTCTGGTATGTGTATAACTTACATTTTTTTACATTTTCATAGAAACTATCTCAGCTTAGACGTAATGGAAACATTATCTATGGCTCATCAGGTAATTACCAACGTGTCGGTAGTGTTACAATACCAGCCTATTATTACATATTTTTTTACGAGTGCATACCAATAAAACAACACAATTAAATAAGCACAAAAGTTTAGTTTGCAACAGACATGCAATGGCGTTTGTTCCATGTGGGTAATTTTTTCAATAAACGGTAGCTGAATGTAAAGGTCATGTTCAGCCATACCTTCAATGGCTAAGATAACACAATTTATTATTATTGTGTATTTGCTATAGTCGTACAATATAATAAAAACTTATATTACAAGAAAATTGTTCGTAATAAAAAAAAAAAAAAAAATAAAACAAAAATGTTAATGATAAGCCTTACCAACAATGCATAGTGCTCATTTCCTAGGTAGGTTATTTATAATCTCCATTGACAATTCACAGCATTCACTTATATAGATGCAGCTGCTTCAAGCTGAATTTATAATTGGTGGAATAGGTTGTGGTTGTCAATAGAAATGTAAATCTAATACGAGTATATAATTTTCTAATTCAACAGGAGATTGATAACAAGCTGTGCTTTAGTAAGGGCCATTTTCTCAAATAAGCTGTATGAATTTTTCAGATAATAGATTGTGATTCATGTGTCTCAACAAATTGAGTCGAACGATTGAGAGATATAATATCACCATCAGAAGATTTTAAATAAAAAAATCTGTATCTAGTTTTAGCTACACAGAGAGAATATTTCCTTTAAATGTGATGATCGTGTTTCATAACCTTTTGTTCATTAATAATACGAAAGGTTTTATTATATTAATGAAAAATCTTACATATATATGATGAACATTTTCTGAAGAAATATAAGAATATGATGGTATATTAAACGTTTTCTTATCTGAAATATATGTTGTGCTTTAATAAGATCTTGGTGCAAGTTCCTTCGTATGCTTGTCCTTTTTATTCTTCACGTGTTTTATTAGATCCGTTACCGTTTTTCTTGGTAAATCATTGTGCTCTAGTATGTTTCGAATTCTCTTCTCATTTTCGATGTGGAAGGATTTGTCGCTTATTTTGAAAACCCTGTCGATGAAATTTGTTGCAGTGTTGATTTTTATCCTCCTTGGATGCTTTGAATAGAAGTTAATGAGTCTTCCCGATGCTATTTCTCTTTGGTACCAATCGAGCTTCAATTTGTTGCCTTTCCTATGGACAATTGTGTCAAGGTGGATAGCATGCCATTTGTTTGGCATTCCATTGTAAATTGGATCTGTTTGTTGAATGAATTCAATATTCGGAGTGTGTTGTCTACTTCATTCTTGTCGATTATGCAAAATATGTCATCTACATATTTGGTAAAAAATCGCGGTTGGCTCATCAGTTTATCAATACAATTGTCTAGTAGTTCCTCCATGATTATTTCTGCTACAATCGGCGATAATCAAGATCCCATTGGCATGCCCTTTTTCTGTTCATAAAACCTGTCGTCATACATAAAGTATCTGGAATCCTTTGTACATAAGTTTACCATCTTTATAAGTAAATCCATTGGAATTTTTGTATATTCTTGAATAATTGTCCATTTCTCCTTTATTGTCGATATTGCCAGATTGACAGGAACACTGGGGAACAAGGATACAACATCGAACGAGACTAGTTAATCCATGTCTTTAATCTCTTGGTCGTTGATTCTCGTTTTGAATTCTATTCCGTCTTTTATGTTGTATATTGAGTCCTTCGCAGCATTGTTTAATATCTCTGTGATGTGTTTGGATAATCCGTATGTAGGGGAGTTTATGCAGGAACTTATCAGCCTAAGTGGGGTGCCTGTTTTATGGTTTTTTTGGTGGTCCATATATCCTTGGAGCGTTAGCAGTTTTACTCGATAACTTGTTTCTTAACGTCGTGTTTATGATGTTTTGATTAAAAAGGGTGTTCACAATTTTGTTGTTTTTGATTTGAATTCCTGATGTTGGGTCTCTTTTTAGTCGTCTATACGTGCAGATGTACCCTAGGGTGTATCTCATTTTCGCGTCATAATCTCCCTTCTTCATCGCCATAGATTTTCCTCATTTACCTGCGCTTGATATTAAAATCTCCTCATTTTCCTTTAGAAATTTTCGAGTTTCCCCCACTCTACTACCCAAATTATCTTTCTGTTTTCTTATATATTGGGTTGCCCAAAAGTAATTGCGGATTTTTCATATAGTCGGCGTTGACAAATTTTTTCACAGCTTGTGACTCTGTAATTGCATTCTTTCTTCTGTCAGTTATCAGCTGCTACTTTTAACTTGCTTTAGAAAAAAAGTGTAAAAAAAGTATATTTGATTAAAGTTCATTCTAAGTTTTATTAAAAATGCATTTACTTTCTTTAAAAAAAAACGCAATTACTTTTTGGGCAACCAAATATATGAAAATGTTCATTAAATTATTTTTCATAATATGTACACTTATCACATATTACATTTTTATATCCACCACCGTAGGATCATTTAGTCATTCCGTTTGCAACACATCGCAATATAAATTTCTTACCCTACAAGGTGTATATATTTCGGATCGTCGTAAAATTCTAAGACGATTTAACGATGTCCGTGTGTCTGTCCGTCCGTCTGTTGTAATCACTCTACAGCCTTCAAAAATTGAGCTCAAATTTGCCACAGATACGCCTTTTTGATGCACGGTGGTTAAGTTCTTGAATGGTCCAAATCGGACCATATTTGGATATAGCTGCTATATAGACCGATTTTCCGATAAAGGGCCCAATGCCCATAAAAATGTTTATTTTCATCCGATTTTGCTGAAATTTTAAACAGTAAGTAGTTAAAGGCTTCCCAAAAACTGACCTAAATTTGGTTCAGATCGGACTATAGTTAGATATAGCTGCCATATAGACCGATCTGCAGATAAAAGGTCTAAGCCCATAAAAGCTTTATTTTTTAACCGATTTCGTTGAAATTTGAAACAATGGGTAGTTTTTTGCCTCCCAACATAGGACCCAAATATTGTTCAGATCGAGTTATATTCAGATATAGCTGCGATATTGACCGATCTCCTGATAATGGGTCTGAAGCTCACTAAAGTTTGTATATAACCTAATTTCGCTGAAATTTTCAATAGTGGGTTATTTTAAGCCTCCCGACATCTGACCTAAACATGGTTCAGATCGGACTATATTGAGATATAGCTGCCATATAGACCGATCTGCCGATAAGGGGGTCTGAAGGCCATAAAAGCTTTATTTATTACCCAATTTCGCTGAAATTTGTAACTGTGGGTTATTTTAAGACTCCCAACATAGGACCCAAATATGGTTAAGATCGGACTATATTCAGATATAGCTGCGATATTGACCGATCTCCTGATAAAGGGTCTGAAGCTCACTAAAGTTTGTATATAACCCAATTTCGCTGAAATTTACAATAGTGGGTTATTTTAAGCCTCCCGACATCTGACCTAAACATGGTTGAGATCGGACTATATTGAGATATAGCTGCCATATAGACCGATCTGCCGATAAGGGGGTCTGAAGGCCATAAACGCTTTATTTATTACCCGATTTCGCTGAAATTTGTAACTGTGGGTTATTTTAAGACTCCCGACATCTGACGTATATATGGCTTTGTTAAGATACAGCTTCCATATAGAGCGATCTGCCGATAAAGGGTCTGAAGCCCGTAAAAGCTTTATTTTTTACTCGATTTCGCTGAAATTTGAAATACAAAATTCTACAGTTACTTATATTTGTTAGACCACTCAATGTTCGTGCCGAATTTGGGTCCATAAGTTATCCAATTTTAACCAGATTGTGGCGAAAGAGGGTTTACATATACACCCGAGGTGGTGGGTGTCCAAAGTTCGGTCCGGCCGAACATAATGCCTTTCTACATGTTTTTTTATACCCTCCACCATATGATGGGGGTATACTAATTTCGTCATTCTGTTTGTAACTCCTCGAAATATTTGTCTAGGACCCCATAAAGTATATATATTCTTGATCTTCATGACATTTTAAGTCGAACTAGCCGTGTCCGTCCTTCCATCCGTCTGTCTGTCGAAAGCACGCTAACTTTCGAAGGAGTAAAGCTAGGCACTTGAAATTTTGCACAAATACCTTTTATTAGTGTAGGTTGGTTGGGATTGTAAATGGGTCATATAGGTCCATGCTTAGATATGGCTGCCTTATAAACAGATCTTGGGTCTTAAATTCTTAGGCCTCTAGAGGGCGCAATTATCGTCCGATTTGACTGAAATTTTGAACGTGGGGTTTTGCTATCACTCCCAACAACTGTGGTTAGTATAGTTCAAATCGGTCTATAACCTGATATAGCTGGCATATCAACCGATCTTGGGTCTTGACTTCTTGAGCTTTTAGAGGGAGCACTTCTTATCCAATTTGGTTGTACTTTTGCACGTGGTGTTTTGGTATCACCTTCAACAACTATGCAAAGTATGGTCGAAATTGGTCTAGAACTTATTATAGCTGCCATCTAAACCGATCTTGAATCATGATTTTCTTGAGACGGAAGTCTTATGCGATTTTGTTGAAATTTTGCGCTAGATGTTTTGTAATGACTTCCAACAACTGTGCTTAGTATGACGCATGTCGGTACATAACTTGATATAGCTGCCATGTAAACCCATCTTGGGTCTTGACTTCTTGAGCCTCTAGAGGGCGCAATTCTCATCCATCTTGGCAGATATTTTGTACCACGTCTTCTCCCATGACCTTCAATATACTTGTCCAATATGGTCTGAATCGATCTTATTTGCTTCTTGATCCCCTACAATGCGCAATTCTTATCCGAATGGACAGAAATATTACACAATGACATCTACAATGTTCAGCATTCAATTCATATATGGTCCAAATCGAAATACAACTTGATTTAGCTCCAATAACATAACAGTTCTTATTCATTATTCTTTGTTTGCCTAAAAAGAGATACCGCGCAGAGTACTCGACAAATGCGATCCATGGTGGAAGGTATATAAGATTCGGCCCTGCCGAACTTAGCACACTTTTACTTGTTATACCCACCACCAAAGGATGGGGGTATATTCAGTTTGTCATTCCGTTTGCATCACATCGAAATATCCATTTCCGATCTTGTAAAGTATATATGTTTTTGATCGTCGTAAAAATCTAAGACGATTTAGCCATGTCCGTCTGTCCGTCTGTGTGTTGAAATCAGGCTACAGTCTTTAAAAATAGAGATATTGAGCTGAAACTTTGCACAGATTCTTTTTTTTTTTTTGTCCATAAGCAGGTTAAGTTCGAAGATTGGCTATATCAGACTATATCTTGATATAGCCCCCATATAGACCGATCCTCCGATTTAGGGTTTTAGGCCCATAAAAGCCACATTTATTATCCGATTTTGATGAAATTTCGGACAGTGAGTTGCGTTAGGCCCTTAGACATCCTTCGTCAATTTGGCTAAGATCGGTCCAGATTTGGATATAGCTGCCACATAGACCGATCCTCAGATTTAGGGTCTAAGGCCCATAAAAGGCGCATTTATTATCCGATTTTGCCGAAATTTGGGACTGTGAGTTGTCTTAGGCTCTTTGACATGTTTCTTCAACATGTCAGATTCAGATTTGGGTATAGCTGCCATATAGACCGATTTCTTGATTTAAGGTTTTGGGTCCATAAAACGCGAAGTTATTGTGCGATGTCGCCGAAACTTGGGACAGTGAGTTAAGTTGAACTCCTTGACATTCATCTGGAATATGGCACAGATTGGTCCAGTTTGGGATATAGCTGCCATATAGACCGATTTCTCTATTTAAGGGTTTGGGCCCATAAAAGGCGCATTTATTGTCCAATTTCGCTGAAATTTGGGTCAGTGCTTTTTGTTAGGCTCTTCGACATTTTTCTGCAACAACAAGTTTCATTCGTCTACTTTACGCCAATCCGAATTGCATTATAATATCTTTTTTCTAACTAAAGCTAGAATGTTTCTAAGACAGCTATTTTCTTGGGTAGTTTTCTACTTATTCATCGTTATTGGGTTAAGACTAACATTAAATCTAATAATTTGATTAGGCAAACCTTAAAACCTCCCAGAATCATTACCTCCACCGCTCCACATACACACACACCACTCCACACACACACCAAGAATAAAGAAATGCACCAAAATCCTACACAAATGGTTATCAATATGACCCCTTAGCATGATCGGTAATTCTATAGTCTTTGTAACCCATGATCTACACAAGGCATGATTATCAGCGCCTACTATTATAAGCCTACTATGCCTTGCGTTGGCATTGAAATCCCATTGCTATCTACGTTTGCCCTCAAATATAAAATTCTTCTTTTAAACACCCACAGACACATCAAATCAATCAAAAAAATTATGTTTTCATATCTAAACTATAAGGGAGTTGTATAAAACAGATTTCTTTCAGTTTCAAAAGTCTTCGCCTCTAGGCCAAAAATGCCTGTACCGAACTTGAAGTTGGTCGTATGAATATAGCAACCTGTACTTTGTACACAAATTAACATTGACAGATAGACAAACGCTAAATCGAATCAGATAGTGATTATGAGTTGATCCGTATACTAAGCAATGGGTCTATCTCTCTTGCTTCTGAGTGTTACAAACATGTGCACTGAGTTATAAAAACCTGTCCAACAGCGGTGATATAGGTTATAAAACTCGCAGCATGGAATATCGATCGACGTAGCGCAAAGGATAGCATGTCCACCTATGACGCTGAACGCCTGGGTTCGAATCCTGGCGAGAACAACAGAAAAAATTTGCAGCGGTGGTTATCCCCTCCTTATGCTGGCGACATTTGTGAGGTACTATGTCATGTTATAACTTCTTCCCAAAGAGGTGTTGGGCACGCCGTTCGGACACGGCCATAAAAAGGAGGCCCCTTATCAATGTGCTTAAAATTTTAATCGGACAATACTCGGTAATATGTGAGAGGTTTGCCCCAATTCCTGTGTGGAATGTTCATGTGGAAATTTTCATTTTCAGAGATTATATTGCAAACAAATCATTTATTATTGCAAATTGAAAGACAATTAAACACATTTATCATTATGTAGAGAAAGCCTTAAAATTGATGAAATTCTATTTTTGTAATGAATGAGTTTCAACAATTTTATGATGATCAATTAAAGTTGGATTTTTAATCCCACAATCTAAACTGTGATAGCATTTCACATGCCGTATATGGCCATTATCAACTAAATATTATCAATCAATCCAATTTGAAAATTCCCACCACCATATATGGATCTATAGTTACAAGTGTATGCAATTCAGCTGACATCTACACACACATATGCATACACATACGGTTTGCTACTCCCATCCTAACAAAGGCCCAACGATAACGTGCTTTGACGACAAATTTAATGACGAAAAGCATAGTGAGCATGGGAAATTACTCCCATATCAATATTACGGCTGTCAGCAAATTTAAAATCGATAGAGAAATAAGGCAAAATAATTAAAGGCCTGACAGCTGATAAAGCAGCTCGTTTTTCTGCTGCTGCCGCTGGAGCTATGAACATGGTGCGGTTTAGGATGGAGGTGACAAGCAAATATTCCACAAAACATGAGCAGAAAGGCACACAAACACCAACATCAGCCTTTTAAAAGTTTCCCTTAATAAATAAGGAAAATGTAAACATTTTGTTGAGTCAATTTATTAAAGAGTAACTATAGCAATACATCTAAAAGGCGGTAGTATTCGAATTGGTTGTAAACTACCTTTTGAAGAGATTACTTCTCGTAAACCCTCATTCAAGAGATTTCGTTTGTAATACATACCTCGAAATGTTGATATGCGATCTGTTATAAGGCATATACAGCGGAACACAAAAGTCTAAGTACACTTTCGTTAATAGTAGGCACGTAATCTGGCAGTTACATAATTAGGATATGATTTTACACAAAAAATGTTAACTAGTAATAATGGTATCAACCATGGTGAAAAATTTTAACAACATTCGACATTAAGCAGAAACCTTATTTTTACAAAAATCGTTTTAAAAAATCATGTGTTTGAGTAGGGTAAAGGCTTGGTTATGGTCTCGTAAATGAAGGAAAACGTGTAAGCTGTTTTGTTTTGGCTTATGAATATACATAGAAATGATTACCGAACGTCTGTCGACAGTGAACGGAAAGTAAAATTCAGTAAAAACTAAATTTTACGTTCCGTTTTCATGTCAGCTGGCAAAATTTGAAGTTTGATCACATTTCAAAACCAAAAATTTACATTTAGAAAACGGCTTTTCTACTATTCTATGATTTCTCTGTGGCAAAAATTGCAAATTTAGCCCATGAACATTCCACTAAGGAACAGGGGACCGATCTGGTCCTCTGGACCACCACTGTGGTACAGGGTATTATAGATTTGCGCATTTGTTTGCAACGCTAAGAAGGAGAAGAGCTAGGCCCATCGGTAAATATACGGATCGGCTTAGAATCACTTCCTGATTCGATTTAACTATGTCCGTCTGTCTTTCTGTCCATGTATTATTGTAATCCAATATTCACAAAATTTTGCACATGTGTCTTTTTTGGTCCAAGGACAAACGCTATTGATTTTGAAAAAATGTTTTTTTTTACGATGTTTTTTTTTAATGTTTTTTTGATTTTTTTTTTTAACGACCCAAAATGCATACAAAATTTTATTGAAATCGGTCCAGTTTTAGATATAGCCCACATATATATTTTGCATCTGATATGCCCTTTTAATGCTGTAGGATCCGCAATTTTAGTGTGATCTCTACCAAATTTGGCATGAATTGTTCCGTGTGACGTCCCAATATGTGTGCAAAATTTCATCTAAATCGGTTAAGATTAGGATATAACTGCCATACATAACTTTCGTCCGATTTGACCTATAAAGGCAATTTTGGTCAGATCTATACAAAATTTGGCACGAAGTGCTTTTTTTTGGGACGTCCCAATATGTGTGCAAAGTTTCATCATCATCGGATCAGATTTATATATAGCTCCGATGTATATCTTTTATTCGATATGCCCTTTTAAAGCTGTATTAGCATAAATTTGGTCCCATCCTTACAAAATTTGGCGTGGAGCATTTTATTCAATATGTGTGCAAAGTTCCATAAAAATCGGTCAAGATTTAGATATAGCTCCCATATATATATCTTTCATCCGATATGACCTTTTAAAGCTGTAGAAGCCACAATTTTGGTGCGATCTCTACTAAATTTGGCACAAACTGTTTTTTATGATATCTCAATATGTGTGCAAAATTTCACCTAAATGGGTTAAGATTTAGATATAGTTCCCATACATATCTTTCATCCGATATGGTCTTTTAAGGTTATGGCAGGCACAATTTTGGGCCGATGTTTACAAAATTTGGTATGGAGCGTTTTATTCAACGTCCTCATACACAATTTTCTTTTAACCATTTTCACAGTCTGCTATGCCTAACTTAGTGTGTATTTAGCAGGGCTTACCCTTAACGGAAATATAAACACCTGTTGTGGTGTATGTGCCACATAAAAAAAGGACAAAGTCGATATTGTTGATGATAGGCACAGATGAGTAGGGGCCTAATGAAAAAATGTATCATAACTGCAGGGATACGACACAAATATGTATGACTATATGTGATTGAAAGTTATTACTCTCTCACTCTCTCTCTCTCTCTTCTGCTCTCAGAAGAAAATTGCAACCAATAACATTTTGATTTACCATCATAAAATGTTTCCAATACCCCACTTTACGGTACTCAATACCCAAAACACTTGTGTGTTTGCGGTTATTTAAATACAAACGCACAGACTCACACGATGGAATGGTTATTAATGCACACAGTTGTGTTCGAAAATATCGCATACATACTGCTACTGAATCAGAATTTTTTTTTGTACCCATCACCATAGGATGGGTTATATTATTCTAGTCATTCTGTTTGTAACACCTCGAAATTTTCGTCTAAGACCCCAGAAAGAATATATATTCTTGATCTTTTCGACTTTCTGGGTCGATATAGCCATGTCCGTCCGTCCGTCTGTAGAAATCACGATAGCGGTCGAACGCGTAAAGCTAGCCGCTTGAAATTTTGCACAGATAGTTAATATTGATGTAGGTCGTTGAGGATTGCAACTGGGCATAACGGTTCAGATTTTCTGCTCATTTACGTGCCCATTGAGCTAAAAATGAGCTTAGTCGCTGAACACAATGAAGCGCGCGATAAACTTTCTTAACAGAGCACACATTTTGATAATAAAATTCATTAATTTAAAAGCGTTGTTGGTTTGTTACACGATTTATGGTTAAACCAAACTGAAGATGTTTGGCCGGGAAACAAAACACGAAACAGGCGTAAACAGCTTACCAGTGTTGCCAAAAAGATAATAGCTATAAAATTACCTTTTATACACTTGAACTATATAAAAATCTGAACACATTTTATGATGTTTACCAGTGATCAGAAAAGACGTAAGAGAAATTTATAACGATTGGCCGTTTATTGTCCTTAAAGTCGTCTACGTACCAAATATCAAAAGCTGGAAATAATCGTCGAAAAAAAAAAATCATTAAACAATTCAAAGGTAATTTGAATTAATATCATGTCTGAGGCCGAAAACCTTTGACTTATACGTAAACACAAATATTTTTTAGATTCCATTCAGTTTTAATGATTATGGAAAAAAGAACAAAAATTTCCGGGAACCCGAAAAATTAAAAATTTTATTCCCGCTTTTCCGTGATCTCAAAAAGCCAGCAAATGAAAACCTCTAATACATAAGATTGCAGCAAATGGTATTTAACAATAGCAATTCAATTTTACTCAAAACAGCTTCTGATTTGTTAATCATTATTTATTTCTTATCATGACTATCATTTTGCACTGAGCTGTGTAAATTGTTTATCATCTCCATCATACTCTATAAATGATTTATCAAACTGTATGTACGTACATGTGCGCCCATGAGAAGATGTGTATGCTGCTGAGGTTTTAAAACAACAAAATAGCTTAAAGCCGCACAAGAGTTCATTTCGATATGTTGAGGACATCATGTCTCTTTTTTGTGTCTATGTGTCGTTGTTGCTATTAAAGTGTCTTGCTACTCAAACCATAGCCATCGTCAGGGCAAGGTTGTTTGAGGGCGGGTGTGGGTGTAAAATTATGTATGAATTTCTCATCCATAATGTGGCACTTTCATGCATGTTCTCAAACAACACCAACAACAACAGAGTTCTTCACATCCCCCAAACACATGCCGGTCTTAAAGGAGAGCGAAAAAAAAACAACACACTAACAAAACAGCAAATGATTGCGCCAGCAGCAACGCCAGCGTCGGTTTATGGAAAACTGAGAGCCAGCAAGAACAGTCTGTTTTAACGACTCGTAGTCGCAAACACAGCCAGCCACACACACAAACACTCCCAGTCGCCCAGTGTGAGAATAGAACTTTGTTTTTTTATTTTCCATTCCGTTGGTCAGTGTGTTATTTTACATTGCGAACATTGCTCACTTTAGTTCAGTTGGCGAACAACCCTTGTGCAAAAACGTTCGTTTTAGTCGAAGCCAAGCACAAATATACCACGTTCAAACAGGCTGGCATGGCATGCAGACCATGAACATGGAACAAAAACAATAATAAAACAAATAAAAACAAACACCCCAAAAGCACTCCTTGGAGTAAAACAAGAAAAGTTTGGAAAAACGAAGAGCACATAATCAACATCATAGCCAAAGAACATCTTTTTCTTCGTATTTGCGAGGCAACGATTTACAAAAACATCAAAATAAAGCATAAGAATAGATGCGAAAACAAAGAAAGCAAAAACGAAAGCGCATAAGAAAATAATTTCGGATAATTGCTGTGCTCCTTTTGCAGCCTTCTTCTGCAAGTGTGTGTGTGTGCGCAAAGAGTGTATTTTGTAGACTTTTTGTCTATCCTCCAATATTTGTTGAGAAGCAAAAACTTAAAAAAATCTTCTAAAAAGGCTTAATTGCTTGGGCAACAAGTGCATGACTGTCGGACTTTAGATTTTCTAGGAATTCACACAAAAAGTGTATGTGTATGTGTGTGTGGTTTCCTTTAAGAATTGCATTGATTTAGTGGAGTTCGTTTGATGTCGGTTGCTAGGATTTCGCGGGCAATCGAATATTTACGCCAATTCTCAGCTTTTCATTGATTTTTGTTTTTGTTTGCCTTCGTTCGTTTCCTTGGCTACTCTTGGCGGTCCCCCATAGCGTATGAGTACTATTTCATAGACTCCCAATGAAAGCGATTTAATTGAAGACGGGTTAATTTATTTTATTACAAGTTCGAAACAATTGTGGCCGTCAAACAACCAAGATGTCATTCGATATACCTTTGGCCGATCAAATGCGGATTGCCGTAAAGTAAGTCCAATTGATTGATTTAATTTTATTTCTATAACATGTGTGCCATCTAGCCTTAAGTTGATGTGTTGCTAGGGCCGGGTTTTCTGAAACGGGCGAAAGGAACAGGGGCAAAATTCTCACATATCAATGATTGCAGTCCGATTCAAGTTTTTTTATTTTAACCCAATGATAGGGGGCCTCCTTTTTATTGCCCACTCCGAACGGAATGCCGCAGTGCGACACCTCTTTGGGGAGAAGTTTTACATGGCATAGTACCTCACAAATGTTGACAGCTTTAGAAGGGGAGAACCACAGCTGAAGATTTTTTTCATCCACAGTGTTTCGTAAAAATAAATAAATGTTTGTGTTTTACTTTATGATTACACGATCTCCATGAACATTGTGGGTATCTCAATCTTTAATTAGAATAAACGACGAGAAAAATATGACTCAGTCAAGAGATTTGGATTTTTTTGTGATCAATAGTGATTCAGATGAGTTAGAAGCCGTTTCTGACAATGGTTCCCTGGCTTAGAAGGATATGCCTTGAATGTAGGTAATACTAAAACCTATTTACAAAACCAGTAAGGAAAGGCAAAAGTCGGGTGGGGCCGACTATATAATACCCTACACCTAAACTACAATTATTAATTCGGGAAATATATAAATATATATGTATATGAGAGCTATATCTAAATATGAACCGAATTTTAAACAGAGACTTGTTGTTACTATGGCCACATAAGTGCAAATCTGGCGATAATAATGTATGGGTGCTACATCCAAATCCGAACCGATTTGATAAAATTTCGCACATATGATGAGATCAGTAGCAAAACAATCCGTGCCAAATTTTGTGCAGATCGGTTGAACATTTTAGCTACTACGGCTATTTAAGAGCAAATTGATACGAGGCGATACATATATATGGGAGCTATATCTAAATCTGAACCGATTTTAATGAAATTTTGAAGATATGTTAAGATCAGTAACAAAACAGTCCGTGACAAGTTTTGTGCAGAGAAGTTGAAAATTGTAGCTACTGCGGCCATTTTAGAGCAAATCGGGCGATACATATATATGGGAGCTATATCTAAATCTGAACCGATTTTGATGAAATCTTATAGATATGTTAAGATCAGTAGCAAAACAATCCTTGCCAAATTTTGTGCAGATCGGTTGAAAATTGTAGCTACTGCGGCCATTTAAGTGCAAATCGGGCGATACATATATATGCGAGCTATATCTAAATCTGAGTTGATTTTGATGAAATTTTGCGAATATGTTTATGTCAGTATCAAAACAATCCATGCCAAATTTTGTGCAGATCGGTTGAAAATTGTAGCTACTACGGCCATTTAAATGCAAATCGGGCGATACATATATATGGGAGCTATATCTAAATCTGAACCGATTTTGATGAAAATTTTCAGATATGTTAAGATCGGTAACAAAACAATTCGTGCAAAATTTTATGCAGATCGGTTGAAAATTGTAGCTCAATGGCCATTTAAGTGTAAATCGGCCGATACATATATACGGGAGCTATATCTAAATCTGAGCCGATTTTGATGGAAATTAGCAAATATGTTAAAATCAGTAACAAAACAATCCGTGCCAAATTTTGTGCAGATCGGTTGAAAATTGTAGCTACTGCGGCCATTTAAGTGCAAATCGGGCGATACATATATATGTGAGCTGTATCTAAATCTGAACCGATTTTGATGGAAATTTGCAGATATGTTGAAATCAGTAGCAAAACAGTCCGTGACAAGTTTTGTGCTGATCGGTTGAAAATTTTCTTTACTACGGCGGGCGGTATATATATATATATATGGGAGCTATATCTAAATCTGAACCGATTTTTATCAAAATCCATAGGGTTCGTCCTTGGGCGGAAAAGGTAAATTTCGTGATGATTGGATAACAAATACGACCTGCACCTTGATTACAAAAATACATGGACTCACAGACGGACATGGCTAAATCGAATCAGAAAGTGATTCTGAGTCGATCGGTATACCTTTCAATGTGTCTAGCTCTTCTCCTTCTTAGCGTTGCAAACAAATGCAGCAATCTATAATACCCTGTACCACAGTGGTGGTGTAGGGATTTATATATAGCTACCATATATAACTTTCATCCGATATGGTCTTTTAAGGCTGCAGCAGGTACAATTTTGGTCCGATCTTGACAAAATTTGGCATAGTGGGTTTTATTCAATGTCCTCATATGTGTGCAAAGTTCCATAAAAATCGGTCCAGATTTAGATATAGCTCCCATATATATTTTTCATCCGATATGGCCTTTTAAGGTCCGATCATTACAAAATTTGGCATGGACCGTTTTATTTAACGTCCTCATATGTGTGCAAAGTTCCATAAAAATCGGCCCAGAATTAGATATAGCTCCCATACATATTTTTTATCCGATATGGCCTTTTAAGGCCAAAATTTTGGTTCGATCTCTACAAAGTTTTTCACGAGATGGTTTAATTGATATCCCAATACGTGTGCAAAATTTCATCAAAATCGATTTTGATAAAACTCTCATATATATCTTTTATGTATTTCGACCTTTAAGGGTGTAGAATCCACAATTTTCGTACCATCGTAAGAAAATCGTATAACGTTCTATTCGATATTTCAATAGGCATGCAAAATTAAAGTCTGACTAAATTTGCATATAAGTGCTATCTATTAAAAACATTAGGTATTCTCAGTGGTGTAGGGTATTATGTAGTCGGCTTCGCCCGACTTTTGCCTTTCCTTACTGGTTCTTTATTCTGAGACGCAAATGTCAGATGCACATTCAATGGATGTAATTGCAAATGACGGATTTCAAAGAAAGGCCTAAGTTAAGTTTATTCCTTCTCCTGTAAAGTAGCAAAAAATCAGGTTAGACCTTCTTTATACCCCACCACCATAGGATGGGGGTATACTTATCTAGTCATTTCGTTTGTAATACCTCGATGTATTGGCCTAGGACCCCATAGAGTATATATATTCTTAATCACCTCGACATTCTGAATCGAATTATCCATGCCCGTCGAAATCACGATAGCGGTCGAACGCATAAAACTAGCTTCTTGAAATTTCGCTATTGATGTAGGTCGTTGATGATTGTAAATGGGACATATCGATTCAGATTTGGATATAGCTTCCATATAAACCGATCTCCCGATTTGACTTCTTGTGCTCTGGAAGCCGCAATTTTTGTCCGATTAAGCTGAAATGTTGCACATAGTGTTCTGTTATGACTTATAACAACTGTGCCAAGTACGGTCCAAATCGGTCTTTAACCTGATATAGCTCCCATATAAAGCGATCTCCCGATTTGACTTCTTAAGCCCTTACAAGCCGCAAATGTTGTACGATTTTAATGAAATTTTGCATGTAGTATTCTGTTGTGACTTCCAACAACTGTGCCAAATACGCTTTAAATCGGTCAATAACCTGTTATAGCTCCCATATAAACCGGTCCCCAGATTCGATTTCTTGAGTCGGTAGAAGCCGCAATTTTTGTCCGTTTTGGCTGAAATTTTACAAGCTGTGTTCTGTTATGATTCTCAACAACTGTGCCAAGTACGGTCCAAGTCGGTCTAAAACCAGATACAGCTTCCATATTTTAGCAGAATCCATGGTGGTGGGTTCCCGAGATTCGGCCCGGCCGAACTTTGTACGCTTTTAATTGTTTGAATTAATATTGAAAATTTTGTCTGCCTTATCGAAAGGTGATAGAAATGATTCATTTAAATAATGAATTTTACGATTATAACTCTTGATAATGTCCACAAAGGGGAGTTGAGTCTTATTCATGAAGGGATTTTGCTTCATAATTAATGAGGGTGGAACAATTTTTTTTTTTACAAATGGGATTTAAGGGTAAACAAGATGTATTTTTTGGCATGAGTCACAACTTTTCAACAAGTAATTCCTCATTTGTAGCTTTTAGAAGTCTGCTTTTGAAAAATTCCCTGAGTTCATCTGGACAGAATCTCGGTAACAATTTGCCTTGTATTCTACTAAAAAATGTGGAAAAATTAGCGCAGTTACACGTAAACCATGTCAAAGTTGAATTGGCGAATGCATTATGTTTCTAGAAACTAATAGATCCCTATGAGCGGTTGAGGGTTAAGTATATTTATTGAACTTCTGGATGCTATTTGGTGTGGATGTCAGGTGTCACAAAAATTATACGTTTTCATTAAGAGACATTTGATGGATGTTGTGCTGTTGCATTGTCTAGCCGTTAATATTTTTCGTCCTTGTACTGGTACGTTGTTGTCGTTGGAATTCTAATGCCAGCTTTATATGTTGCTGATAAGAGCCCAGACACCGTAAATTTATGACATTCGACGGCTGGATGCATAAAGATTTTTTTTCCCATTATTGAAACGGATTTTGCTTTAATGAAGCGAAATAATTTAAGGTGACCTATGATTGTTATCTTCATGTATTGCAAACAAATTTCGTATCATCATTGTAATTAGACGGAAGGTACAAATGTCAATTCATTATCAAAATCATTAAAAAAATTGTCAAACAAAAACCTATATGGGTGAAATGCTTGGGCAACCATTTTAAGAAGGATTTTCGTATAGAAATACGTTGAACAAAGAACTTTATCATTTTGTCATTTCAATTGCAAGATATTGAAATATTAAATTTCGCTCCCATAAAGTATATTCTTCATTTTGTACAAATCTTAAACGAACACCCATATCTGGTGGTCTGTCTCTTGTAATCATGCAACAGCTTTTATAATTTCTCAAAACGAATACGAAATTGGGGGACATTTGGTAGGGAAACAAGTAAAGTTAAGTTCGGCCGGGCCAAACTTTGGATACCCACCACCTCGGGTATATATATAAACCCCCTTCCGTCACAATCCGATGAAAATTGGATAACTTATGCACCCAAATTCGGCAAGGACATTGAGTGGTCTTATAAATATTAGTCACTGTTGAATTTTGTATTTCAAATTTCAAAAAAAAAATCGGGTAATAAATAAAGCTTTTGTGACCCTTAACCGGCATATCGGTCTATATGCCAGCTATATCTAAATGCAGTCCTATTTTTACCATATTTGGGTTGGATGGGGGTGACCTTAAACTACTCACTGTTTCAAATTTCAGTGAAATTTGATAAAAAATAATGCTTTTATGACCTTCATACCCGTTACCGGGAGATCAGTCTATATGGCAGCTATATCTAAATATAATCCGATCTGAACGATATTTGGGTCAGTTGTCGGGAAGCCTTAAACTACTCACTGTTTCAAATTTCAATAAAATCGGATAAAAAGTAAGTTTTTATGGGCTTTATACCCTTTATCGGAAAATTGGTCTATATAGCAGCTATATCCAAATATGGTCCGATTTGACCCTTTCAAGAACTTAACCAGCGTGCATCAAAGAGACGTAGCCGTGCCAAATTTCAGAATTTCGGGGAAGTGGCATGGAAAACAATTAAGGATTTTGTTAATAGCATGGAATTCTAATTTAGATTTTCTTTTTCAAAGTTCCCTTTTTTGTATTTAGAGCGCACAACAATCCGATTACTGGCTTAGGTGTAAGTCCATTCTTTAGAGCGATTGACAAATTGTGTGGGATACAACGCGAATAAATTTTTTTGACGGTCAAATGTTCTTGCAATATTGAATGTATGCTGGTTCCTCTAATGCCTGAGGTTGTCTCAATCTCATGATAGGTCACATGATGATCTTGCAATATCAGTTGGCGCACACCATCAATGGTTTTTGGAACAACAACTGATTTTGAACGACCTTCACGAAATTCGTCTAGGAGTGAACTGCGGCCTCGGTTGAAGTCACCATACCATCCGAGTAAAAAGGCGTTAAGTTCGGCCAGACCGAACTTTGGATACGCACCATCTCGGGTATATACATAAGTCACCTTTCGTCAACCATAGCAGCTATATCGAAATATGGTGCGATTTGGAGCAAATACTAATAAATACAAGTCATACTTCAATTGTGTATAACAAAATATTCGTCTTTTTTAGTATATCTGAACCATACACCACACGGATGTCCAAAAGCCTAACATAAGTCACTGTGTCAAATTTCAGTGAAATCGTATTATAAATGCGCCTTTTATGGGCCAAAACATTAAATCGTGATATCGGACTATATGACAGCTATATCCAAATATTGACCGATTTGAGCCAAGTTGCAAAAAAAATGTCGATGAGCCTAACACAACTCAATGTTCCAAATTTCGTTGAAATCGGACAATTAATGCGCCTTTTATGGCCCCAAAACCATAAATCGAGAGATCGGTCTATATAGGAGATATATCCAAATCTGGACCGATCTGAGCCAAATTGAAGAAGGATGTCTAAGGGCCTAACACAACTCACTGTCTCAAATTTCGGCGACATCGGACAATAAATGCGCCTTTGATACGCCTAAAGCCTTAAATCGAGAGATCGGTCTATATGGCAGCTATATCCTAATCTGGACCGATCTGGACCAAATTGAAGGAAGATGTCGAAATTTCTTCCAAATCGGATAATAAATGTGACTTTTATGGGCCTACGACCCTCAATCGAGAGATCGGTCTGTATGGCAGCTATATCCTAATCTGAACCGATCTGGGTCAAATTGAAGAAGGATGTCAAAGGGCCTAATATAACTCTCTGTCCCAAATTTCAGCAAATTGGATAATAAATGTGGCTTTAATGGGCCTAAAAACCTAAATCGGCGGATCGGGAGTTGTATCAAGATACTTAACCAGCTTTTGGATAAAAAAAAGAATATGTGCAAAGTTTCTCAATTTTTATACCCTCCACCATAAGATGGGGGGTATACTAATTTCGTCATTCTGTTTGTAACTACTCGAAATATTCGTCTGAGACCCCATAAAGTATATATATTCTTGATCGTCGCGACATTTTATGTCGATCTAGCCATGTCCGTCCGTCTGTCCGTCCGTCCGTCCGTCTGTCTGTCGAAAGCACGCTAACTTCCGAAGGAGTTAAGCTAGCCGCTTGAAATTTTGCACAAATACTTCTTATTAGTGTAGGTCGGTTGGTATTGTAAATGGGCCATATCGGTCCATGTTTTGATATAGCTGCCATATAAACCGATCTTGAGTCTTGACTTCTTGAGCCTCTAGAGGGCGCAATTCTTATCCGATAGGAATGGAATTTCGCACGACGTGTTTTGTTATGATACCCAACAACTGTGCCAAGTATGGTTTAAATCGGTCCATAACCTGATATAGCTGCCATATAAACCGATCTTGGGTCTTGACTTCTTGAGCCTCTAGAGGGCACAATTCTTATCCGATTTGAATGAACTTTTGCACGAAGGAGTTCGTTATGATATCCAACAACTGTGCCAAGTATGGTTGAAATCAGTTCATGACCTGATATAGCTGCCATATAAACCGATCTGGGATCTTGACTTCTTGACCCCTAGAGGTTGCAATTATTATCCGATATGCCTGAAATTTTGTACGACGGATCCTCTCATGACCATCAACAAACGTGTTTATTATGGTCTGAATCGGTCTATAGCCCGATATAGATCCCATATAAATCGTTCTCTCTATTTTACTTCGTGAGCCCCAATGGGCGCAATTCTTATACGAATTGGCTGAAATTTTACACAGGTCTCCAACATATAATTTAATTGTGGTCCGAACCGGACCATATCTTGATATCGTTTTAATAGCAGAGCAACTCTTTTCTTATATCCTTTTTTGCCTAAGAAGAGATGCCGGAAAAAGGACTCGACAAATGCGATCCATGGTGGAGGGTATATAAGATTCGGCCCGGCCGAACTTAGCACGCTTTTACTTGTTAAAGACTGTAGCGTGATTTCAACAGACAGACGGACGGACATGACTAGATCGTCTTAGATAGTTACGCTGATCATATATATATATACTTAAAATGGTCGGAAATGGATATCTCGATGTGTTGCAAACGGAATGACAAAATGAATATACCTTCATCCTTCGGTGGTGGGTGTAATAATTGCACGAGAATATTCACGATTCAATTCCATTTTTTGGGCGAAATGAATCTTTTAAGTTACTGTAAACAACACAAATAGTGCTCGTATATCAAAATGTTCTGAGTATTTAGAACCTCAACAAATGTCAAGCTTTACGATAGAGCCAGTTGGCAGATTGCGACACAAGGGTTTTTCAATCCCGAAAAATAAAAGGGAACCTACATTCAAGCCACAAATTTGACAAGTAAAAGCGTACTAAATTCAGCCGGAGCTATTCTTGGGAACCCACCACCATGGATTCGGCTAAAAAATGGGAGCTATATCTGGTTTAGACCGATTTGGACCGTACTTGGCACAGTTGTTGAAAGTCATAACAGAACACTATATGCAAAAATTCAGCCAAATCGGGAAAAAATTGCGGCTTTCAGGGGCTCAAGAAGTCAAATCGGGAGATTAGTTTATATGGGAGCTATATCAGGTTACAGGCCGATTTGGACGGTACTTGGCACAGTTGTTTGAAGTCATAACGGATCACTATGTTCAAAATTTCAGCCAAATCGGATGAAAATTAAGGCTTCCAGAGGCTCAAGAAATCAAATCATGATTTCGGTTTATATGGAAGCTATATCTAAATCTGAACCGATATGGCCCATTCGCAATCCCCAACGACCTACATCAATATTAAGTATCTGCGCAAAATTTTATGTGGCTAACTTTAAGCATTCGAATGCTGTCGTGATTTCGACAGACGGACTGACATGTCTAGATCGAATGTCGAGACGTTCCAGAATATATATATTTTATGGGGGCCCAGATCAATATTTCGAGGTGCTACAAACGGAATGACTAGATTAGTATAAATATCATGGTCCGTGGTTAAAGGACCATAAGGGTCACCAACTTTACTAGACCGGTTTTCTTTTATTATACCCTCCACCATAGTATGGGGGTATACTAGTTTCGTCATTCTGTTTGAAACACCTCGAGATATGCGTCTAAGACCTCATAAAGTATATATATTCTTGATCGTCGTGACATTTTAAATCGCACTAGCCATGTCCATCCGTCTGTCTTTGGAAAGCACGCTAACTTTTGAAGAAGTAAAGCTAGACGCTTTAAATTTTGCACAAATACTTCTTATTAGTGTAGGTCGGTTGGGATTGTAAATGGGTCAAATCGGTCCATGTTTTGATATAGCTGCCATATAAACCGATATTGGGTCTATACTTCTTGACCTTTTAGAGTTCTTATCCGATTTGTTTGTAATTTTACACGTGGTGTTTTGGTGTCACTTCGAACATTTGTGCGGAGTATGGTCCAAATCGGTGTATAACCTGGTATAGGTGCCAAATCAACCGATCTTGAATCTCAACTTACTGAGCCGCTAGAAGGCGCAATTCACATACGAATTGTCAAAAATTTTGCATGAGGTGTTTTGATATGTCTTCCAAAAACTGTGATCAGTATGACGCAAATAGGTATATAACCTGATATAGCTGTCACATAAACTGATCTGGGATCTTGACTTCTTGAGGCTCTAGAGAGCGCAATTCTCATCCGATTTGGCAGAAATTTTGTACAACGACTTCTCCCATGGCCATTAACATATTGTATGCAATATGGTCTGAACCGATCTATACTTTGGTACAGCTACTATATAAACCAATCTCCCGATTTTGCTTCTTCAGCCCCGAATCGGACTATAACTTGATATAGCTCCTCCTCCTTCTTCTCCGTCCCTTTTCATTTGCCTTAAAAGAGATACTGCGCAAAGAACTCGACAGATGCGATCCATGGTGGAGGGTATATAAGATTCGGCCCGGCCTAACATAGCAGGCTCTTACTTGTTTTAATTTTCAAAGTACTTGGTCACGTACACAGAACGATAAAAAGAGACCTGACGCTTTAATAGTCGTTATGGGGAACTCGCAGCCCCTATTAACTCACTACCTTTAGTGGATGTTATTAGGGTTAGTTAACGCATGTAATACCACGGGGAGGCCAGTGTCCAGAGTTAAGATGTGGTAGGGACTAAGATCGAAGTGGATTTTGCCAAGTTAAAGCCTACCAGAACCTTAACTTGGTATCTTGCATTTCTCATTTGGCTAAAATTAGTACTGATACAAAATGTTATATATGATTGGCGGCATAGTTAAATTTCTTCGTTCTTTTTCCAATAACGATTAAATTAAAAACACAACATTTTGTTAAGAACAAACGTTTCGTTGCTCTTTGAGTTTAAGATAAGGCATTATCAAAAAAAAAATTTTTTTTCAAGTATTTCGTTAGTATTATTAATGGTTATTTATTTTATTTTGATTTTTTCTTTGTTGTTGTGTTTGTTTTTGCTTAGTCTCAAAAATTTAGCATTTTTGAGCCAATTAACATATTTAATAATTTATGCATACAGCAAGTAAGTATACGTAAGTATTTGATTTTTTTTTTTCGTTTTCACACTTTCAACTGCTTGAGGGGCATTATGACTTTTGTGTTTAACAAAAGTTTTCATGTGCACCGAGTTCAAGTAAGCGTGGCAAAGTTGAAGAATTGTTTTGGCGTACTTTTTGTTTTTGGTTGATTTGTTCTTTACTTGTCTGGTTATCTGTTCATAGTCATCAAAAGAAACTCAAGTGAATTTGGTTATTGTTTTTTTCGGTTTCGTGATTTGTGCTTGCCATTATCAAAATAAAGTACTCATGAATGTGAAATAGATTGTTTTTAATCTATCTCTTGGCTATTTTGATTGGCAATTTGTTTTGTTAGACATATAATCTACCGAAAAATCATCATATAATCTACCGTAAAGTGTTTAATGCAAATGTTTACAACTTTATTGAAGGATGGGTTATCATTTTGTAGATGAAATCAGTCAGTCATGAATAATTAGTCAATACCTCAGCACTAATAAGTAAAAATATGCTACCTTAGGAGATTGGGAGTTACCACCATGGACTTGGGACCTTCTTGCACCAAATCGGATGGCTGGTGAATGTAAGTGCTACGTCTACTTATAGACCAATTTGGGCAACATTTGAAGTGGTAGCTGGACGGCATAAAAGTATAAATGGGAGGAGATTTAAAAAACCTATATGTCCCACATTTAGACAAATCTATGGCAATCCCATGGCAACCGGTTCTATATACCGGATTTCAAAAAAGATTCAAAAAATGTCAACATTTTTTTTATTTCGATCAATTAAAAAATTAATTGCAAATTTTGAAGAATTTCAATTATTTTTTTAATTGGATCAATTAAAAAATTAATTGCAAATTTCGTAGAATTTCAATAATTTTTTTTTTTTTAATATGGAATTTTTTAATTTGTGAGGTACTTTGCCATGTAGAAACTTCTCCCCAAAGAGGTGTCGCTCTGTGGCATGCCGTTCGGACTCGGCTAAAAAATAGCGCAATAGCGCAGAATACAGTGCAAGAAACAATGGCAAAAAATTCATGGAAATGCCTACATGAAAATATTTTTATACTATAACATCGCCTAGGGACCTAAAGCGAAGCAGACGGCTTTGCGTCTTTCTTCAGTAAGGATCCGCAATATGTTATTTATGGAGTGGCCCATATGCATTTAACCCTTTTAAGGGACCTAAAGCGAAGCAGACGACTTTGCGTCTTTCCTCAGTAAGGATCCGCAATAGGTTATTTATGGAGTGGCCCATATGCATTTAACCCTTTTTGATTAATTTAAACGCAAAGCGCTGCACTGATGCGATCTTTTTGGTCCCTAAGAGGTTTTGGCATATTTAAAAAAAATTTTGAATAATACCTCAAATAGTTTTTGCCTTCTCTTGGCATAGCAGACTTTATTTTATATCTTTCAATATGGCGGAGCCATCACATTTTGCCACACCATTTTCCTAATGAACACTTGGGAATTTTCACAATAAAACTTTTTCTTGCTCGGCTAATTTCAATAACTAATTGTTGCCCTTCACCTTTTTTGTGGTAAATTATTGCGATAATACATTTGCCACTTTTCCAATTGAATGCGTTCCATTGGTCCTTATCAATGGGAAGAGAAACAAACTTTTGAAGCCTTAATAATTTGCCAAACGATGCCTCTTCTTCACCCCCTCCCCCCCAACACAACACTATGATGTTATGCCAACAATTTATGCTGCATACCGAAGACAATGTGCGTTGCTATAAATGGACCCACTCAAAACTTCAATGCTGAAGTTTGGCTTGAGGTGAAGCAAAAACAGGGTTGTACAAGGGTTTTTCCGCCTCAGCTGATTGAGGTAGACAGCAAAACTTGAAATTGGAAACTTTGTTTTGTTTGCACTCATCGCACGTTACATATTTAATTAGATGGATGCTCACCTTTAGTTGTACGCCTCCTCCAAAAATACAATACCATTAGCTGATCAGCCAGACCCAACATCAGCTAATTAAGACAAACGCACCCTAGCGTGTCGCAAGCACTTGGAGGTGGTATTTTCCAAGTTTTAAGTTTCAACCATCAGCGCATGAAGGAAAATTAAGCACGAAAATTCTATGGAGCGTGAAAGTCCCATTTATGCAAATGACAATTAATTGATTTTCATTCTAAATTTGGGGTATCAATGAGTGTTGGTTGAGGGTGTAACTACGCAGGTGTAATGTAATCCTACACTGGCAATTAAATTCACTGATTGCCTTTGCGTTGCGATACTATAGTCTCAAGATTGCACGTTAAACGTTTGACAGGAGGGGAGAGAGGGTAATGTATCTAAGCTGCTAACAGTGTTGAGAATAATTGTAATGTATACAGCATCCCAGTATAGGATTACTTGAAATAGTATTTGGAGGATTACCAAAGATTTATTTGATTGATTCGATTGTTGCAACACAAATTGCTTAAATTTAATATTTTGGCAATTTTTGTTGCAACAATTGAATCAATCATATTAATCTTTGGTTATCCTCCAAAATTAATCTTTGGTAATCCTCCAAACACTATTTCAAGTAATCCTGTTCCGGGGTTACAATTATTCTGTTAGCAGCTTAGAAACACTACTCTCTCCCCTCTTGTCAAACGTTTATCTTGCAATCTTGACATTACGTTACGATTATTCCCAACTTTTTTCATTCAGTGTTCTGTTATCCATGGTCTTAATCAGTCTATTATATAGCAGATCTACCATATGAATCAAAACAAGTATAATTATGTTTCGCACTTTATTTCGTCAATACAGAGCTGTCCAATTTGCGAGCTACCACTCAGGTGGACTGAAGAGAGCTATTGTACCTGAATGGGCCAAAGTACCTACAGATAACATTCGTGCAGCTTGCAACTCGTTTTTTGGAATATAATCTTCAGCGACCGACAATATGGTTTTCGCAGAAATCGCTCCACGGGAGACCGGTATTTCTGTAGGAACGTTGGGATCGCTTTATCGATCAGTTTGATAATAGTAAGGTCGTGAAAACCCAATCCCATGGATGCTGTAAAAACGCCACAAATTAATCAGGAATATGTGTATTCTACGTACCCAGTTTCTGAAAATCAGGCACAAATTGAAGTTTCTGAGGGCCGTAGAAAACTAATCAGGAGATTGATTTATATGGGAGCTATATCAGGTTATAGACTGATTTGAACCGCACTTGGCATATTTGTTGGAGGACATAACAAAACATGCAAATGAAAATTTTGACCATGAGCATTCCACTCAGGAATAGGGGCAAACTACTCACATATCAATGAGTGCAGTCCAATTCAAGTTAAGCTTAATGATAAGGGGCCTCCTTTTTATAGCCGAGTCCGACCGGCGTGCCGTAGAGCGACACCTCTTTGGAGAGAAGTTTTACATGGCATAGAACCTCACAAATATTGCCAGCATTAGGAGGGGAAAATCACCACTGAAATTTTTTTCTGATAGTCTCGCCAGGATTTGAACCAAACTTCTGTTCAACAAGGATGATCGAGAGATCGGTTTACATGGGAGCTATATCAGACACAAATTGCGGCTTCCAGGGGCTCAAGAAGTCAAATCGGGAGATCGGTTTATATGGGAGTTATATCAGGTTATAGAACGATTTGGTCCGTATAAAATACCATCAATCGGGATATTGGCTATACGCAACATTGGTCCAACCTAAACCATACTCGACAGGGATGTCGAAGAGATGAACACAGCACACTGTATTAAATTTCAGCAAAATCAAGCAATAAAAGCAGATTTTATTGGTCTGAGGCCCTTTATTCAGCTCGAATATCGGGGATTTTTATGCAAGCCATTGTGCGACTTTTCAGGGAAATCGGATAATAAATACAGCTTTTATGAGCCTTTGACGCCAAACCGGCAGATCGGTATATATGGGAGCTATATTAAGATACAGACCGATCCCGATTCTAACCGAATATGGTCGAAACAGCTGTCATATACACCGATCTGCCTACTAAGGGTCTTAAGCAAATAACAGCGGCGTTTATTATTCGATTTCGCTGAAATTTGGATCAGTGAATTATCTATCTAATCTAATCTAAATATTGTCTGATATAGACCCAACTCGATTCGGATGAGTAAGGTCTATAGCAGACAGTACTTAGATTTTAGTGCCTTATAGACCGATCTGCCGATGTAGGGTCTTAAGACTTTTGAAACCATATATATTCGATGAAATTAAGATCAGTGAATTTCACTAGGCCTCGCGATATTCTAACCGAGTGTGGTCAACATCAGACCATATTTAGATGTAGTTCTAACCGAGTGTAGTCAACATCAGACCATATTTATATGTAGTTGCCATATAGACGGATTTGCCGATTTGGGAGATCGAATTATAATCCCATCTGGATTGGCACATGCCAGGATTCAACCCCAGGCGTTCAGCGTCATAGGCGGACATCCTAACCTCTGCGCTACGGTGGCCTCCGATGGGGGTATACTAATTTCGTCATTCTGTTTGTAACTACTCGCAATATTCGTCAGAGACCCCATATATTCTTGATCGTCGTGACATTCTGAATCGAACTAGCCATGTTCGTCCGTCTGTCCGTCCATCCGTCTGTCTGTCGAAAGCACTCTATCTTTCGAACGAGTAAAGATAGCTGCTTGAAATTTTGCACAAATACTTGTTATTCGTGTAGGTCGCTTGGGGTTGTAAATGGGCCAAATTGGTCCATGTTTTGATATAGCTGCCATATTAACCGATCTTGCGTCTTGACTTCTGGAGCCTCTAGAGGACGCAGCTCTTATCCGATGATATCCAATTCTTATCAAGTCAAATGATAACCTGTTATAGCTGCCATATAAACCGATTTGGGTGGTATATCCAAATCTGAACCAATCTGAGCCAAATTGAAGAAAAATGTTGAAGGGCGCAAGACTACTCACGGTCCCAAATTTGGGCGAAATCGGACAATAAATGAGCCTTTTATGGGCCCAAAACCTTAAATCGAGGGACCGGTCTATATGGCAGCCATATCGAAATCTGAACCGTTCTGGGCCGAATTGAAGGGAAATGTCGACTGGCCTAACACAACTCACTGTCCCAAATTTGAACAAAATCGCATAATAAATGTGGCATTTATGGGTCTAAGACCCTAAATCGGCGGATCGATCTATATGGGGGCTATATCAAGATTTAGTCCGATTTAGCCCATCTTCAAACTTAACCTGCTTATGGATAAAAAAAGAATCTGTGCGAAGTTTTAATTCAATATCTCTATTTTTAAAGACTGTAGCGTGATTTCAACAGACAGACGGACGGACATGGCGAGATGTTTTTAGATTTTTACGCTGATCAAGAATATATTGTCTTTATAGGGTCGGAAATGGATATTTCCATGTGTTGCAAATGAAATATCCATCCCCCAAATATGTCTTTTTAATTGGTTTCACTTCCTGCCAGCTACCCTGTGTGTATGAGTGCAATTTTTAATAGTCATCATATATGGTTCCAATATATATTCTATTCCGTCTTACGAAAAATTTTATCTTCTTAGCTTCGGCGAGACCGAACGTTAAATCTACAACCTTATTACTT
Source organism: Stomoxys calcitrans (assembly GCF_963082655.1). Lineage (NCBI taxonomy): Eukaryota > Metazoa > Arthropoda > Insecta > Diptera > Muscidae > Stomoxys > Stomoxys calcitrans. The sequence continues at coordinate 232,500,423 of NC_081553.1, read as the reverse complement.
GTCAATGTCTTATTTGTAGCATTTTCGTCTCGATAAGTTGATACGTTGAGTCGCCAATGGGTACAAAGGCATTTACTTTACAACATTCTATAACTTGATTTCGTCATCTACCCTTAATCCTGTGCCGTATAAATATAATCATTTATTTACTATGTTTACAGTATTGCAATTTAAGTTAACTATTTAAGCTACTATTATCTTTACTATTCCATCAATTATTGCTTAAACCCCTTTATTTCACTCCAAATGAACTCCAAGGCAACAGCAGCAATTTGCGAATAGTTATATGGCACAGTGTCGTTGTTGATTCTCAAAGGCAGCCGCGGCAACTTTATACCCCACAAGTTAACTGTACTTAAGTCAACGCGAATATTGCCGGAGCTTTGTATTTTTCCCGCAAAAGTAGTTCATTGGAGAAGCTGTCAATGGATAATGCGCATATCTAGGCGTAATATATAATCGCATATAAATATGTAGATACATACACATATATATGGTGTGTATGTCTATGAGCATATACTCACATGTGGGCACTTGAACATCTTCGACTGTACTTACGTCTAAGTCTATCAAGTGCAAATTTCCATTGAGAAGATGTTGTTTGGCTTGCTAAGCATCAGTTTGACTGACAAAGTGAATGGCAGACGGACACACAACAATTGAGTGACATTAGAGAGTGTTGCCTAGTTCTTCTCCTTTTTCCTCCTCTTTTTCTTCGGTTTCTTTCGTATTAAACACAGTGAACATCAGAAGCCGGATTTCTTAATGTTATTTATAAAATTAGTATTCCATTTGCTCTGATAAGCTTTGAAAAGTCACTTAATACGATTTAAATTAAAACACAATAGAGTACATTTGCACACGCACACACACACACACACACACAAATGCCCACCCACATGTGTATGTTAATAGGCTTGTATGTGTAAAACTGTCTAAAACACATTTCTGCGAGATGAACTTCGCAAGCATTTAACATCCATTGATACTGAGCATAGTGTTTGAATGTACTAAAGGTTACAGTCATACCACGCTTTACATGTTAGAAGGCATAGACATACATTACAAACCCATAATAAATCGAAGAACCATTTTATATGGGAGACATATCGAAATATTAACGGATTTGGACTACCTTCAATCAACAACCAAAATCTAAAACAAGCAAAATCGTGTAAAAGTTCGGCCGGGCCAAATCTTATATACCATCCACCATGGATCAAATATGTCGAGTTCTTTTCCCGGTATTGGTATATCTGTTATGCTGTTTCAGGCTATAGACCAATTCCGACCATATTTGACACGTATGTTGAAGGTCATGGGAGAAACCGTTGAACGAAAATTGAGCCAAATCGCATAGGAATTGCGCCCTCTAGAGGCTCAAGAAGTCAAGATCCTAGATCGGTTCATATGACAGTTATATCAGGTTATGGATCGATTTGCAACATAAATAGCACAGTTGTTGGAAGTTATACCGAAGCACGTCATGCCAAATCGAATAGAAACTGCGCCCTCTAGAGGCTCAAGAAGTAAAATAGGGAGATCGGTTCATATTATAGCTGTATCAGGTTCTAGACCGATTTGGACAGTATTTGACACGAACGTTGAAGGTTATGGGAGAAGCCATTGTTCAAAATTTCATCCAAATTGGAAAAAGATAACGCCTTCTGGAGGCTCAAGAAGTCAAGATCCCAGATCAGTTTATATATCAGCCAAGTCAGGTTATGAAACGATTTAAACCATACTTAGCACAGTTGTTGGAAGTCATAACAAAACACATCATGCAAAATATCAGTCAAATTGGATAGGAATTGCGTCTTCTTGAGGTTCAAGAAGTCAAGACCCTAGATCGTTTTATATGACAGCTGTATCAGGTTTTGAACCAATTTCCACCATACTTAGAGTAGTTGTTTGAAGCCATACTGAAACAAGTCATGCCAAATTCCAGCCAAATCGGATAAGAATTTCGCCCTCTAGACGCTAAAGAAGTCAAGATACAAGATCGGTTTATATGGCAGCTATATCAAAACATGGACCGATATGGCCCATTTACAATCGCAACCGATCTACACTGTTAAGAAGAATTGGTGCAAAATTTCAAGTAGCTAGCTTTACTCCATCGAAAGTAAGCGTGCATGCGTCAGACAGACGGATAGACGGATAGACATGGCTAGATCGTCCTAGATTTTTAAGCTGATCAAGAATATGTATATTGGGTTGCCCAAAAAGTAATTGCGGATTTTTTAAAAGAAAGTAAATGCATTTTTAATAAAACTTAAAATGAACTTTAATCAAATATACTTTTTTTACACTTTTTTTCTAAAGCAAGCTAAGAGTAATAGTTGATAACTGACAGAAGAAAGAATGCAATTACTGAGTCACAAGCTGTGAAAAAATTTGTCAACGCCGACTATATGAAAAATCCGCAATTACTTTTTGGGCAACCCAATACTTTATGGGGTCGGAATATGGATATATCGATGTGTTACAAACGGAACCACAAAATGAATATACCCCTATCCTTCGGTGGTGGGTATAAAAATGGTTCATTTTGGATTCAATTTGTTATGAATCGTCATATAACAGTACCCACTGTAGTTGGTTAAATGTGTACATATGTGAATATTGTTATGTATTTCAAATATACAAGCAATCACTGATTACGAACAATGAATGAATGAATGGATGAAGAAAGAACGCACAAACTAACAAACCCCCATATAAGTATGGGAAGCGACAACATTTACTGTTCGCTTTCTGCTGAATGAGCCTCATCTGTATGCAAATGATCCATAAATTCAACACTTGTTTCATATTTTCAATCACTGAAGGAGTGACATAGACACTTGGAGTGTGGATTTTCATTACGATGCCATTGATACACGTCGACTGGCATGTGAAGCGCTGCGCTGCGTCTTCTGTATTCCTTTTGTATTTCATTTCCTATTACTATGTCTTAGATTTTATTAATTCTATAATCGAATAGGGTTTGCACTACAGTTGCAAACGAGACACAAAGTTACTTTAAGTATGTCAGAAATTAAGTACATTGAGGTGTGTGCGTGTGTCTGTGGGTGGTTAGGGGAATGTGAAATGGGAGGCTGGGATGATAAGCCCCACAATTTATTCATCCAGGAAAAGTACTCAAGTTCATTTAGCAGAATACATACTTGAATGTATTTTAATAGTTCTGATGACCTAATGAACAAAGACATTCTAAACACAAAAAGGAAAAAAAGAAAACAACGGAGAATCTGGAAATGGGCTTAGATATATTTTTGCTGATTTAATTAAATAGTCAATGTAGTCAAACTAGCTGCAAGGCAAATCCAAAGTTCTCGTATATACATATGTTTTAGACACATTTCCTCAAAATCCGTAGACAAATGCACTATATATATATCCACAACAGCTATGTAGGAGCATGGTCCGATCTGAATTAAACTAGGCTTACTTACTCACAGCGAAATCAGGTAATAAATAAGCCTTTAAATCGCGAGATCGGCTCATATGTCAGCTTTATTCAAATTAAAACTGATCTGAATCATATTTGGTATAGATGTTGAGCACAAACTAAAATAAATTTTTTAGCAAATACAGCAAACATTTTGCTGTTTTTGCTAAAAAACCAGAAAGTCTGCTGAAAATGGAACGGTAGTAATTTGTATACCCACCACCATAGGATGGGGGTATACTAGTCTAGTATTTCTGTTTGTAACACCTCGAAATATTCATCTAAGGCCCTATAAATTATATATATTCTTGATCGTCTCGACGTTCTGAGTCGATTTAGCCATGTCCGTCTGTCCGTTTGTCGAAATCACGATAGCGATTGAACGCGCAAAGCTAGCCGCTTGAAATATGGCACAGATACCAAGTATTTAAATAGGTCGTTGGGGATTGCAAATGGACTTTATCAGTTCAAATTTACATATAACTCCCATATAAACAGATCTCCCGATTTGACTTCTTGGGGCCCTGAGAGCTACAATTTTTGTCGGATTTAGCTGAAATTTAGCATGAAGAGTTCTGTTAAGACTGCACAACAACTGTGCCAAATACGGCCCAAATCAGTCTTTAACCTGATATAGCTCTAATGTATAGCGATCTCTCGATCATCCTCGTTCGGTTCCTAGAAGCTAAAATTTTTGAGGATAACCTCATACTTGGCACGTATATTAGTGCGGCTAGCTTTCATAACTGAAGCTTCTAGGAATGTCAGCTTAATCGGATAAGAATTTCGTTCTCTAGAAGCTCAAGAAATCTAATCAGGAGATCGGTCTATATGACAGCTATGTCAAAACATGGACTGATTTGGCCCATTTGCAATTCCAACCGACCTTCACTAATAAGAATAATTTATACAACATTTCAAGCGCCTAGCTTAGCTCCTTCCAAGGTTAGTGTGCTTTCAAATGACAGACAAACGGACATGGCAAGATCGACTTAAAATGTCATGACGATCAAGAGTATGTGCTTTATGGGATCTTAGGCGAATATTTTGAGGTGTTACAAATGGAATGACGAAATTAGTATACACCCCATTCTATGGTGAAGGGTATAAAAAGAAGCCTTGCAATTGATCTACATTCTTAAAATGTCCGTATTCTCATACCCTCGAAATTGTCCGTGAATGTTGGCGTTATGAGTTCCAGGGATAATATGCACTCTATGGTTAAAATTATGTGCAAAGTAAGACAGGGTTTCAGAATTGTCCATATTAATGTACAAAGCTTGTTTCTATAGTAGAAGGATTTACATAAATACTAGCTGAGCCCGGCCCACAGTCTTTAAAAATAGAGATATTGAGATAAAATTTTGCACAGATTCTTTTTTTTTTGTCCATAAGCAGGTTAAGTTCAAAGATGGGCTATATCTTCATATAGACCGATCCGCCGATATAGGGTCTTAGCCACATTTATTATCCGGTTTTGCTGACATTTGGGACAGTGAGTTCTGTTAAGCCCTTCAACATTCTTACTAAGTTTGGCCCAGATCGGTTCAGATTTGGATATAGCTGCCATATAGTCCGATCCACCGATTTAGGGTCTTAGGCCCATAAAAGCCACATTTATTATCCGAGGTTATTCGATATCCCAGTTCAGTTTGGCTCCGATCGGTCCAGATTTGGATATAGCTGCCATATAGACCGATCTCTCGATTCCCCATAACTTTGACCTATAACTCCCTACATTTTTTTATATGTTGTTAATTATTGCATAAGCCTTTTTATTCCATTTCTTTTTTCCCATACATGTAATTGTGTGTAATATATGTTGACTTTTATCGTAGATGAGGACAATAGGTATCGTGATGACTCTCTCTATGTAGGAGTTTTTTGATGGCTAACCAAGTTTCTTGCTGGCTTACCATCTTCTTTTAAGTTCTATCCTAATTGCATATAGATTTCTATTGCGAAAGGGTCTATGATCGGGCGCCATCAGTTATATTTTGTGTAAAATTTAACATTTTCATACAGCTATGACCTCCAACCTCCAAGATTTTTATTCATATATTATTAATTGTTGCATAAACCCTTTTATTCCATTTTTTATTTCCCATACATGTTATTATGTGTGATATATGTTGACTTTTATAGTAGATGAGGACAATAGGTGATGACTCGCTCTATGTGGGAGTTTCTTACTTGCTTACGCCCGTAAAAAACGCATTTATTGTCTGATTTTGCCAAAATTTAGGACACTGAGTTGTGTTTGGCCCCTTTTTGGGGGTAGGGTAACCCACGAAACACTTAGTCCAATAATTGCATATCAGATTCGTTTTCTACTCTCAAATACCTTTAATTTGATTACCATATTGCAGTGATCGATCTATTAATTCGTTTGGAAGGTTTTTGGTGTGGGTGGCCCTCCTAGACACCCCACCCCAGACTTTGATACAAAAATTTTGTTTTTAGGTTACAATAAGTATGCAAACAAAATTTCGCTTAAATCGCCCACCCATGTCCGAGTTCTCGTGTTTTTCTCTCTAGAAAATAGGTTGCGCTGTTTTTGAGCCTATATAGAATACATAAACAAACAAACAAAAAATATTTTTTATAGATAGCTGAGACCGGTCCGCAACGCTGCTTCTTCATTTTCATTACGCGAAAAATATGTTTCTTATTATTACTCTGAGATTTTAACATTTTAACTAATAAGATTTTTCTCCAATATTCTTTTTCTATAAAAGTTATTTGTATTCAATGGCACTTAAACTACCTTAACGCCGTCTTGGGTAGGAAAGTTAAAAAATAATACCGCAAACAACCGCAACGAAATTCCTATATTATATTTTTCTTTATTCAAAGGACCGATACGTTGTCATAACAAAGATAAATGCTGTATGATTAATTTTTACCACTCTGCCCTCTCTCTGTTCATGTTGGCTTCTCCAAATTAGCGCCATCTACTGGCTGTTGGATAAACTAAATCAAATTGGTTCTACTAAGTCCAATTGAAAACAGCTAGTAGATGGCGCTTATTTAAATGTTAGTGCTACTCGCTTGGAAAGGATCATCATGTGGTGGTTCTCTATAAATGACTATATCACTTGATTCCCCATTGTTTTAATGGGTCAAATAACCTATTGGAGGCGATTTTAGGAGGTAAAACACCGCTTAGATTCTCGGACACAAAGTTTAATGTCATATTCGTAATTTGTTCTCAAATGTCTATCATTTGAGTTTCATCAAGCTATGATCGAGTACTATTCCCATTGTGGAGGTTTATCGGGGATGGGGAGACCATCAATTACTTGGACCTAATTTTTTATGTCATATTCGTAGTGTACTTTCGAATGCCTTTAATTTGAGTCCTATATTGATATATTGGGTTGCCCAAAAAGTAATTGCGGATTTTTCATATAGTCGGCGTTGAAAAATTTTTTCACAGCTTGTGACTCTGTAATTGCATTCTTTCTTCTGTCAGTTATCAGCTGTTACTTTTAGCTTGCTTTATAAAAAAGTGTAAAAAAAGTATATTTGATTAAAGTTCATTCTAAGTTTTATTAAAAATGCATTTACTTTCTTTTAAAAAATCCGCAATTACTTTTTGAGCAACCCAATATATGTGCAATATGTCTGTGTGGAGCAGTTTTTGGGGTTGGGCGACCCCTTGAATACTTGAACTCAAGTTTTTATACCATATGCTACTATCCAATATCTTTCAATTGATGCTCATATTGTCCCTATTGGTCCACTTTTGATTTTAGGTGGCGTTTTTGGGGTAACTGGGGAGGGTTCGCCCCATTACAGTATCAACAAATTATATAGCCTATACCTTATTTCTAACCATATTCGTAATTTACTCTCGAATACCTTGCATTTGAGCCCCATATTGTCATTCTGAATAACCCTATTATGGGGCCAGAGCGGCCCCCCAATTACTAGGACCCAATTTTTGATATGAAATTTGATCTTTACTCTTGAATACCTTTCATTTAAGTCCCATATTACCCCGGTCGGTCCATTTTTATTTTTGGGTGGTATTTTTGGGGTAAGGGGAGGGTCCGCCTCTCTTACGACATCAAAAAATGATATGGCCCTTCCAGACCACATTCCAGGCTTACGTTGAAATATAGGGATTAATATTTCAAAGTGTTGCAAACGGAAGTCCGGACTTCCGATAAATAATAAATATTTTAAAAATTTCAACATCAATACAAAAAAATTTTTAGAATCACATTTTTTCTTTACTTCTTCCCATTGCATTTCAATTTAAGGTCAACAAACAGATGGTTGCATTAAAAATAAATACCACAAAATCGTTTGGGAACATTTTCAAAAGTGCATTGTTTACAGAAATTCAGTTGTAGACAGCGCTGGCCCTGTTTCACTTGCTCCCCACTCATGAGTTTTACGAGTATGTGCCTGGTGTTTTTTTTTTCTCATGTTTTTTCTCTTTCATTGCAGCTACGTCAAGTTCAAAACTAAACAGACACGATTGCGTTCCGATGAAAAAGTTATCGCCCAAACCACATTTGGCAAAGTAAAAGGCGTCAAATGGCGCTCTGTGTATGGACACTGCGAGTACTTCAGTTTTGAGGGTATACCATTTGCAAAGCCTCCCGTGGGGGAGTTGCGTTTCAAGGCACCAGTCGAACCCGAACCCTGGTCCGGCATCAAGCGATGCACTCACGTGCGTTCGAAGCCATGCCAATACAACATCATCATGAAGCAATGTCAAGGCCAAGAAGACTGTTTGTATTTAAATGTCTACACAAAACAGGTAAGACCGATGAGGGGACAAGAGGGGGTGTGCCAGGTGGTGGTGGATTGTATGGTGGGTTATGATGTTGGGTGCACGTGAATCCATTCCACTATGAACTTCGAAAGGTGTCCATTGTTTGTTTTGTTTATGGCAACAACAACTTTTTCTGTTTGCAGCTGAATCCCAGCAGACCGATGCCAGTGATGGTGTGGATCTATGGCGGTGGTTTTCAAATGGGCGAAGCCTCCCGGGATCTCTACAGTCCGGACTATCTTATGATGGAAAATATTGTTTTGGTTACGATTGCTTACAGATTGGGGCCATTGGGTAGGTATTGCATGTTTTTGTTGTTGTTTTTGTTTTTTTTTTCTTTAATGAAATGAGGGGTATACAAGTTTGGCCAGTTGGTCTGTGAATTGTTGTGCTGATCATTAGACATTGTCTGGCATTTGTTTGGATTATTAAATGAAATGTGTACAAAATATGGTAGTGTCTGTTTAGGATTTGGCTAAAAGAAAACTTTGTAATTCTTTCTCATTGAACATTTTTTTCACGGCAAATTGTTATAAATAATTTTAATGGTTTTTTAAATGGTTGTGTGAGCTGATATATGGAACAAATCCATATTCCTTTTTTTTTATATACGTTCATAATTTCAAGATCTTTTGAACAGTCGTAAAATTGAAGTGTCCGTTTATTTTTTTGCCAGACTAATAGAGTTTGACGTCAATTTAACATTAAAGTATTGCGTTGTCCTAATTTGAAATTAAATCGATAATCGATTACGGATGCTCGAATATGGTATCGAAACGACCAATGACTGTTTAGAAGCATGGAGTGTAACTTTCTGTGGAAAGATTCTATTCAGGAGAACAAGGGGCTAATTTCAACCAGTAAGGAAAGGCAAAAGTGGGGCGGAGCCGACTATACAATACCCTACACCTACCCTACAATTATAAATATATATGTATATGAAAGCTATATCTAAATCTGAACCGACTTTTAAACAGATCGATTACAAATTGTTTTTATTACAGCCTTATAAGTGTAAATCAGGCGATATATTGGAGCTATATCCAAATCTGAACCGATTTTGATGAATCTCGCAGATATGCTAAGATCAGTAGCAAAACAATCCGTTTCAAATTTTTTGCAGATCGGTTGAAAATTGTAGCTACTACGGCAATGTAGGTGCAAATCGGGCGATACATATATATAGGAGCTATATCTAAATCTGACTCGATTTCGATGAAATTTTGCATTTGTGTTAAGACTAGCAACAAAACAGTCCGAGTCAAATTTTGTGCAGATTGATTGAAAATTGTAGCTACTACGGCCATTTAAGTGCAAATCGTGTGATATATATATATATGGGAGCTATATCTAAATCTGAACCCATTTTTACCAAAATCAATAGCGTTCGTCCTTGAGTCAAAAAAGCGACATGTGCAAAATTTCGTGAAAATTGGACAAGAAATGGTCGTTTTTGCACTTTGATTACAAGAATACATGGACTCACAGACGGACAGACGGACATGGCTAAATGGAATCAGAAAGTAACTCTGAATCGATCGATGTACTTATCAATGGGTCTAGTTCTTCTCCTTCTTAGCGTTGCAAACAAATGCACAAATCTATAATACCCTGTACCACAGTGGTGGTGCAGGGTATAAATAGCGGAAAAGTTTGACCTGCATATGCTTCACACACCCAAAAAAAAAAAAAAAAACAAGTAAAATCGTGCTAAGTTCGGCCGGGCCGAATCTTATATACCCTCCACCATAGAGCGCATTAGTCAGTTCTTTTCCCGGCATCTCTTCTTACGCAAAAAATGATATAAGAAAAGATTTGCTCTGCTATTAGAGTCATATCAAGATATGATCCGGTTTAGACCACAATTAAATTATATGTTGGAGACCTGTGTAAAATGTCAGCCAATTCGAATAAGAACTGCGCTCTTTGGAGGCTCAAAAAGTAAAATAGAGAGATCGATTTATATGGGAGCTGTATCGGGCTATAGACCGATTCAGACCATAATAAACACGTTTGTTGATGGTCATGAGAGGATCCGTCGTACAAAATTTCAGGCATATCGGATAATAATTGCGACCTCTAGAGGCTCAAGCAATCAAGATCCCAGATCGGTTTATATGGCAGCTATATCAGGTTATGAACCGATTTGAACCTTATTTGACACAGTTGTTGAAAGTAAAAATAAAATACGTCAAGCAAAAATTCATTCAAATCGGATAAGAATTGTGCCCTCTAGAGGCTCAAGAAGTCAAGACCCAAGATCGGTTTATATGGCAGCTATATCAGGTTTTGGACCGATTTGAACCATACTTAGCACAGCTGTTGAATATCATAACAAAACACGTCGTGCAAAATTTCATTCCAATCGGATAAGAATTGCGCATTCTAGAGGCTCAAGAAGTCAAGACCCAAGATCGGTTTATATGGCAGCTATATCAGATTATGGACCGATTTGAACCGTACTTGGCTCAGTTGTTGAATATCATAACAAAACACGTCGTGCAAAATTTCATTCCAATCGGATAAGAATTGCGCACTCTAGAGGCTCAAGAAGTCAAGACCCAAGATCGGTTTATATGGCAGCTATATCAGATTATGGACCGATTTGAACCGTACTTGGCTCAGTTGTTGAATATCATAACAAAACACGTTGTGCAAAATTTCATTCCAATCGGATAAGAATTGCGCACTCTAGAGGCTCAAGAAGTCATGACCCAAGATCGGTTTATATGGCAGCTATATCAGATTATGGACCGATGTGAACCATACTTAGCACAGTTGTTGAATATCATAACAAAACACGTCGTGCAAAATTTCATTCCAATCGGATAAGAATTGCGCTCTCTAGAGGCTCAAGAAGTCAAGACCCAAGATCGGTTTATATGGCAGCTATATCAGATTATGGACCGATTTGAACCGTACTTGGCAAAGTTGTTGGATATCATAACAAAACACGTCGTGCAAAATTTCATTCCAATCGGATAAGAATTGCGCACTCTAGAGGCTCGAGAAGTCAAGACCCAAGATCGGTTTATATGGCAGCTATATCAAAATATGGACCGATATGGCCCATTTGCAATACCAACCGACCTACACTAATAAAAAGTATTTGTGCAAAATTTCAAGCGGCTAGCTTTACTCCTTCGGAAGTTAGCGTGCTTTCGACAGACAGACGGACGGACGGACAGACGGACGGACATGGCTAAATCGACATAAAATGTCGCGACGATCAAGAATATATATACTTTATGGGGTCTCAGACGAATATTTCGAGTAGTTACAAACAGAATGACGAAATTAGTATACCCCCCATCTTATGGTGGAGGGTATAAAAATAAGTAAAAGCGTGCTCAGTTCGCTCGGGCCGAATCTTGGGAACCCACCACCATAGATCCTGCTAAAAATGTATACAAACTAAATTTAGGGCATAATTTTTTCCTACATACCTATCTTCTGTCAAACCAGCAAAATAGAAGCTTCTAGGAACCGAACAAGGACAATCAAGTGACCTGTTTATATGGGAACTATAGCATGTTATACACTGATAGGCAGGCTGTTGGAAGTCGTAACAGAACACCGCATGCAAAATTTCATCTAAATCGGATAAAAATTGGCGGTTGTAAGGGCTCACGAAGTCAAATCGGGAGATCGGTTTATATGGGAGCTATATCAGATTATAGACCGGTGTGGACCGAACAGAACACCGCATGCAAAATTTCAGCAAAATCCGCCAAAATTGTTGGCTTCCATGGGCTCAAGAAGTCAAACTGGAAGATCGATTTATATGGGAGCTATATCAGATTATAGACCGATTTTAACCGTACTTGGCACAGTTGTTGGAAGTCATAACAGAACAATACATGCCTAAATTCAGCCAATCGTACAAAAATTGCGCCTTCCAGGGGCTCAAGGAGTCAAATCGGGAGATCGGTTTATATGGGAGCTATCACCAAATCCAAACCGATATGACCCATTTGCAATTTCCAACAACCTACATCAATAGTAAGTGTCTGTGCAAAATTTCAAGCGGCTGGCTTTACGTGTTCGACCGCTGTCGTGATTTCTACAGATGGACGTACGTATATGATTAGATCGAATCAGAAAGTCAAGACGATCTAGAATATATATGCCGTAAGGGGTCGCAGATCAATATTTCGAGGTGTTACAATAGGAATGAATAGATCAGTATACCACATCCTATGGAGGTGGATACAGAAACCACGAAGTAAAAGCGTGTAAAGTTCGGCTGGGCCGAATCTTATTTACTCTTCACCATGGATTGCATTTAAGATGATCTTTGAATGACTGTTTCAAATCTATAGGACACAAATACATCAAGTTATGGACTGATGTAGACGGTACTTGTCATAACTGCAGAAATTCATAAAAAAATACAAAGTTTAAAATTTTGGTCAAGTCGGATAAAAATTGCGCCCTCTAGAGGCCCATGAAGACGAATCTGGAGATCGGTTTATGTGGTGGCTATATCAGGCTATGACACGATTTGGACCATACTTGGTAAGGATGTTGAAAGTCATAGCAAAACTCAATTTCAGTCAAATAGGATGGTAATTGAGCCTTCTAGAGGCTCAAGAAATCAAATCTGAAGATCGGTTATACCACGCAGCTATACCAGGTTAAAGATCGATTTAGACCATTCTTCGCACAATTGTTTGAAGTCAAAGCAAAACACTCCGCTGAAATTTCAGCCAAATTGGATAAGAACTGCACCCTCTAGAGGCTCAAAGAGTCAAAATCCAATACCAGTGTATATGGCGGATTTATAAAAACATAGACCGACTGGAAGTATTTGTGCAAAATTACAAGGGTCTAGCCTTACTCCTTCGAAAGTTAACGTGCTTACGGCAGACAAAGAGACTGACATGGCTTGATGGCCTTAAAATGGCGGTCTAGAATATATACACGTTATGGAGACTTAGAGCATTACTTTGATGTGCTACAAACGGAATAACGAAGTTAGTATTGCCCCATACTTTCGAAATGAGGACGTCATAAATACTAACTGTCAAATCATTCGTTTAGAACTTTAATCACTGACAGGTGCTAACTTTATTTCACCGATGGCTGCCAATTTCTTATTTTCTTAACCTATGTCTATAGGAACGATGCTTCGTAACTACCTTCATTTAACTCTTTTTTCTTTTGTCATATTTTCAGGTTTCCTCTGCTTAGACGATGAAAAATGTGAAATACCCGGAAATGCAGGCCTCAAGGATCAGGTGCTCGCTTTGCGTTGGGTTAAAAATAATTGTCACTTTTTTGGTGGTGACTCTACCAACATCACAATCTTTGGCGAGAGTGCAGGTGGAGCATCTGCCCACTATCTAATGTTGAGTAAACAAACCAAAGATTTATTCCACAAGGTCGTCGTAATGTCTGGCAGTGCCATGGCACCATGGGCCAATATACCCCGCCTAGATTGGGCCTATCGGCTGGCCAAGGCCACCGGCTATAAAGGCGAAAATACTGACAAATCTGTTTTGGCCCACTTGCAGAGAGTTAAGCCAAGAAATATGTTGAAAGTTTGCGATAATCTCCTAACAATGGAAGAACGTCTGCAGAAACGTTTGAATTTTAGTTTTGGTCCCTGTGTAGAACCCTACACAACCGAGCAATGTGTCATTGCGGCGGAACCTTTGGAACTGCTGCGCAACAATTGGGGCAATAAAATACCTTTGCTGATTGGTGGCAACTCCTTTGAGGGTCTGCTTATGTTTCCCGAAGCCAGAAAATATCCTGAATTGCTTAATCAACTGGGCGAAGGAGAATGTTTACCGCCCCTCGATGCAAATTTAAGTGACGAGAAGCGTTTGGAATATGGCCGTATGCTGAAACAGGTCTATTTCGGTGATAAACAACCCTCGTGGGAGACAATTTTGCAATACAGTGATGTAAGTATTAATAAAAAAAAAATTTAAATCTGAATACTAACTCAAAAGCGAATATGGGAAAAGCGAAGGCTGGTCAGTGAAGACTATATATGATACCCTACACCTACATATACATTAAGTTAAATACCAATCATAGCTATGCTCTTTTATATAGAATCGGGGTTGTCGGTTATACTTGCTTGAAGGGAGGGTGAGGATTCTAATCCACCGCAATGCCACTAGGGTCGTACACCTAAGCGTTCCAATTGCGAAGAGTAATCTAGAAAATAACGATCTCGATTTACCAGTGCTAGGAGTCATCGGTTCGATTACCAACAGAAGCTTAGTCTGTCGTTACTGTTATATCACAATGAACTAAAACTGCGTGCTACTCCCAAATTCCGTATTTTTCTACATTCCACTCTCCAAAGTTGGTTCAAGTCTAATATTGAGTTCCCACCGAAGTGCTAGAGTCTGTTATTAGAAGCGAAACCCATTCATGACTTCTCATCATCTACTGCAAGTTCTTATGAGAAATTGTTTGATTTCAAGTCACTTTTGCTCTTTTTCCCTCGAAAGTGTTATTGGCACTAGGATAGGCTAGAATATACGCAAAAGAAATTCATTTTTATAGGAAGTTATCATCATCCCCATATGCCCTACACATGCTGTCACTTACCGCACCATTTGGTATTAATGAACTCTTATATCAATGTGTTCCAAGTTATAATCGGAAGCCTAACTGATGTCCTTCTTAATTTCGTAGTCAAAGAAAGTTAAGAACAAAGATCTTTCCGACACGCTCTTAGTGTGTAGAATCCCATAGCACAACCATTTGCGCAGCCTTGCCTATTGCACAGTGTCTGGTTTTAATATCTTATCACGTCCTCTGCCGAAAGCATCTCGCTTTGAGTACATATCGTAGGAGACTTTCTAGAGATGCCTTTTAAAGATCGTGCAGATCAGAGAAAAACTTCTCAAAATGGAAGGTCTGTGATGACTATGATGTCTGATGACTCGAACATAAGCAAAGCATGGTCTAGATATTCTCCTTTTCATCTTCACCAAGACAGCTTCTGCAGCTATCATTTGCGAGATTCTCATGTGCTCCGCCATATGTCCCATGGCACAGTGCCCGATTATAAATGTGTGCTTAACGCCTGATATCAAATCCCGTGTAGAACATTAGAAACAACTTTCAGCGTTGGTCATCCCCTACTAGTTTTGGGGACAATTGTCAGTTGTTTACCCTATCCGCGTAAATTTCTCTGCAAAGTGGTGTCGCTCTGTGGCAAGGCGTTCAACTCGGCAACAAAAAGGAGGTCCTTTATCAATGAGCTTAAACATGTATCGGACAGCACTCATTGATATAAAAGAAGGTATCCTCTCTGTTCCTTAATGGAATGTTCGTGAGCAAATTTGCAATTGAGCTTAGTGACCTCTTTATCCCTGCTTCATAATGGTTCTGGCGACGGTGAGCCAATGTTTTGGCAGTTCGGCATCGATGGCAGATTTCCACCTCGCCACCACCTGAGAACTCCCCCTTCTATGATAATAAGTTCGACAAATATCGCATTTCAAAACATGCAACTGGTTCGCTTGGACAAGCCTTTTCACAGTTGGATAGAATCAAAAACAAATAAAAGTGTGCTAAGTTCGGCCGGGCCGAATCTTATATACCCTCCACCATGGATCCCATTTGTCGAGTTCTTTCCCGGGATTTCTTTTAAGATAAACAAAGGATAAAAGAATGGAATTGCTTTGCTTATTGAATTGAATGTTAGAGACCACAGTAGAAGTATATGTGTAAAATTTCAGCCAAATCGAATAAGAATTGGGCCTTTTAGGGGATCAAGAAGTAAAATAGAGAGAACGGCTTATAGGGGGCTGTATCGGGCTAAAGTCCGATTCAGACCATAATTGACACGTATGTTGGAGGTCGTGGAAGAAGCCGTAGTACGAAATTTCAGCCAAATCGGACAATGATTAGGCCTTCTTGAGGCTCAAGAAGTCAAAATGCCAGAACGGTTTATATGGTAGCTATATCAGGTTATACACCGATTATTTGGCACATTTGTTGGAAGTCATAACAAAACAATTCATGCAAAATTTCAGCCAAATCAGATAGAAATTGCGCCCTCTAGTGGGTAAAGAAGTCCAGATTCAGGATCGGTTTATATGGCAGCTATATCAGTTTATGGATCGATTTAAACCATACTTAGCACAAACATCGGAACTCATAACATACGTCATGCAAACTTTCAGCCAAATCGGATAGGATTTGCGCCCTCTAGAGGCTCAAGATGTCAACACCCCAGACCTGGCTAGATCGACGGACATGGCTAGATCGACTTAAAATGTCATGACGATCAAAAATGTATATACTTTATTGGGGCTTAGATGAATATTTTGAGGAGTTACAAATAGAATGACGAAACTATCATACCCCCATCCTATGGTGGTGGGTATAAGAACAAGTAAAGAGGCTTTAAGTTCGGCCGGGCCTTTGGATACCCACCAGCTCGGGTATATATATATAAGCCACATTTCATCATAAGCCGGTGAAAAATTTGGACCAAATACTTATGAGTACAAGTCATTGTTCAATTGTGTATAACAAAATATTGGTCTTTTAAGTGGCTTTTTCTAAAAATAAACCGATCTGACCATATACGATGTCGGATGTCGAAAAGCCTCACCTAAGTCCCTGTGTCATATTTCAGTGAAATCGGATTATAAATGCGCCTTTTATGGGGCCAAAACCTTAAATCGAGATATCGGTCTATATGACAGCTACATGTAAAATGTCGAAGAGGCTAACACAACTCACTGTTCCAAATTTCGGCGACATCGGACAATAAATGCGCATTTTATGGCCCCAAAACCTTAAATCAAGAGATTGGTCTATATGGCAGCTATGTTTAAATCTGGACCGATCTGAGCCAAATTGAAGAAGGAGGTCGAAGGGTCTAACACAACTCACTGTCCCAAATTTTGGCGTCATCGGAAAATAAATGCGCCTTTTATGGTCCCAAAACCTTAAATCTAGAGATCGGTCTATATGGCGGTCCAAATCTAGACCGATCTGGGCCAAATTGAAGAAGGATATCGAAGCACCTAACATTACTCACTGTCCCTAATTTCAGCAAAATCGGATAATAAATGAGGCTTTTATGGGCCTAAGACCCTAAATCGGCGGATCGGTCTATATGGGGGCTATATGAAGATATAGACCGATATAGCCCATCTCCGAATTTGACCGGCCTATGGACAAAAAAAGAATCTGTGATATAGCACCCGTATAAACCGATCTTCCGATTTACTTCTTGAGCCCTTACAAGCCCATATAAACCGGTCTCTCGACCATCCTTGTTCGGTTTCTAGACTCACTAATTTTTGCTGATGTTAGGTATGTAGAGTAAAAT
Source organism: Stomoxys calcitrans (assembly GCF_963082655.1). Taxonomy (NCBI): domain Eukaryota; kingdom Metazoa; phylum Arthropoda; class Insecta; order Diptera; family Muscidae; genus Stomoxys; species Stomoxys calcitrans. The sequence continues at coordinate 232,482,864 of NC_081553.1, read as the reverse complement.
TGTGCCCTTCAGCTAAATTTATTTTCTATAAATGTTTACCAGAATCCATGTTTTTATGCTCACGGATGCGCGGATGTTGGTGAACATCTGAAATTTATAGTATTCAAAGTAGTAGTTAGTGCATGCCGAATTCCCATGGCCCAAGCGCAACCTGGTCGGCATAGTTTTAAATATAGAATTCAATACAGGAAGGTTTGGAATCGAATTCTGGATATCCACAACTATCCACAATTCTATTCCAAACTTGTCTTGATTTGGATTTAAGTCAGTCTTTGCACTTTATGGAACCCCCTGGTACCAGTCTTCTCTTTACCGACTTCCACCATATCATTACATTAGAATATCTCAAAATAAAACTTTTTTGATACCCAAACCTTTCAATTTTTTTTCCTTTTGATCCCAATAAGCAAATTACAAAAAATTATGGAGATTGCTTAACGATAACCCGTGCCCTGTTGGCATGTGCAAAGTTGCCCTTTTTAAAGGATTCAGCTGAAAATATTTATACGGTATTTATGGTTCAAAACCGTGAACTCTGCGCTACTTCTGTGGCTGTGGTGCAGTGTACAGTTCCACTAAGAAACTCTTCTTGATTCTGTAGCCATGTCCGTCTACACGCGTATCATTTCTGTACAGTTTGTCTTTATATCGTTTTTTTTTTTAATCAAAGTGGAGATCGCAGTTGTTATCCTTTAATCGGAAAATTTTCCACATATTTTTCTATTTTAGGCCAAGAGACAAACGCCATTAATTTTGATGAAAATCACTTCAGATTTAGAAATATCACCTTAGAAGGTAGCATAGACAACATTGGACATCGGTTTTTGACGGATTATCGTTAACCGATAACTGTATTATATTTCACAAAAAAAAAGGAGAATATGCGTTTCTCTATTTTCTATCTTCTCAGGGTTAACGTTCAGAGCTCTTGGCCTATGCTATCTGTAAAATGGTTTCTGACATTCTGCGAAGTTTCTCCAGATTTCTACTCTTAAGAAGTATTATAAAGGGTTCACAAACTTATTAAATATAGGATATTTAAGATGATCGCTCACAGAAGTGACGATAAATACACTTTGTGGCGTGCCTTGTCCCACATTACACCTAATTTGTATGCAAGGGAACCCATTGCTCATTCACCTGCTTCTTAGTATACCGCCAATTCACCCTGCTGTGACCTAGTTCTCCATGTACCATTCTAAGAAGTTGATCATAGAGTTGGCATTTACCACTAAAATGGGTTTTCATTCAATTGACAATTTGAAATAACATCTAAAACCCTAATGAAATCAGTCCATATGAATTTCTTAATGTAAAAGGATTATATGCACCCTCTCCACCTATGCTATTCGGGAACGACACAGTCTTTAAAGTATGGCTTTCGTTTTTTTTAATCATTTTTATTACCAAAAACTGAAACTTTTCCCAGCTGGTGTTGTTGTTACCCTGCTGTCGTATATGAGTGCAAGCTTGTGTTTTGATGATTTCCTCTTTTTTGTTTTTTCTTTTTTTTCATCTCCATTCAGCTTTTTTCGTATAAATATTTTTGGCATGGTATCCATCGCACGCTGTTAGCACGTCGCCAATATGCCACGGCACCAACCTATCTGTATCGCTTCGATTTCGACTCGAAACATTTCAATTTCATGCGCATCATCACGTGTGGCCGTAAAGTACGTGGCACCTGCCACGCAGATGATTTATCGTATCTCTTCTACAATGCGGGAGCGAAAAAACTCAAATGTCGGACCGCCGAATACACCACCATACGACGAATGACGGCCATATTGGCGAAATTCGCTGAATGCGGTGACCCCAATATACCGTTAACGGAAACAGTGGTCAATTGGACGACGACGACGACGACGACGTCGAATGGCAACGATACGCGCAGTGGCAGTGACAGTGGCAGTGGTAGTCCCACATCGGCGGGCGGCCTCTCCAGCGAAAGTGACAGCAGCCAGCACGAGACCCCCCTTGCCAACGCCGATGACAGTGCAACACAGTGTGCCCATGATGAAGGCGGCAGCACAAATGTTCTCGAGCTACAGCAACAAACCAACAACTTTGAGCTGGAGCCCTCCAATTTCACCCATTGGCCACCCATACCATTGGCGAGTAATGAGCCAGAAGCCGGCAGTGGCCATGATGATGTTGAGGGTAGCGACGCCACAGCTCCCATATTCAAATGTTTGAATATTTCCGATGAGCTGGAAGTGATTGATTTGCCCGAAGGTGAAAAATTGAAACTCTGGGATAGCATGTACGAGGATAAATCTCTATTATATTAGTGGGTGGATGTTTGGGTGATTGGCTTGTGTGGGTGTGCATAAGTACACAACCTCAAAAGTGAAGTG